>NW_006439757.1:1787131-1849488 GCF_000325575.1 Pteropus alecto
TTTTCATGGGAAGAGAAAGAAGCTACCATAGTTTGTCAAAATGAAAATAATGATTCTCATTGTTTTTGTTTATTCCAATTCAATTCCGGTGAGTTAGAAGTTTGTTACACTTTACATCTCAAGACAGATATCAGTGTCAGTAAGTGGCCGGCTTAGGAACGTATTAGAACCTGTGGGGCTTTGGCGGGTTTTCATTCTCTTAATTTTTTTCATAAGACTTACATTTATCAAGAAAAATTGAAGAGGGAGGCTGCTAGGGGCAGGGAGGCCAACTAGGAGACTAGCATATTGGTTTAGCATAGAATTCTGACCAAAGGCTAAAAGCTGTAGGACAGATTTGGGCTGCCCTGGAAGCTAACCTTCCCATTACTGAAAGTATCTAGGATAGGATGCATAACCACTCAGGTATCATACTGGGGATTCAAGCATCATAAAGCATCCTATTAAAAACTCTTTAAGGTGCATTCTTATCCTGAAGCTTTAGAACATCCTGAGAAAGCAAACATCATTTATGGAGAAAAGGTTGGTTGTTCTGAATGTCTTACTTCCTTTTTACTATTGCAATAAAGAAATTGTGCGTTAGGAGCACTTTAAGAGGCACACACATATTAAGATATGCCCTTTCCTGGGAGGGAAACCCTGATAGCTCATTTGCTAGTCCACTGACCAGGGCAAGTTTTCTACCTACTCTGTGCCTCAGATGGCAGAAGACGTGGACCAGCAACCTACCTACTCTGTGCCTCAGTTTCCTCACATTTGTGGGTACAGTTCCTGGCTATAAGCATTCATTACATTTGGACTATTTCTTCTTCAATATATATTAGTTCTCAATCTACTTTTAGGGTATGCTACTCATTCTTAGTGTTCATCTTGTCTATTTTGAACCTTCCGAGATACTTCCTGAGGTCAGAAATCAGACCTTCTGCCTATTCATGAGTGTATCTTCCTGTTGAGATGTGTCTGGGATCCTTGTTTTGGTTCTACAGCTCTGGACACCTATGAGCTCCCCGATGACTTGTGCACTTGATCATCTCCTTAGACAATGATCAGCCAGGTATGTCACCTGTCATTTTCTCAGAGCAGTTGCTCTGAGATCTCCATGTATTTTGAGAGAACTTTGACTCTCAGTGTTTTGGGGAAAAGGTATATTCGCATTGACATGTATTAACATTTCTTGAACAGCCTGTTGTCTGATAATATCTAATTTTGGCTACAAAAAGTAGTGGTATACTTTTGTTCATCTGAGAATTTTCCTGGACTAAGTTGAGTCCGATAGGTAAATAATTGGTGCTTTTCCAAGTTGCACTGTGTCCAGGCTTGAGCTTGGGCCATGTGTTTATTATATTGCATTTCTCACTGGAATTCCTTCCTCATGAAGGAACATCTGGCCTTTCTACCACATCTGGCACTTTGTCTCTTATTTTTATCTGTTTTAGATGAAACGGCTCCTAGGAGTTAGACATAGTTTTGTGTTTTTTTTGCTTTGTTTTGTTTTTAAAGCTCTAAAGGTATTAAAGATTCATGATCCCGTAACATCAGTAAAAATAAAGTTGGGTTCAAACTTAACTCTGCCTGGCTCCAGATCCTGCACTGCACCCTCTGATACTGAACCCCCTGATATTGAACTTGCTGAGAATCTGCACCACTAACTGTCTGGTTTCTCTACCGCTGTGCAGTGCTGGTTGTTTACTGCTAAATTTTCAGAGGCAGAATTAGGTCCTGATTTAGGCAACAAAAACAAAGCAGTATTGAATTGATTATTAAGAAATTGCTAGAAACTTTCTAATGTAAAAATTTATAGTGACTCTCTTTTTGGAATTAGTTTATTTGTATTTAGGCACCAAAATAGTTTGAAATGATTGAAAATAATAAAAAAAATACATATTTTGTGACACATGAAAATTATATGAAATTCAAATTTCAGTGTTTTCTAAGTTGTGAATACAGTTTTGATTTACTCTTTAACTGAAAAATTATCAATAGATATTTTGTTTTGCCTATATTTTAGTCATTCTACTTTGAGTATAGTTTTGTCAATTTTTTTCAATCATTTAAAATGTAAATATTATTCTTGATTCACAGACCATACAAAAAAAGGAGGCAGATTAGATTTGACTTATGGGCCATAGTGTGCTAAAACCTAAGTAGAATTTATCCCTCACTTTAAGGCAAATTTGTTTGAGAGAAGTAATTTTTCTGTCCATCAATTATTATAGATGTTTATTATGAACAAGACAAAGATGTGTAAAATGAAAATGAATAAACAATGTTTTACAAGACTAAGTCAATGCAATGACAGAAAAAAAAATGAGAGATATAAATAATGGAAAAGCGAACCTATTATCATTCATATACTGTATACTAATGATTTGTGACCTGGAAAAAAAGATGGTGTATTTTATCTTTAAAAAAACCATATTTCCTAGATCTGACTACTAAAAAGACATGGAAATAATGATCAATGCAGTTGTAATAAACACCCCACTTGATCTAGTTCTTTAAATGTTGTTTCCCCCTAAAAAGAACCAATGATTCTTAGAGAACAGCTGATTCCAGGTCTGGGCAGACAGACAAACACAGACATGAGCAGGAGGTCACGTGAGACCACAGGATGATGTCAAAAGGACTCATGAGCTAACAACCTGAGGAAGTTACTGCTGGACGAAGTTACTATAGTCTGAGGCTCAATAGGGATGTAAGAAGTATTAATGATCCCAATAAGGATTGATAATATGTTTTAATCATAAGTTTTAATTATGCTGGAGGTGGGGTTGGGTAGATCCTTATTAATTGCCTTAGAAGGAAGCTAAATAACCACTTACTATTTTTTAAATTGGTAAGTAAAGAATCAAGTATTTATTCTTCTTGTCTTGTAAAATAGTTGATTAGTGGAATTTGTTCCTTTGTTTTCCAGCTAACAGTAAATAAAATTAGAACGACAGACATTACTATTTGCAACTAATTAATAAAGCAAATTCATGAATTTAGGGAATGGTCATCATTACTGATACCTTAAATAGAGAGTCAATAAAACATTATGTACCTCCTGATGGAAGTACACACCATCTAAGCATTAGTTTTAAACAAACAAACAAACATCTGATAAAGCCTTCTGGATCTAATGACCAATTTCCAGGAAATACAAAGAGAAAAGGAACATATTAAATGACACTAAAGGGATGAAGTCAGCAAAATTCAAACTGTGGAAAACGGTTTGTTCAAATAAAAATTAAAAAAAAAAATCAAGGAAAATGAAAAAAGAGAGAGATGAAGGGAGAAACCATAGATTAAAAAAGACTTAAAAGACATAAAACCAACCATAATGCATTGACTTTATTTGGATCTCAATTCAAACAAAAAGAATCTAAAATTGGAAACATGGCAGAAGACGTGGACCAGCAACAAACTACTGACACCACAGAAGAGCCCTTGGATCTCATCAAGCTCAGCCTAGATGAGCGAATTTATGTGAAAAGGAGAAATGACAGAGAGTGTCGAGGTAGATTACATGCTTATGATCGGCTTTTAAATATGATGCTGGGAGATGTGGAAGAAACTGTGATTACTATAGAAATTGATGAAGAAACATATGAAGAGATCAGAAACTGTGATTACTAAGAAACATATGAAGAGATATACAAATCAACAAAACGGAATATTCCGATGTTCTTTGTCCGGGGAGATGGTGTTGTACTAGTTGCCCCTCCATTGAGAGTTGGCTGAAACAAAGAATTCATCCTGTGTGGAAAACAGGAGACTTTGTATGGTTGCTTCTTTAAATATAGAAGATATTCAAAAGAGAAACCTGCAGAAATTTTGATATTAAGAAATGACCAAGGATTCTTCTACTCTGAAATGAGTTGATTTGTTGATAACTCACAAATTCTTAAGCTAAATGGCATTTTTATTTTTCTCCAACCTTTCTAATAAATGTGATCACTAAGATTCAAAGAACAGAAAAAGAATTTAAAATTATTGTAAGAAAATGGAGAAATGTGAACACTGACTGCATATTTGATAATAAGTAATTATTATTGACTTTTTGTCTTAGAAATGATAACAGTATGATGGTTAGAGTTTTCAAAAAAGAGTATTGTTTAGAGGCACATAGTGAAATATTTACAGATGAAGTGATGTGCTGTCTACGGTTAGCTTCCAAAGAGTTTGAGTGGAGTGGGAATTTGATTAAAATTGCCTACTTATCTATTTATAATTGTTTAGATTACATGATACGTACAGCAGCCTCATTACACTATTCTCTACTTTTGTGTATATTTGATACTTTCTATATAAAAATTTAAAAAGTGAAAGCATGTAACTATAAAAAGAGTTTATTTATTACCTAAAACTCTTAAGCGAGTTTGCTCTTCAGTTCATCCTGCTTGAAGACCAAATGCATTCAGGCTCTGAGAAATACAAAGAGGTAAGAATTTGTTCTGACCTCCTGGATCCATTTTGAACGAAGACTCGTAGAGATCCACCAGTGAGTCATGGCATAAATGCCATGGAGATGTCAGAGGGGATGGTCAGTGAGGCAGGAAAGTATTCACGGAGGACGGGCTCCAGGGCAAATGAACCCTACAGGTGGCCTCGGTGAATAGGTAACACGCAGACTTATGAGACAAGGGAGGGGAGGGCGTTTTGAGTGCAGGGAACCAGGCAAAAAGAGGATCACAATCAATCTGAGTGGAAACATGATTAAATGAGAAAGGGTGGGCCGAGATGAAAGGAGGCCCGGGAAATCAGACAAAGGCATGTAATTTGATACAATGATAATCCAGTAGCTTCTGCACTGTGTGATCACAGAAAACTCTTGGATATAGTCTTGTTTTTAAGGCAGATATGTTCAGGATATATTGGAGAGGTTTATTCACTCACTGAGCAAATATTTATAGAGATGAGACTACAGTCAAATGTGAAATAGAGTCATATTAGAACATTGTTTCTCAAAGCTCTCATCCAAAGGGGCTGCAAGGTGGGAAATGCATTCATAATAATAGTACCAAGGCTAATTAATTGCCTTTTCAATCTCATCTTCTTGCGAGAGTATGGTGGAATGTTCCAGAAGTGACACAATATGTGTTGTTGCGACAGATTGAATTCAGAAACAGGTTTGAGGGTCCAGCTGTCTTTTATAGCCAGGTATTGAAGAGATTTGCAAAAGTGTAAAGCAATATTATTCTTTTCACTATTCCTTTTTAGTTTGGAAAGTATAGTTTCTTTGCACAAAAATGTGTTACTTATGTCAACATGTAATGGGTTTATTATTGTTATTTTAAAAGAATAAGTACTTTTAAAATTTCCGAGTTTTAATTTCTAACACAACACCAACAGATGTAATCCACATAAACAAAAATACTTTAAGGATCTCAACAAGTTTGAAGAGTGTAAAGGAAGCCTGAGACCAAAAAGTCTAAGAACCGTTGTATTTGAGTATTGATTAAGGACATGGAGGAAGAAAGAGGTTCAAGGGGAATTTCAAAGGAAAAATGGTCAAGACATGATGATTACTTCAATAAATAATCATTAACCGTTCACTATGTCCAAGGTTCTGAAATGAAACAGAGGAATAAAAGATGTCTCCAGGTTGTCAGAGTGGCTGTCTGTTTGATTTAAAGTCAGACACAAACTGTTATCTGCATTGACAAGTAAATTAGTTTTGAATAACTTCTAGTGATGCTCCAAATTATCAGCTCTTTTAGCTGAGTGAATGTGCAAAGTTTTGAACCTCTCTCACTCAGAAAAGCATAGCTTTATTAGCCCATATAGCAAGAACATGTTCTAAAAAGGACTCCTAATATATTAAGCAGATGCAAATATACTTATCCCTTTGCTTACACAAGTCATAAGTCCTGTCAGCTTCCACCTACCTCCTGCTTATTTTCATTTACTTTAGTTCTAAGGACATTTTTCATTCTCAAATTATTTCCGCAGACAGAGATAATAACTCAGTTACCTTGACACGTCATTTAATGTGGATATAGGGAAAGCCTACTCATTCGATTATCTGGAGTCTAATGAATAATAGAGCTAGGATGATATCTGCCTGAAAAAAAGATACAAAGCTTATGAAATATTCTAAAGTTTACAAAAGGAATACTTTTGGGGTTATGTAGGTTACCATTCTTCAATATTCAAATGAAAGGTTACTTTCTAAAGAAATTTTTCCAAAACACGACTCACCACCACCTCCATGTCAAAGTTAAACTCTCCCCTTACGCTCCTCTGAGCATTTTGATTTTCATCTTATTGGTATTTTATTAACCTTTGGTGTATGACAGATCGTTATGCTTCTTTCTGCTTTACCTCCCTGCCCAGGGAGATCCTTCAGAGAAGGTCTTTTACTTTATTCATATGTGATTCTCAACAATGTCTTATATGGTACCAAGTTTCAATAATGGAATTTAATTAGCTAAAAAAAAAAAAAATCCTGAGCATTATCTACATTCCATTTGTTTATTTAATGTATGCAGTTGTTCAAAAATTTATTATTGGATTCCAACTATTGCATAGTGACAGGTAACGAACGACATAGTACCCTGGCATGAAAAATGACAGAACTGGACACATATAAAGCACCTGTGTATAACCATTCAGATTTTGATCCTTGAGAGAAGAAAAAGCAGGAGATGTGCTTCACATTCACCCTGGCTTTCTCTCTGAGGGCATTTTCTAAACTGTGGCACAGGGAAGTGAAGCTCAAATAGAGAGCATCTCTCTGGAGAAAACAGGTTACTACTCAGGGATAGTGAGATGAATGAAATCTGCAAGGCAGGGTCCAGAGAGAAGAAGGCTGTGCAGAAAAGCCCCAGCAATCTGCAGATGGGTCCCTTGAATCTATGGTCAAATATTTAGCTGTGCAAGCCTAGGGCAGGTCCCTGTAAGAAGACTTGACAGGCAGATCAATTTGATTTTGTTGCATTGTCTTTCGGCTTTGTCATCACTTATGGGGCTAGTGTAGCCCTGCTCCTAAGTTATGTTTTTCTGGGGTCTCAATTAAGCCCAGAGAATGGAAAAAGGTCTCCACTCTAGCTGGTTTCACCTTTAGTATGTCTGTTCATGTGTGATCCTGAATCTATGTTGAGCCCAGGGATAATAAGTGAATTTATTTGGACTTTATGCCAATAAATTAAACAATCTAGGTGAAATGGATAAATCTTAATATAGAAAAAATTTCAGACTTGATGTATGAATAGAAGATTTAAATATAACAACTTATATGGAAATATTAATAATCTAAAATTGCCAATACAACTTGGAAAAGAAGAACGAAGTTGGATAAGTTATGTTACTTAAAATCATGATTTACTACGAAGATACGATTGTATTGTATGAGTGTAGGGGTAGGCTAATAGATAAATGGAAGAGAATAGAGATTCCAGAATCAACCACACACATAGTCAACTGATTTTCAACAAAGGTACAAACAATTCAATGAAAGAAAGTCTTTTCAACAAATGGTGCAGGAATAATTGGATACCTATATGGAAAAAAAGCATCTTGATTATACCTTACACCACAAACAAAAAATAATTTGATTTGGATTATGAACTTAAACATAAAAGCTAAAACTATAAAGCTTTTAGAGGAAAACATAGCAAAATACCTTTGAGAGATTTTAGAGCAAGGAAACATTCCAGAGAGGAATAAAAAGCAATAACCATAAAAGCAGATAAACAAGCTTCATTAAAATTAATACTTCTGCTCATCAAAAGACAAGATTAAGAAAATGAATAGACAAAATATAGCCCGGGGAAATATGTGGAATATAAATATCGGAGAAAATACTTATATCCAGAATATATGAAGAGACTCAATAATAAAAAGCAAAGAATGAAATAAAAAATAGACAAAAGACTTGACTAGATGCAGATTCCATAGACATTGTTTCTGGAGATCTGGGGCATGGCTCTGAAATTTTTTTTCTAATGTCACTGGTGAGTCAGATGCTTATTTTTGGCTAGGAATCAAATCTTAAAAGATTGTTAGATGTCACTTTATTGTGACCACTGAAAATGAGGGTCACTTTTGCCTACTTATCTCTTAAAGTGACCTTCTTGTGCCCAGGGCAGTATACCAGTTCATGCCTGTTGTCTCAGCAAAATTATTTATAGTACTTTTATTCTCTAAAGTATCCTGGACTGGACAAGAATTTAACGTTGAATTAATATTTTCTGGTTGAGATCTGCAAAGTGGGTATAAATCCACTTTAAAGATGAGGCAAGTTCCTTGCTGTAGAGAAGGGAACCGAGACTCTAGGTCAATCAAGACTTAACACATTGCATGTTCACTATGTGCCTGATACTTTCTAAATGCTTTCCATGTATTATCTCATTTAATTCCCCCCAAATCCTAAGAGGTAAAATATTATTACAGATGAGGAAACAGGCACGAGAGGCTAAGTAACTTGCCTGACACCACAGAAGAAGGAAATAGAAGAAGTGGATTTGAATTCCTGCAAGCCAGCTGGGGAACCCCAGCTCTTAGTCTCTGCATCTTTGGCCTCGCCGCGAGTGGCCACAGTCTTGTTTTGTTCAGAGAATGAGCTGGCATGTTTATCCAAACAGTTTCTCTACCATGTCCCCACTACCCCCACACCCACCTCTGCTTTCCCCCCACCCCAAGTGTGACCTACTGTGGGGAGTTATTACTGTTCTATTTTTTTAACTGGGCTGCAATTCATTCAGCCTCCTGACTCTGTATCAAAATAATTTCTCCTACGGCCTTCCTTCAGATGCAGTAAAACTGGCCCCAGAAGCTGAGTGTTTATGCTAAAGAGTTTATTTTGAAAATGAAAACAGGCTTTTATTTGCTCCTCCCTTGGAGTAAGATACTTAAGAGAGTGTAAAAGCTCTTTATCAAGTTAATATAGCGGCCCTAGGTGGAAAATAAAGGCACAATTCAAGTTTTCTGTGGTTTCTGGCTCAGTTTTAACCGAATGCAAGAGCAATGCCAGACAGAGCCTGATAAAAATAGAAACTCTGAGGTGTCCAGGCTCTTCTCCAGATGGTGCTTGGGAATCCAGATAGTAACTCACAATTGAGAAGGGGTGCTATTAATTAGTGGGAAGATGTCATGTCTAAGTGGAACCGCTGGTATTGCCAAAAAATCCTGGGTTTCTCCCTGAGTCTCTCTACTCCGGATTAACTGAGAGTTCAGTCATCACATAACGTTGCCACATGCCCTGAAGGATGAAAGAGAGAGAATGTGCAGTTGGCCCAACAGAAAGTACTGGAAAAAGAGAATGAACATGTTAGGGGTCCACAGAAAGGAGAGTGACATTCTAGACTCCACTAGAGAGAAGTAAAGAGAGAAACAGGCAGAGCCCACCAGCTCGGCTCACCAGAGTGGATGGGGAGGGGGCAGACATTCGTGAGTGTGGAGAGCAGATGAATGGGATGGAGGAGGGACGGGGCTCAAGTGTGTGACTATCTGCTTCTTTACTGAGGACCTACAGGGCTGGACTTTGATTTTGCTCCTGATGTGAAATTTATGTAGGGGATATGCTACAAAAATAAATGTATTTGCTGAACAAGGTTAAAACTCCAGAAACCCTTTGGCTCCTCAAGATCCTATAATCAAGTGAAACCAATATAAGAAGAAAGAGATTTATAATAGATTTCAGAACAAAAATTATTTTCCTTAATAAATATCATAAACTTAACCTCCTTCTATTAAGCATAGCTTCCTAAGAGGAATTAACTTTGGCCTTGGGCAAACCACTTACCTCTCCAGGTCTCCCTTCTTTATCAATACAATGAAGATGTAATGACCAAAGCTATTTTCACGGGGCTGCTTTTAGCAATCCAATAACAATGTATATACAAGAATCAAGAAGGTGACAGAGCACATAGGTGGCTAAAAATATTAATTTAAGAAATTAATGATATTCAAATGATCAGTGCTATTAAATTAGAATGAGTTGCGGCATCACTCTGATTCTTCCTGATTTGACCAGAGGGAATCTCACCCCTGATCAGTGCTTACTAATTTTCACTCTTTAGAGTCAATGTCACCTACCCAAGAAGCTGTTCCAGAATGCCATGCTACATTATTAACCTCAGTGTCTGTCCCTCTTCACAGACAGTGAACCCCTTCAGGAGAGGGACTGTGCCTCATTCAGGTGTGGGGCTTGCCACTGTGCCTAGTGAACAGAGGTGCCTAGATATTTATTGAACAAAGGAATGAATGAAGATTTGTGTTGATGGGAAACATTGGGAAGAGTGTTTCCTTTGGGGAGAATGTCGCATGAACAAAAGCAGGAACATACTTAGAATATTCAGAAGAGGAGAGGGTGGCCTGGCCAGAGAACAGAGTCTGGGGAGTACTGAGAAAGAGATCCACCAAAGAGGCCAAGACCCACCCGCTTTTACTCCTAACCTGTAAATTCTGTTCCCTCCTTCCTTTTCAAGGCCTCACAAAATAACTGATTCTCTCCATCATCCCTTCCTGTTCCTCTCTGGAAATAACCAGTTTCAGGATCCCTTATGCTAGACACAGGGTTATGCACTTTGCACTTCCCTATTTTTTAAGTGAATTCATTAAATAGCTAATATATTTACTTGGTTCAAAAATTAAAACAATATAACAAGGTATGCATTGAAATGTCATACACCTAGACTCCATCTAATCTATTCCCCTTCAACCCTTACAGGTAACTATTTTGTTATTTTCATGTTTATTCTTCCAATTTTTTATGCAAATCTAAGAAATTATGTTTATGTAGTCTTATTTGCTTATGTTTCCTACACGAAAGACAGTATAATATTATATATTTCTACACTTTGCTTTTTTCACTTAATACATCTTGGTACTCACTTCCCTATCAATGTGTAAAGATCTTTTCACCCTTTTTGATAGCTGCATAGTATTCCATTACGTATATTTAGCATAGTTTATTAAACCAATTCCCTATTGCTGAATACTTGGCACCTATTTTTCCTACTATATACACTGCGAAAATGTACAACACAGTCATTTCAAAGAGTTTTGAATTTGATCTTCTACTTGTTGCCTTTTGTCTCCTGTTGATCTCGGCCATTCTCAGGACTCCACAAGTGACTTTCACACTGATGACCAAAACTTCTTGCTGTTGTGTGTCCCCTCCCCTGCTTCAGCTGCCTATGTAATATTATAAGGTTGTTATCTAACAAACATCTGATAAAATGCAACTCTAAAACTTACCTCATTTTCTCCTGCTGCCTTCCTTTGCTCAGTAGGTTTTCCTAATAAAAAAGTACACACTGAGGTGTCCTGCTCACTCTCTTATTCACTAAGATGTGAAACATCTTTTGCCTGTGATTCTTCCCTTTCTCGACCTCTACATGCATAGGCAACAAACTTAATTTTTTTTTCTTGTACAAGATTTTGGGCCGTACATTATTCTGGTTGCTACTATTTAGTCCAGGTCTTTGTTAACTCATGCTTTAACATTTTTAAAAACAATATTTCAGATGATTGGATAAAGAAGGTGTGGTAAATATATACAATGAAATCCTGCTCAGCCATGAGAAAAGATGAAATACTGCCATTTGTGACAACATGGATGGATTCTGAGAATATCATGCTGAGCAAAATAAATCAGATGGAAAAGGACAAGAATCATATGATTCACTCATATGTAGGATATGAAACAGACAACACTATGGTGGTTACCAGAGGGGAAGGGGTTGGGAGAGGCCAAAGAGGGTAAAGGGCATCAAATATACGGTGATGGAAGGAGACTAGACTTTGGTTGATGAGCACACAATGCAACATACAGATGATGTATTATAATAAATACGTAATATATTATATTGTAATGTAATATAACCAGTGTCATGCCCATAAATTTAATTTAAAAAACCAAAAAACAATATTTAATTAGTTTTTCCATTATAAACATCTAGAACGCTTTGGGAGGCAAGTCCCCACAATTATGAAGGGATTATTTCCTGCAATTAGGCATGTCCCACTCTCTAGGGAAGAAAGTTTACATCTCTGTTTGTAATCAGCGACTCAGATGTCTCTCTGTTGATCTGTAAGCTCTGTCTTTTCACCATTTTATCCCTATCATTTCCTATGAGGTGAGGCATATGGTAAGTGTTAAGTAAATAACTGTTAAATTATTTCAGTGGGCATTTCCAATCTTACCAGTCACTAATCTCCCAAATGGACTATATACCAAAGCCACCTTGAACTACTGTAAAACATGCCTTCTTGGCTTTCATGACTTGGATTATGCCATCCTCTCTGCCTGGCATAGCCTTTCCTCTTCCCTCACATGCCACTCTGGCCACATAGTGAAAGCCCATTAGTCTCCAAGGCCCAGCATCTCTGAGAAGTGCTATCTGATTACTCTAAAAACACTGAGGCCCCAAAGGAAGCAATTTACTCAGTAGAGAAAATCGAACCAGAATCCTGGTATCTCAGCTTCCATGAGCCAAGAAACAGTAGAGACTCTAAGATTGGGGACTACTCATTTCTATTTCTCAGCGAACCATGTCATCCTGCCCCCAGATGGCTAGACTGATACTTGCCTTGCAATTTTATTGGAGAATAGGGAAGATCCTGTGGAAGAAGTGATAATAACCATGTGTAAAAACACAAAATCTTATCTACTTAAGTGAAGTAATATAGTACACTTAAATTCTCCTACCTCTATTATACACTGTGCTATATTCATAAAAGGCAGAGATGGTCTCTTCCCTCAGAAGGCTGAGAGACATTTATGGCCACTGAGAGACATATTTATGGCCACTGATTTAGCCTGATAAAATGCAAAACTGTGTCACCTACTCAAACAAACATAAAAGAGTGACAATCCTGGTCATGGCTTACCTCTGTAAATGGCTAGCTGTATAATTTTTGCAAAGTCTCTTGAGCAATTTGGTCATCAGATTTACTCGATAGTTAATGAAACTTCTTTCCTAGATTATTACACTCTGTTTCATGTTTCAGCTTCCAACTTTCAGCACAGCAGTGAAACTCTGGTTTTAAGAGGGAGATCTCCTGTAGAAAATCCTCTGCCCTTCCCTAATCGAGCTCCACTGACATGTGCACATATATTTTTTTAAACTTAATATTTTAAAGTCAGAGGTCAAGTCAATAAAGCCAAAATCTTGACCAGCTTGAGATGTGGTCATCTCAAGGATCAAAGCAAATTTTATAAAAAATGGTTCTACAAGTTCTAGTAATTCAGGCAAATTTTACTTTGGGTTAATTTCACACTGCATTTCTGAATTCCCACTGCAATTTCTACTGAATGTAATCATGATTGTGGATTTTTTCCTTGCTCCATCCTCAGAGTTGGTGACAGGCAACAAGCTTAAAACAGCCACTCTGTTTCACTAGGGAGAGAGGCTACATGTATACTCTGAATGAAACCATCTGTTAGAATCTCCCAGCAGTGTGCTAAGGAAGAAAATGGTAGGAAATCTTTCAAGAAGCTCAGTTAAAGATAACCGAGTATTTTGGGGATGATCTAAAGTATCTCAAATAAGACAAGCTGTTACTAATACCTTCTCCCAAGATACACTGGCAAAGTAGACCTAGCATGTACCAGCCTAAAATATGCCCAGCCTTGCAGAAAATCAATGAGTTCATTAGAGAGATGGCATGGAGACTTCAGCAGAGACCAGAACCCATATTTCAGGTCTGCCTTCCAAAGCTGACATACCCACTCCATTGTAACAATGTATGGCCAACATATCTTTGTTCCTTGGATGGCAGGTTTTGCAATTATTTTTAACTACTATGTTCCCTACTTCGCTGACCCCAAAAAGTCTGAAAGTAAAATAAAAGAGCCAACTTAATTTAAACTGTGATTAACCAATTATTTGAACAAGTACCTGAAAAAAAATTATGATTCACCTGGCATGACATTTTATTCTTTCATCATTTCATCCAAATGCTTCTATGGTCAACCAGTTTTTGGAGTTAACTAATATGAAAACATGAATTTAAAGGAAATGCTTCGAAAACATACAAGACATTCTATATCAAACACCAAGTCCACTAACAAACATAGACTCACTCTGTGGGCATTTACTTGTTCGTCATCATTTTGTGTGAGGCTTTTGAGGAACAAACAGAGATAGAAGGCTGATCTTGCCTGTGTGTGTGTGTTGGGGCGGGCGGGGGGCGGGGGGCGGTGGTCACCATCTAGCTGTCTAAAGACAAACTGGTCCTTGTACCAATCTCTCTGGTCATTGCCACTAAACTCAAGCCCACCCACACAACTTTTGTCAAGCCATGGGAGCACATAATTAGGGGTCAACTCTCAACTTTCTTGCATTTAAAAAAATCGAGATATAATTTAAGATTGTAAAGTTTCCAAATCTTCAGTGTTCAGCTCAATGGTTTTATACATATATATAAACACAGGAAATTGCTACTGAGATACAGATACAGAACATTTTCAGCACCTCAGAAGGCTCCCTTGTGCCTGCTCCCGGTCAACACTTCCCACAAAGGTCATGACTTTTCCAACCTCTAACACTATAGCTTAGTTTTACCCGCTTTTGAACTTCACAGAAATGGAGTCACGTAGTTTGTTCACTCTGACTTTGTTCACTCAACATCATGTCTGTGTGATTCATTCATATTGTTATATGTAACTGTAGTTTATTTTTTATTGCTGTATCGTATTCCACTGTAGGAATTAAACACAATGTATTTATCCAATTAATAGGTGACAGATATTTGTGTTGTTTCATATTGTTGGGCTATTATAAGTAAAACAGCTATGAACATTCTTATAAATATACTTTGGAAGATATATGCCTTTATGAAAAAACAAAAATGTCTGATTTGATAAATTAGATATATTTTATGTATTTTCTTTTTGGAAGAAGAAATGTCATCTATTGAAATGGGAAGCTAAGAAACTGGACTCTGATCAGATGAGTCCAGAGGTAAACTCTGAAAAATTGTGTTATTCTGCCTTTGATGCTCCCACTCCTGCGTCATCCTCCCCTTCTGCCTCCATTCTAATAGTTTTAACCACTGGGCAATGGGGTACTAAAAACAAAAGGCAATTTTACACGTAAAGGTCTTTTAAGACTGGACTCTAAATCCTAGACAATATGAGGGGCAATTCTGAGAGCTGAAATTTTAATACGATTCTGAGCAGGAGAATAATTTCTCTAGAAGTGACATGTTCCTGATTCTCATTAGGTCAAGTTTTATAGCCTGGGGCTCACAGATGTGTTTTGTTTGAACAGCACCATATTTCTAAAATAATGAATCAATTGATAAATTTTAACATTAGATCATATCACATAAATCTTGAGTCTGGTCTATCTTAACAAAAAGTATATACTTAATGATATTATGATCTTTTTTTCTTTAACTTTAAAAGAATATCTTTAATGATTACTACCTGATATAGTGTAGAAACATTCCCTAAATTAAATAATTCCTTTGATTTAGCTTTAGTGTATTTTTTCTCCTGCTAAATAAATTAAATTTAATATTTTAAAATAAAAAAGCATGTATGACATCATTTAAAATTTTTTATTTCTTTCCATCCATCCATCCATCCATCCATTCATCTATTTATATTTTAAAATAAAAAAAAAGCATGTATGACATCATTTAAAATTTTTTCTTTCTTTCCATCCATCCATCCATCCATCCATCCATTCATCTATTTTCCAATTTAGAGAGATAGCTAGAGTGTGATCAAATGATAATGGTGGTTATTTCTGGATGGTGGAATTTTAGATGGCCTTTAACCTTCTTTTTTTGTATTTTCTAAGTTGCTGTCATTTAATATTCAACATATCATTTTTACGTAACAATAGTCAATGTCACTTAAAAATTTTTAAAAATTCAAATATATCTCTTTTCTTTTATCTCTTGAACTAAACTTTAATAGCTGGGATTCAGTGAGATCTAAATTAATAATGAATGTTGTTTTTTCAGATTATAAGAAAAATCCCAGAGTTTCTCTGTTGGATAGCTTCCTCCTTTAAAACCAACCTTTACATATTTAATTCATTTTCATTATTTAGAAAGGCATGTGTTTTATTCCTTTTATTGGTCGATATCATTTAGACATATGGGCCAAAATATCAAAAATTTTTACTACCAAATTTTCATCAAGACATATTGGATTAAATTCTACAGTAAAAGATAGGAAAATAATACTCTTAAAGAGAATTAAAGATCACATATAGACTTCTAGTTCTGGAAATAAGACAGGCAAGATATACTGAAAACCCTCCTGTAAGAGAGCACTTAGATATAATGAATAAAACTTAATAAGTCCTCTTTAAGTACATAGTTAAGTTGCAAGATAGCAAAAAGTTCTCCAAGACCAGCAACGTGAGGCAGCTGAAAAAAGAATGTTAACCTAACACTAACCTAAAGCTGCCTTATGGGCATTTGTTGTTCTTGATTGTTAAGAGATATGGGTTTTATGAATACCATGGGGACAGAAGATGAGGTCTCAGGTGAGCATAAGATTGGGGGGAATATAAACATAGATCCCCAGAAGAAACGTGGAACCCTCAAAGGGCTGGGCCTTCCATGAGAATCTAGAGACTGGGATTAGTCTCAGTATGGATTCTGACAGTGGGAGAGAAAAGTCAGAGCTGAGACCTGAACCAAAACAGAAGTTAGATAAATCCAAACTTAAAGGATGCAACCAAAACAGTAGTTAGAGGAAAATTTACAGGCTTAAATACATCTATTAGAAAAGAAGAAAGCTGAAAAATAATGAGCAAAGTATCTATTCCCTTTAAATTGGGATTGATATAAGGATTAAGTGCTGATGCTTTATTTGGAAGGTCCACTCCCAGGGCTGAAAGACAGAGGAGAAAGGGAAGCGAGATCAGAAAGACAGCAAGCAACGAAAGGTGATTTGTTAGTACACTTGCCATTGATTTGTTATAAGCCATGATAAGATTCAGCTGATTGCCTGACAGATGAATCAATTTGAACACACTGTTGTGTCTCCAAATAGACTATCCAGAGAACTGGGGGAGGTAACAGTAGCCCTTGCAGGAAAGGCATAGAACACTACCTGGACCCTTCTTTCTTATATCTTCAGTGGAACAAAAGCCTTAAACTCATGTGGGAAAGGCAACGACCCCTGGCACCCTGAAAACACTGGAAAAAGCCAAGCAAGATAAACACGATAAAACAGCAAAAACTGCTGATAACCAGAGACAAAGAGAAAATTTTGAACACATACAGGAAAAAAATCCATTACATATAGAAGATCAAAAATAGGAATTACAGCAGAGTTCTTATCAGAAATAATGCAAGCCAGAAGATAAAGAAATGATTTCTCTAAAGTGCTTGACCAAAAAAGTCACTCTAGAATTTCATACCAAGAAAATATCTCTCAAAAAGTGAAGGCAAAATGAATACTTTCTCAGACCAATGAAAATTAAGAGAATTTATTGCCAACAGTCCAGCAATATAAGATATGTAAAAGGAAATTATTCAGGTAGAAACCTGAATCTACTTTAAAAAATGAAGAACACTGGAAATGGAATAAGTGAAAGTAAATATAAAATTATTTCTTCTTATTTTCAATTGTTCTAAATATAACCGACTAAAGCAAATATAGCAAATATCGTATGTTTATACCATTTGTAAAAGTAAATATGTATGACAACATTAGCACAAAGAATAGGAGAAAGGAATTAGGAGTATACTGTTGTAGGGTCCTTACATTAGTGGTAACATATAAAATTATTCGAGGGAAGAGTATGATTAGTTAAAGATGTATAATGTAAATGCTAGAGTATCCAGTAAAATTTTTAAAAGAAGCATAAATAAGTCAATAGTGGAGATGAATTGAAATAATAAAACATACTCAATGAATCCAAGAGAAGGCAAAAGGAGTTAAAAACACAAAGATGGAATAAATAGAAAACGGCTAGTAAAGTAGTATATTTTAATTCTAACATATCAATAATTATATAAATGTAAATACTAAAAAAATTAAAACACATAAATTATCAGAATGGTTAAAAAGCAAGACCTAACTATATGCTGTTTATAAGAAACTAATATTAAATATAAAGTAAATATGTTAAAAGTAAAAGGATGAAAAAGATACACTAGGGAAATACCAATCAAAACAATGCTGGAGGAGTTATATTAAAGTTAGAAAAAGTAGCTTTCATCCAAGGGGTAAAATGTGGACATTACATAGTTGCTTTTTAAAGAAGCTATTACAGTCCTTAAGGTGTATGCACTTAATCACAGAGCTTTAAAATACATAAGTAAAAACTGACAGAAGAAATAGACAAATCCACAACTATAGCTGGAGACTTCAACACTCCTCTCAAGTAAAGAGATAATAAGTCAGAATATAAAAGACCTGGATAACACTTTCAAACAACTTGACCTAATTTATAGAACACTCCACCCAACAAAAGCAGAATATACATTCTTTTCCAGTGAACATGGAACATTCCCAAAGATAGACTATAAACCTTAACAATTTTAGAATAATTGAAAATATACTATGTATGTTTGCAGATCATAATAGAGTTAAAATAAACCTCAATTACAGGAAGATAACTGAAAAATCTACAAATCTAAGAACGCAAACGATTCACTTATAGATACCTCGTGAATCAAAGAGGAAATTGCAAAGAATCTATAAACTCTTATCTGAATGAAAATGAAAACATAACATTAAAAAAATATGGGTTGAAGCTAAAGCAGTACTTAGAACTACAGGTATTAAAAATTGATAGTGAGGAAATTCTGCAAATAACTCTATGATCATAACTTCAACAACTTAGATGCCATGGCAAAGTCCTTGAAAGACACAACCTGCTAAACTTATCCAAGAAGAAATAAATAAATTAACTACCTGCAAAAGAAATTCAATGTGCAGTTAAAAACCTTACAACAAAGAAAAATCCAGGTCTAGATGACTTCGCTGGAAATTTCTACCAAACTTTTAAGTAATAAATAGTATTAATACATACAGACTCGTCCAAAATATAGGAGGGAATAATTCCCAGCTTATTTTTTGAGGGGAGTCAGCATTATCCTGATACCAGATAAAGACATTATAAGAAATGATAACGACAGATAAGTATCTCTCATGAACAAAGACAGAGGGTGAAATCATCCTTCCTCCACCTTTTTGTTCTATTCAGGCTTTTGATGGATTGGATGATTGATGCCCGTCTGCCCTGGTGAGGTCTACTGACTCAAATGCTAGTCTCTTCTGGAGATACTCTCATAGACACACCCAGAAACAATGTTTTTTTTACCAGCTATCTGGACATCCCATGGCTAAGTTGTCATATAAACTTAACCCTCAGAGTTATATCATAATTTTGTATGGAAGGACTCATTATTGCAAATATATCAATTCTCTCCAAATTAATCTATAATGAGAATCAACAGACTATTTCATAGTCAAGTGAAGGGCCATGAATAGCCAGAAAATTTTGAAACAGAAGATGGTGGATGAAGGAACTCAATTTTCTAAATTTCGAGATATATTATAATGTTTTTATAAAATAAGCTAGTGCTGTATATTGGTTTAGGAATAGACGAACTGATTCAGAGAAAAGAATGGAGAGCCCAGAGACAGTCCCATGTATATGGAATCTTAATGTATGACAGACATTGCATTGCAGATTAGGGGGGAAAGAAAGATACTTCAATAAAGGGTCCTAAAACAATTGTTTATCCAAATGGGGAAAAAGTTAAATTGGATTCCAATCTCGTGTCATACATAAAAATTAATTCCAGGTGGATCAAAGACCTTGTTTTATATTCATATGCTACTGACTCATGCAATAAAATGAATGAATCTCAAATGGATTATGCTAAGTGAAAGAAAACAAATTCAAAAGGCTACATTCTGAATGCCATCTATATGGCATTCTTGCAATGGCAAAACTATAGGGACAGAAAATGGATGTGGTTGCCAGGAGCTGGGGGTAGGGAGAGAGGTTGCCTATCAAGCATGAAAAAGTTTTGGGGATGATGGAACTTTTCAATACCTTCATTGTGCTGGAGGTTACACAACTGTATCTGTTTGTTAAAACTCACGGAACTGTGCAGCAAAAAAGAATAAAGTTTATTGTATATAAATTATACCTCAATACAATGCATGCAGGGAACTTTCTGTAAAAAAATAATAACTAACCATTATTAATCTCTGTATGTGCCAGGCACTATGATTAGCATCTCTACATGCATCCTTTCATTTAATTTTTCCACAGTCATCTTATAAAACAGATACTATAATTATTTAAGTGAAAAAGATGAGGAGAGATGGAATAATTTAGCAGTTTCTTTTATTCTGCAAAGTTGGTTAAATTCTTTTAGAAAATTCTTTAAATCTCCTCTCTAAGGGTAATTTCTTGATTAAATATCCTTGATCTCCTTTGGCCTACAACTTCATATTCACTCAGCTGGATAGTATAAACATTCGTTTCTTAGACTTTTCACCATCTTCTCTAAGGTATATATCAAACATTCTCTGCTTCTTTGCTACCACCTACCACCTTACCAAATCATGCCTGCACTGCACACACCAATACATGAACACTGACAAAAGAGAGTGGCTTTCTTACACTGAGATTCTGGAAAGATGCAGCTTCTATAAGCAACAGGTGTATAAAAAAGCAACAAGTAAACAAACAAAACAAATGAACAAAAACCAAACTCATAGATACAGACAAAAAAATGGTGGTTACCAGAAGGGAAGGAGAATGGGGGGAAGACAAGAGGTTGAAGGGGGTGAAATGTAAGGTGATGGAAGGAGACTAGACCAGGTAGGGAGCACAACAGAGCATACAGATGTCGTGTTATAAAGTTATACACCTGAAATTTAGGTAATGTTATTAACCAACGTTATCCCAATAAATCTACTAAAAATTTAAAAAGCAAAATAGAAAAAACTAGCCAAATTTTTTAAAAATTAAAATTCATTTTGAGATAACTATAGATTCACAGACTGTTGTAAGAAATCAGAGAGATGTCTTACTACCAGGTTTTCTCCAGTGGTAACATCTTGCAAAACCACAGTACAATATTACCAACAGGGTATCGACGTTGACACAATAAAGAACGTTTCCCTCTGCAAGGCACCACCTCTACTACCTCCCAGCTCTACCTTCTCCTTAACCTCTGGCTGCCACCAATCTATTTTCTAATTCCATAATTTTGAAATTTCAAGAATGTTATGTCAATGGAGTCATAAAGTATGTAATCATTTTGGAATTGGCTTTTTTTTTCACTTAGCATAATACTCTGGAGATTCATCCAGAGAATGCTGTATGTATCAATAGGTCCTTCCTCTTAATTGCTGAGTAGGAATGTATCACAGCTTGTTTAACCATTTATTCTTTGAAGAACATCTGGGTTGTTTATGGTTTAGGGTTACTACAAAGAGAGCTGCTATAAATATTCCTGTACAGGTTTTTATGTGAGCATAAATTTTCACTTCTCTGGGATAAATGCCCAGAAATGTAATTACTAGGTTGTATGATAGTTGCATGTTAAGATTTTTATAAAATCGTCAAACTTTTCCAGTGTTGGAATTATTCCACATTGTCACCAGCAATTTAGGAGTGATCCAGTATCTTCACATCGTTGTCAGCATCTGATGTTGTCACTGTTTTTTAAATTTAGCCATTCTGACAGTTGTGTAATGATATCTAACTGTTGTTTTAATTTGCATTTCTCTAATGGCTAATGATACTGAACATCTTTCCATGTACTTATTTGTCATCTGTATATTCTCTTCAGTGCAATGTCTGTTCATATCTTCTGCCTATGTTCTACTTGTAGTTTTTTTTTTAATGTTGAACTTTGAGAACTTCTTATGTATTCTAGACACTAGTCTTTTATTGGATATATGTTTTCAAATATTGTTTCCCACCATGTAATTTATCTTTTCGCCCTGTTAACAGAGTCTTTTGAAGAGAAGTTTTTTTGTTAATTTTGATAAAATCTAGTGTATTCATTTTTCCTTTTATGATCAGTGCTTTTGATGTCAAGCCTTTTCTAGACTTAGATGCCAAAGATCTTTCCTTTTTTTCCCCCAAAGTTTTATGATTTTAAGTTTTACATTTAAGTCCATGATCTATTTCGAGTCAATTTTGTATAAAATGTGAGGTTTAGATCAAGTTTCAATTTTTGTCTATTGATGTTCAGTTGCTCTTGTACCATTTATTGAACCGGCAATCTTTTCTCCATTGAATTGCTTTTGCATCTTGGTCAAAAACCAGTTAAATGTATTTGTGTGGGTCTACTTCTGGGTTCTCCATTTTGTTCCTTAGATCTGTGTGTCTATCCCTCTGCCAACCTACAGAGTCTTGACTATTGTCGCATGTAAATTTTGAAATTGGATAGAGTGACTCCTCTCAATTTAAACTTTTTTCCAAGTAGTTTTAGCTATTCTAGTTCCTTTGTCTTTCCGTATAAATTTTAGAAGACTCTTGTATATAACTATAAGAAAATCTTGTTAGGATTTTGACAGTGATCATGTTAAACCTGTATGTCAATTTGGGGAGAATCGATATCTTGACTCTTTTGAATCCATGAACACATATGTCTCTCCTTTATTTACATCTTCTTTGATTACTTTCATCGGCATTTTGTTCTCAGCATACAAATACTGTATATACATTGTTAGATTTAAATCTAAGTATTTTATATTTATAAGCAATTGTAAATGGTATTATATTTTTAATTTGGTGCCCGTGTGCTATCACATGTGCTTATTACTTATCACTAAATTTTTTTTTTTTGGTTTATCTTGTATCCTGAGACCTTGCTGAACTCACTTATTGGTTCTAGAAGTTTTCTAAAAAAACAGATTCCTTGAAATTTTTAACATAGATATTATATCATCTACACATAATGACAGTTTTATTACTTTCTATCTGATCTGTATCTTTTCTTTTCTTGCCTTACTACATAGGCTAGAACTTCCAGCAGTATGTTGAATAAGAGAAATGAGAGTGGACATCCTTGCCTTGTTATTGATCTTACGGAGAAAGTATTTACTCTTTCACCATTGTGTTAATGTTACCTATAGATTTGTTGTAGATAATCTATCAAATTAAGAAAATTCCCCCATCTATTCCCAGTTTTCTGGGAGTTGTTATTATAAATGTCTTTTGGATTTTGTCGAGTGCTCTTTCTGCATCAGTTGATATAAGTGATTTTACACCTGACCTTTGTACATTTTTGAGATTTCAAGGAAACGACCACTCCCTGATGTGTATTACGATTACGAATGTAGCCACGAGGACCCAGAATGCAATAAGACAGTGATTTGGTTAAAGCCTCACAGTTAGATGGTGGCAGAACTGGAAACAAAATCCTTACACCCTAAGCCTTTGAGCTTTTCTCATACCGTGTTGCTCTGAGCTCATTTGGGAGAAAGCATGCTCAGGGATGGAAAACAGGGTGCCTAACGAATAGCTCTGCTTTCCTCTCCTTCCTCTGCCCCTCCTTGCTGGACCCCCACACCTGTTAACACCAGCTCTAGTTTGAACGTGTAGGAAAGAGAGGAAAAGCAGAACAAAAAAGATAGGGTGCAAAATAAAATAGGGAACAGTAGGACGGGTGATTCATCTGTACAGAAAGAAAAGCACTTAGTTTCCAGAAGAGTCAGCATCCTCACAGAATCACAAACAGTTAAAGAAAGTGAAGAGGGAGAGGTGAAGTGACTTGTTCCAGGTAACACAGGTCTATTTAGTACGAAAACACTAATAACGGACAGCAGAGCCTGAGAATTAAGGCCAGTTAGGGTTCTGATCCCAGCTCTGCCACTTTCCAGTTGGGAAACCTTAGTCAGGGCAGGCTTTCTGAACTATATTTTTCTCATCTCTGTAAAGGAATCATGATACCCATAACACAGGGTTTTGGTGAGGATTAAATGAGATAATGTATATAATATGGCTGCCCAAGATAAGAGCATAATAGAAGAGAAAATTTATTAGTTTGGACTAGAACTCAGATATTCTGTTTCAACCAAATGATCTTCCCTGTGTAACTTGCTGCCCTTCTCTTCTCTCCCTCCAATCCGATGCCAGCTTATTCCCTTATGCCCCCTAATTAGCTAAATAAAGAACGCAGACAAGGCCTATGTAAAAAATGCTCTTTGAGCCAAGTGAAATTCCCAGGGAAGTGAAGAAACCCACATGGCCAATTACCATAGCATCATTTCATTTCCTTGGAGTGACTAATACCCAGAGACAGTCACTTAAACACTAATTGCAAAAGAACAGGTAGAAATCATGTTAAACGAGCCCATCTTTATTTCTGGGGAAAAGCAAGGCTCTCTGATCCACGAGTATGCTTGCTGCTTCATCTTCCACAGAAAGAGAGGATGGCTTCCATCTCCAATTGGACATTAAGTTTCAATTGCATCAGCGATTGTTCTTAAGCTGACTGGCAGATTTACAGCGTGGAACCGAATTACCAGTGTAACAATGTGCCAGCTCCGTTCTGTTGGCATTTGATTTTTTGGAATTCGAGCACTAGACAAAGCAGCACTCCCTGCGTGCTGCAGAGAAGCCGGTGGCCCCCACATGTCTCACCTCGAGCTTGCTAGACCTTTCAGGGCCTGGGCCCCCACTTCTATGCTGAGGGACGGGGAGGAGAGACCCCCTTCTTTAGGAGGGTTTTATGAGATCCCTTCACTGAGGGCTACTGTGAATCAACACTCCCCACCCCCTTGCTTGTCTTCCATTTTCCAACTGTACCTTTGTTTCCTTCTCTCGTCTCCTTCCTGCCTTCAACCGAACTTCCATTCTACACCAAAGTGAGAGTTTCGTTGTTTTACAAAAGGTGGAAGGCGAAGAGGAAGACTGATGTCCTTCATTTCCTAATTGTGCCCTCTTCTTTACCTGCAAAGTGACCATGAGCAATTTGCATTGGTCATCCTAGGCTCTCTCACCCCCCAATGCCCCGTTACTCCACCCGCAAACTGTCAGCCATTCTTGTCAAAATTTCTAATCCCTTCTACTTCAGTCCTATTTATTCTCTAAGTCCAAGGTCAAATGTCAGCTCCTCAAAACGTCTTCCTTAACTACATCAGCCCTCACACAACTCCCTTTGCTTCTTTAGAAAAAAAAAACAAAGTTTAGTTCATAATTATATACAAATTGTAATGTTAGGTAATTTAGACTCCCTATCCTGATTTAACGGTCCTTATGGGAGGGAACCAAATCTCCCAACTCCCTGTATCCTCCACAGGTGTCCTGTTCAATGCTCAGCACAGAGCTGGTTGCCTATTTGATACCTGCTTAAAACAGAAAACCCACTTCTGAGTTCCACACGTGGTTGCACGAGGGCACGAGTTTGGCTAACCACAGAAACAGCTTTCTATGGTGCAATGGTTCAGTCTAACACAGAACACACTTCCTGAATTCCTCCAGCGTTCCAGTGCTGAGTTGGCCACTGGCTGTATCAGAAACAGAGTCTGTCTAGAGTGGTCTTTACCTCTTCTTTGTAAGGAAATGGCCAACTCACCTACGAGCTGGCCTTATTCTCATCATGGAGATAATGAAAACAGGGTGCATTCCAGCGGAGCCAGTACCTCAGCTGTCAAGCTCAGCTCAAGTTCAATTTCCTTCTGTGACCTTCCTCAGACTGTGTAGTCATAAGACTGTATAACCTCAGACTGTGTTTCCTAAGAAAATGAAATAAGGAATGCTAGAGTATTTGAGTAAGTTGGTCATCTCAAGGGATGATATTTTGAATCTGTTTTCATTGGTAGCTGAATGTTTCTAGTTTACAGGCAGCTCTCCTGCGCACCATAGTCAGGGACCCAAGCTCCTTCCACCGCAGCTTTGCCACCCCGTGAGGCCTCGGGGTGCCTTGCATCCAGGAGGCAATGGCAGTGCCACCTTAGAACCTTTGTGGCTTTAGCTACTTTTGACTTCATGGGCCCTTTCTTTCATACAAAATATTAAAAATTATAATTATGCTTCTGCTGATATGAAGATGACTATATTGTATATTAATATATTTTCTTTGACCTAAAGGTTTATTTTTAAATTCTGACTTTAAAGAAATTAAAACATTTCCATGAGCCCTTAAAAGCATCATGGTCCCTAGAAATTGTGCTCATGTCTTGTAATGTCTTCCCGGTCTGAACCTCCATAGTGCTGGTCTGCCCATGCCCTTGACACTCAGCTTATGTTGCCTTGCTTTGCCCACTTGACTGACGGCAGGATCTTGAGCCTTTTGGAGCTGTCTAGCACGTCATACAGTGCTTTGCTTACAGCTAAGGCTTTTTGTGCACCCATGGCACAGCTGTGCACGATTGAGCAATTTCCTTGGCTCACTAAACCTCACTCGTAAAGCAGAGTGTTAGATTTGAATTCCCCTCATGGTATTGCTGTGAGGATGAAATGAGATGATTCACGCTAACGCAGCATCTGGCACGTAGTATACACTAAATAAATGTTAACATTTTTATCATCATGATTTAATATGACAATAAATCATAGAATACTTGAGATTTCAAAGAATTGCCACTGGATGCTGCCATGGCTATTGTTTTCATGTCTCATTGCAAGCCAAAGCTTATTTATGGAAAATGTGGAGGTTTAACAGAAAGGTTTTGGAATAAGACAGATGTGGATTTAAACTCCACTCTGCCGCTCATCCACCTGGGTGAAGTTTGACACATATTTATTCTCTCGAAGACTCTGTTTTTTCCTCTGTAAAATAAAATCATAACAGCACTTACTTCACAAGTAGTAAAAAACTGCCTTGGATTTCCTATCACTAGGCTGCCATCCATTTTTGCTGAGGAAAAAGCTTAGTGTCTAAATGAATACCTTCCACTTGCCTGTAGTTACAAAATCTCAAAGTCCTCACGGAAGACCAGGAAACTTAGTGCTAAGCTTAAAAATGCTAGTTCCCTTCCCTTGTCCTTATTTTTTTTCCTTTCTCTATTTGTTTTTTTTTTTTAAAAACAAATAAACAAACAAGAAAAAAAACAAGACAAACAAACAGAAACATGGCATGCCTTGAAGAGGAAAGCCTAAGTCTCTCATCAATCACTACTACCTTAACACAAATGTGCTTATCTCCAGCTGCATCAGCTGGCAGAAGGAGGGAGGGTTTACGGATGCAGAGCTGAGGGCAGAAAGCCTGGGGTGCTGAGGACCTGACTTTGTTCTTTATGTGTACACACATTTTTCCTAACGATACAGGCATGGCCACGATATGATGAAGTCCTCCTGGTTTCAGAATGACTACACTTCTCCACTAAACGAAGTCATAGAGTGTGAATTTCATTTCTGCAAGTCCCTGTGGTCAGTGGCCTCATAGTCAATTGACCTCAACAGCGGAAATGGCAATCAATTCTATTTCTTAGTGAGCACTTACCTTAGCTAGAAACATGTCATAACCGCATGCAAGGCATCCTGGGTTAGAGCCCAGGACCCGATCCCAGTCCTGCCTTTGCCACATACCAGCTCTAAGAGCCATATCACTTCATTTTGCGATTCTTCCATTTCGATTTCTTCCTTTAAAGTTGAATCATAACAGCACCTGCCTTACTGGGCTGTATACTTGGGGCAGCGTGTGTCAGGTGTATGGTGTCTGACACATGATAATTTTGCTAAAGCATCACGTCTCAGTATAGCAGAGCCGCGCTGCATGAATGATCACTGGAAGCTGGAGACACACCAGGAATGGCAGTGCCTTCCAGCTGTCACCTGAGTTGGGAATTGAACCATCACCCATACTGACCTGTAGAGCCGCCAGCAACCTGTCTGCTGTACTTGCTGGCAAAACCAGAGACTGGCTACATCCTGCTGGATCCAAAGCCATGTAACAAGAGGAGGAAATATAGGTTTGAAAAGAAAATGACCACAAAACAAGGCAAATTCTAATGTCTACTAGTAGTATCCAGAAAATAGAGCTGCCTGGCAAAAGAACAGGGAGATGAGACGGTTACTGAAGAACATTCTAAAAAATGAGAAAAGGAAGAGATAAGCGGGTTCTTAAAGCAAAGGACAATGTTGCAAAGATTCTGATTCATCTTGTATTTAATAAATGGAATTTGAATGGAATTTTCCTTGGCACTTAAAAATATGTTATAAATTACACCTTATAAAAGATGGCAAGGAAAAGATGGATGATTCAATAAGTGGAGAAACAAAATAACAATGACAACAAATGAACAATAGGCAATATGATAAAATGTCGAATCACCTATCAAAGAAATGCAGCTAGAAGTCACATAATCCTTGATCTCACTTCTAACATAGGGAGCCTGCATTTGGAGTTTATTATGTACATGGCCAAAGAGGCAGCGACGGGACTCAGAAGACCAGCCTAACAGAAAATTTAAGCCTAGAAAAAGATCAGCAATTCCACAACACGTCACCCCATTTATAGACAATCCCACATACTCCTGGTAAGCGTCTTCAGAGGAAATACCAAAAATCCTGATCTACGGTGCAGACAAGCTGAGCAGAGGCAGGTTTGTTGGGGAAACAGTGTCTCGATGTTCCTAAATGCTGAGGGTGTGCTGGATTGGGGTACTGCAGGGAGAAGGAGTGAGCCTAAAATACACTCAAGTCAGCTCTCTGTGTCAGAACCACAGGGACCTGCCCCAGCCTCCCTGGGAATCTATGCATTCAATTAGCTTCCTCACTAAAGTTTGAGAATCACTACTTTAGCATCTCCCACCCACAGCTGTCAGACACGAAGGATGCTCTTGGGCAGAGCTCGCTGGCTCCCTTTTGGGAGGTGGAAGACTGGATCAACACTCAGGACCATTATCAGCAAAAGATGTTTCATGGCTCATTCCATCTGCACCTGCACTTGAACCTTGGAGGCAGCCGTGGATACCTTTCTTTCAAAGAGAAGGGAGGACCTGGAGGAACTTGGCTGTGAATTCTTCTGCTACCTTCAGAACCCCAACCTTAGTCATCAGGATGCCTTTGTTCTTGAGTGTGAGAATGACATGCATCTGGACCACTGAGAATTAGCCCTGAAAGGCTGAAGCTCTGGACCCAGACAGTATTCTTTTAACGCAAAATGAGAAAGAATTAACAGAAGGTAAAACCAAACATGGTTTGGCTAGAGGGACGGCACAGCTGAATCTTCATTGGTGTAGCTATGGCAAGAGTTTGCAGAGATGATAGCTTACTTACAGAATTAACTGAGAAATAGCTATTCTACCCAGTCATCTCAGCTGCCAAAACCCCAATTATTTTCCTACTCTGAGATGATCCTACAAAAAGCATGGTCCAAGTTTTACCACATTCTTCCCACTGGACTTTGTGTTAACTACTTCAGAATATTAAATTAGGATTTTGCAGCCTCTTCAAACTGACTAGGGTTTCTGCGGTAGACACCCAGATGGGGGTCAGCCTGTCTGTCTCTCAAACACACACACATACACTTTTCCTCTTTATTTATTTATTTTCACAAACTTAAATGAGTTGATGAAAGCCCAACGTATTGATCTTCATAAGTGTCTTTGTTCTCACTGATACACTGTTACTTCCTGGACTGCAGGGGACTGAGGTCTCTTAAAATGCTCCAGAGTTGAGTCTGGGATGGGGGCAGGGGAGGCTCTGGAGCATGAGTCTCTGTAACCTAATCATGTATCCTTGGCAGCTACGGCAAGATCCTGCTGACTTGTCAACCTCTCACATGGACGTTAAGAAGATTAAAATCATAGCATGCCTAATATAGCTAATAAGAAAGATTTAAAACAATTGGTAAAAATAGATTGAGTTATAAAATGCTTATTAGAGATAATGATTCTGTGTTACAATAACAGCGTATAGGGTCAGCCTAATTTCACACACCAAAGAGAGGAGATGCGGATGATGCTGAAGCAGGGAGAGACAGTCTGTAGCACTTCTCACCGTGCACCCAGCCAGGCAGGCAGACATATCGCCTGGCAACGAGCTCCCAACCACAACCCATCGCTGATCACAGCCACTTTGGAGAGGGTGTAGCGGTCACAGGGTTGCCAGTTCACCTCCGATGTCTTGGGTATTGGAGGAGGTACACCTGTGTGCCCAAATATCCTAGATGGATTTTCCTCAATTTAAGAAGAGTCACATCAGTCTTTCCCCTTTTCTAGCCTGGGCACATCAGCGACATGCCAGTTCTCTTCCTGTTGTTTTCAGAGACAAGAGCATAATTCTACCTGCAGTGCGGAGAACCCTATGGGGGACGCATGCTGCATGCAGCTTCCTCCCCTGCCCATCCCTGCCCCAACTTTGCCGTCCAGAGCTCCTTCTCACTGCCCTGGGCTGCACTGGCAGCAGACCAGCCCCTGCACTGTGGGCTCCCTGCCTTGTGCAGCCATGCGCTCCAGGCTGGTGGTTTAGAGCAGGAGAAGAGCTTCTGCTGGTCTACACTCCGTACTTCTCATCCATTTGGAGGAAGGAGACACCTGGAGGCCGAGGGACTTTCTCAAGCCTATCAACCTTGTCTTCCTCTCACCAAACTCTCTTCCCCTTCAACAGGGAAGGGACAAGGAGGGTCTGTAGCAAGAAATGACGAGGACCTGAACAAAGACCTGGTCAGAGATTAAGCCTTTGATCTTCAGGTGGGAACATAAAGCAGCAGGGAACTCTCCCGCATTGCTGGTGAAATGGTGTAACAGTCTTAAGGTTAGCTGGCAACATCTTTTAAATTTGAAAGCATGTATCCCCTTTAAGCCAGCAATCGCCACTTAGAAGTCTATCCCATAGAAGCTAAAGCACCTATATACCTAAGCATCTCTGTAAACAACGTGAACCATTTGGAGGAAGAACCCTGGAAACTGAGTGAGTGTCCATTGACAGAGGAATGAATGAACGTGATAGACTACAGATGACTTTCCTAGAGAACTAAATGAACAGAGGGAAAAGGCAAGCAGCGACAAAACAGGTTGTGAACACTTGTTTTCTCGGGAGATGTCAGTGAGGCTGATATTGGTGCGCAGGATAAGAGATGGGGAGCAGCTGGGCCTCCCCTCTCTAAAAAAAGCACAAGGATGACACTAAAACTTCAAGCAGATTGTGTAGGTCAAGGAAGTGGACTGAGATATAGACTATGGGAAAGTCAACTTTGAGGTTTGTCTGCAGGAGGTTTATGGGATGAGCCCTCAGGATCACGCCTGTGGGAAATGAAGCAAACTGGGCCTCAGCCGATCCCAGTGGAACTGGGAGTGCCCTGGACAATTGTCCCAAATTAGGATGAAGACCAGGCATTGGACATGGGCTGCTCCCAGAAGGGAAGCAGCTCCCAACAGCAGCAGGTGATCACCAGGCGGTGGGGGGACACTGAGCTGTGAGCCATCAGCACTCCCAGCTCCAGGGGGATGAACACGTCAGTCCTGGAGAGAAGGGACCCAACAGCACAACCGCATCCATTGCATGATCACATTTATGCACATTCATGAAATTATAGCACTAGTGTGTGTGCAGTTGTATAAAGAAAAAGAGTAAGCAGATGGAAAGAGCAGATGGAAAGAGTTGCCTCTTTTATTCTCGGATTTTACATTTATTTCTAACACTGACACATCTAAGCCTAACTGGACTCCATTCCAAGGGGAAACAGAGGTGACTCCAGCTTGGCTAGTTCAGTGGTACTAATGCCTAATGGTTTTCCTTGACGTTGTCACAATGGAAACCAGCTGCCCAGCCTCCCAGCTGAGCAAGTCCACTCCCAGTCCACTCCTGAGAATTCTGATCGCCTTCTATTTTCGAATGGGTTGAAATAGAACCAAGGGATATATCTTGCCTCCCTTTTGCTTGTCAGGGGTGGGTACCTTGAATATAGGTTTGAATTGAAATCAAATATAAAATACAAAGTAAAGACCTCAGAAGGACACCCTGCTGTCTCCCTGAGAGGCAGAGCACTATCGAGGGCTGTAAAATTGAGGCAATTGCTCTGACCCAGTCCTAACTAGGTAGCCAGGTGGTGACTCCATTAGGGACTCTCCTAAAACCAATTAAGAAATTATAATAAAAAATGTAGGAACTTTCTAATGAGACATATAACAAGTCCCTCAATTTCATCTTCCTCTTGCACCAGATTACTAAGGCAAAGCAGAGACAAAGCGTTAAACTTGCATATTTCTTCCGAGGTGTCTTTCACAGTCACCTGAATGAGATTTTACTTCTATCCGTAAGTGTTTGAAGAACAATGGAGAGGAAGAGGCAGGGCACAGAGCCTCAATGTTCTGTGTTTTTGCGACATGGAAGATCCAGCAGTTTGTTCCAACAATAAATAAAGATATCTTTATTTACTTAACATTGTTCTGGAAATAATAGCTAATGCAATTAGCCAAGAAAAAGGTGAGTTATACATATCGGAAAGGAGAACCAGAGTTAGTAAATGTAGATGAATAATTTTTTATACCTGGATAACCCAAAAGAATTGGAACTGTAATAAATGAACAATAAGGTAGCTATTTAAATGTTAAATATATTAAAATCTATACCTTTCTTATATATCAGCAATAATTAGAATTAGAATGTAATTGGGGGACAGAATTCTATTCTCAGTGATGATAAAAATATAAAATACCCAGGGAAACATTTAACAAGAAATGTATAGATTAACCAAAGGGAAAGCTATAAGAATTAAACAACTTGAATGAAGTGATTCATTCTTGATGGGAAGCCTTTGTATTGTAAAGATATAAATTTTCTTCATTTTATGTATAAGTTAATAGAATTCTAACCAAGTTTATTTAGAACTAGACAATGCTGTTTCATCTGGAGGAATACATATGGATAAAAAGCCAAAATGAGATGGGTGTGTGTGTATCCTATTCGATACTAAGATATATTTTTAAATTATATCAATTTATAAATATCAATATCAAAACAAAAATCAGGTTGTCTGCCACTTCTGACGTGTCCAGACATAGAAATTAGCATTCTCTCCTTCCTCAGTTGACCATGGCCCCTTGTAAATATTATTTCATCTCGAGGCTATCTCCAACCTGGTCCCATCAGCCCAGGAAAAGAGCCATGAGCCCCGTGGTCCTCAGCTCCATCTTAGGAAAAGCAGTTGAAGCTCTATGCATTGGACCCTTATTGCTTTTGATGATACTGTGTGAGTCTCCAAGGTCAGACATTAGAGCATATCCTCTGTGTCTACAGGACACCAAACATCTGGGAGAGAAAGCAACCCATCCAGTGGGAATGGATTCATGTTTTCCACTTCCTGTCGGCCTTTCTCTGGATAGGTACAACATGTAGACTCGTAATTTCCCAATTGTCTCCTGGTCTTTTTGACATCTCACATGCGGTAGCTTCTTGTGTCATCTGTTTGAAGGGCCAAGTTTTTCCCAACCCACTAGTACTTTTTTAAATGTAGTAAAATTAAATGATTAAAAATGAAATAAAAAAGCAAGTACAAGGCCCAATTTTTATTATTATATTCAACAGACATAAAATTACTGTCATATTGCTATAACTGTCTCTGAACACTTGTTCTTGTCACAGACCAGTGATAAGCTGCTGGCCACTGGGCACCTGTCCACCGACTGCACTGTTCTAACCTCATCACTGACAGACTGGCTACCACTTTAGCTAAGGCTTCTTCACGCCCTGTCGTCTATGTAACAAGACGATCTTACATTTTTATAACACTTAACTTTTTATAGCACTCAAATCTTTTCCCTCACATGACTCTCCAACAATATTATTCTGAGGTAATTGAAGCAGCTTTTAAACAAATCTCATTTGTCAGGCAAGAAATGCAGATCCTTGTGGAGATATTCAGTAATGTGCCCACAGTGGTTAGTGACAGAGCTGGAACTCACCTGAAGTGTTCTGATTCGTGAACTCGGGCTTTTTTCACTCCTTAATGGAGCCACATATGGGGGATGCTGACCTACTCAGTAAGTCCAACCTCATGGCTCCAGCCGACAAAGCATTTTAAGTGTTCATACTGCAAAAGTCCCTTTCTACATTTCTTGATCCCATATCTTTGAAGAGAAAGCCAATCAAATGGTCCAGAGTCCTTGGGCTAGTAATACTTGTTAGACTGTATCACAGTGTTAGGAGAAAAATTTCTCATGATCCATAGTTCTCAAAAACAGTAGCAAATATATAACTGCAGCAAAGTTACTAAAAACTCTCATTAATCCCATTAAGAAGAGAAGCGTCGCAAATCATTGTGGCTACATGGCTATAAGCAACATGGCATTGCTCACTTCGTGTTGTCTAAAACTGCAGGTACATTATATAAGAGCAAATGAGTAGCTTTTTGAATGCCAAGTTTGCAGATTAAACCACAAAGAGATCTCAGAAATTTCAAACAGAATCTCTGGTCATTATTCAAAAGGGGTTACGTTTCTCTGTCTTCTGCAGGAGGAGCCAGCAGTCGTGTTTGGGGTGGGTGACAGCAAAGATAAGTGCCGGATCACCCCAAGTTTCACGCAGTTACAGGTAGTTCCAGAGAGCTGCAGGGAAGCAAATGACCAGCCCCAGAAGACAGAGTGGTACAGGGCAGGTGCCTGCTTCCAGAGTCAGAGGGTCTGGGTTTGAATCCCAGCTCCGCCACCCCCTAATTGGGCAATGGGCCTTGGCTTCCTTATGCCTAACACAACTGTGAATATTAAACAAAAGCATATGTAAAATGGTTCAGCTCACAAATACTGGAGAACGCCTATCTTTTGAGAATAGGAAAAAAGCACGTAGAATTCACCTTCTTCTATCAGGCATCTGTCTGCATCTTTTCAGCCCCTTCTAAAAAGGTTTTTATTTATTTTTGCTTCACATTGATTACATAAAATTAAAATAGCTTCAGGTGGGGCGTGGATCTACTTGAAAAATTACAGTTAAAGGGAGAAGTGGTAAGAATCTCATTAAAGTCTACAATAGCCCTTGGGTACTCGACAAGATAGCCTGAGGGCTGACTGACATCCATAATGGGTATGCTTTATAGGACAGGAAGAAATTTTGCTTTATGAAGCAATCTTGCAAAGGCTATTCCAACGCCCATCCCAATGAGCTAACAGGTATGAAGATGTATTTATGGCTCAGACATCTCCTGCCTTTGCTGGCTTTGATTCCTACCCTATTACTTTATTCTGTCAAGGCCACTCAGAGGACAGGGAAATAGAAGCATCTTTAAGTTACAGAAGCACTACAACATAGAATTAGGACAAATCAGATTCTTTTTGTTCTTCTCTTTCTCCTTTTTTTTTTTTTTTTTTTGGCTTGAGTCGTTCTCGTTGGCTGTCTATACTGGTCACAAGACTCCTATTTCTCAGGGCTGTGTAAAGTGAAGCCAATAACTGAGTACAAACCAGGACAGGCATTCAATCGTACAGATGTTTCACACCATGTTTTCTTTTCTGGCACCAAAAGAAACTTGGAAACTTTCTGTAGTTTATAAGACCATATTTGACTACTTTAGATACTTGCATTTTTTCCCTTTTTTATTTAAATTTTAACAACACCAGGCCTAGGCTAGTCTTTGCCTGAATCTACATCTAAAGAAGCAAAGTTGGACCAGCTTAAAGATCCAAGTCACCTTCCAAGTCTCTGTGATAGGTAGAGCTCAAACCTTTGAGTTCTGCTCTTCATACAGCAGATCGAGATCTCCTCATCTTCATTAAGAACAGTCTTTTCACCTCACATGTAGAACTGGACTTTGAGTGTCTTTAATCTGACAAATATTTATTCAGCAGTTACTACTGTACTGAGGATTCAAAGCTGATTTAGACTTATTCACGTTAAGCCTGTAGCGTATAATAGAGAGCTTAAGAGACGATCACTGAGGCCAACCTTGTCACTCTGCGGATGAAGAGTTGATTCCTGGAGAGACATAACCTTCCCAGAGTCACACAAAAAGCTAGTGTGAACCTTCAAACGTCATACTTCTGAACCAGAATAATTCAAAAGTTTGAATCATAGTTAAGATGTAAGTGCCATTACTATCAAAGAAATGGTAGAAAAGATGAAGTACTGTATGCAAATCTCCTATTCTGGTAGATTTGGACTCATCTGTTAATCTGCTTCCCACCCTGGATGCAGCATGCTTGCTGTTGGCACAGAGCCGCCCCCTCACACGAACTGCCTGTGGATCCTGCAATCTGTCCTTCTGTGTCTGAAGACAGAGTCAAGGCCATGATGACCCTCACTATGCTCTCAGCTCTAAGTAAATCAGATAGTCAACCCAGTATAATAAAAACCAGGTTTTCACATTCAAGAGTTTTGTAATCAAAAGAGATATCAAGACAGACTTGCGTGCAGAGGTATTTAAAACTGACCTTATAATTATGTGCATGCTCATTATATTAACAGGCTACAGATCATGCTTGTTAAGTCACTTCTTTTATGAAGCCTTTTTTGATCTGCCCCCAGAATGGAAAACAACCTCTTCTCCCCATGCCTCTGTAATGATCATGGCTCTTATTGGGCTCTGTTACATCTTGGTCTTCACCTTGAGTCATGGTCTGCTGGTATCTGCCGCCCAACATGCTTCTTGCATAAAGTAAATAAAAGATATTTTGAGAGCCTAGTCCACTTTGGGGTGGCCTCCCAGAATAGGAAAGCTGGGATTTATTTTAAGAAATGGAAATGATTTGGTGGAAGGAGGCATATTTCTTCCTTAGTTTCTTCACTACGCCTAGAAAATAGGAGTGGAGCTTGGGGCGGGGGTGGTGGGAAGGGTGTGGTGGAGGGAAAGGCACATGTTCCTATGATTGTCCCACAATCGATTGGAGAGAAGTTCTCAGGGGCAGGCTCATCTGCCAAGGTCAAGGGTGAGAAAAGAAACAAAAGTCCTGACCCTCAGCATAACTTCACTCGCTCCTTCACACCATATGTTTTCCATACAAGACACCTTTGTACTATGCTTTGCAGTGACCTTGGGAAATCACTTCCATCCAGAAACCTGGGTGAGTCACAGGAAGGCAATATGCAATTTCTCCAGTTTGCACTTGGCCTGGACTGTTGAATCTGCATTCTGACCCTTGTGAAACACTATTGCCCAAGAACACTCCAACAGACGCAACATTAGAAAATCAAAAGCCACAGCTCTAATTCCCTTCCAATGCACAGTTTGAGAGAGAAGTCACAGTTGGATGCAGCCGATGGTTTGACTTTGAGAGGACAGTCCCTTCTGGGATGCTCTGGGCACTTGGTCAGCACAGTAGCAAAGTGCAGGGGTTTGGGAAGGTAGTGGTTGGGTGGGAGAGGATGTTGCATGCAATATCTTTCTTTCTGGTATTTGCCCCAGGAGAGATCCATTTGATAGTGACACCTGAACTTTGTGACATAGCCGTGTTCCATTCCACTGGCTTCTATACAGAAAACATGATGCAAACCAGCTGGGGTACAAGCAGTTACCATGGAAACCTTAGACTTTGGTTTGGAAAGTAAAAGTGATATTTACAATGACCATAGCTCTGGTTTGTACCAATGTGCTTCCTGCGAAGTTTCTTTTTATCCTGAACTTCAGCATTCCCCCCCGTTTTTTTTTTTGTCTTGCCCTGTGGAATTTGGCAAAAGAAAAAATTTAAATCAGATTGGAAATATTACCTTCCCAGTTAAATAGCTAAAACAGGAGGTCTTGATTTATTCAAACCGTATTTGTTAAAGACAAATTTAACTCTAAATAGAGAAACCGCTTAAAGGTCAAGTTTTGTCTTGGATACTTTGAAAGAGTTGCTAAGCGTTTTTGTCCTCATTGAGGCTGGGTTGACACTAGGAGGTGTTATTTGTGTTATTTCCCCCAAACCGTTTTTCCACCTCTCAGGAATGAGAAGAGATTTATGACTGTAGAGAGCAAACACATCCTTATGTGGGCATGATCACAGCTGTGGCCAATCCAGTCATGATGGCAGGAATAGACTGGTCACTTTAGCACACTGCCTGAGAACACAGAGGACATTAAGGGCATGAGATTGGGCTCCAGAGAGAATAAGTTTCCAATTTCTACTTTGTCATTTGTACTTGCCGCATGACCCTGAACAAGTTTCTTAACCAGCCTCTGCCACAATTTTCTCACTCCTGAAATGAGAATTAGAATACCTATTACTCAAAATGTTTGCAAGGACTGAATGAAATTGTGCACAGAAAGCACTTAGTATCAGCCCATAATAAACTAAAACACAAAATTCAATCAGTGTCTAACAACTCTTTACCCTAGTGGCAAGGAAGACTGATTATCTCTGATCAGTGGAGTGGGCAATACACACACATACAAGCACACACACATACTCAACTATATACACCTATTTTTAAAGCCAGCTCTTCAAATATGAGTGTAATTACTGATCTTTACAACGAAATAGTATTGAATCAATTGCCTATATGTACATAGGAGTATGATGAGCCCTGCAGAGCGCACATTTAACAGACCTCGCTCTTACAATCTAAAACAGATGACACTGACATGAACAAATAATAAGTGGATGGGCACAGTTGCAACGGTTTTAGAGGAATTTAGAAAGCTAGGTAGTAACACTGCATAAATGTTAAGGTTTCATGCATTAGAAAAAGCAAATCAAAATGAAATAGATCAAAAGGAAGAATCCTGCGGAAGAGAAGTGGAAAGACAGGAGAGCAAACAGTGAACAGAGCGAGCTGAAACATCCTCTCGCTTCAAGCATCTGTTCCAATCTCAGTCTCAGAAGACGACGGCCACAAACCCACCCACAGCTTCCGTTACCCCGCCCCGCCGCCCCACCGAACCCTCAAAACTAAAATCCCTCTCTCGTGCTCCCTTTCTTATCCATCCCAACTGTTGAGGCTTTCCCAGGCACCCTCTTCTTCCAGTCCTCTCAACCAACCCCCAAAGATTCCTTCTTCTTCTTTCTTTCTTTTCTTTTCCTTTTTTTCCCCCCTTTTTACTCATCTTCTTTTTCTTGAGAAAAAAATAAATAATAATAATCGACCGTGAAGCCCTTGGCGGCGACGGTTCAGTCTCCTCCATTCCCCTCCCTTCTTCTCCCGGCAGGCAGCTGGCTCTGCTCCCCAACTCCATTTTCCTCCCTCCGCAGCGTCCTTAACAAGCCCCCATCCCTACCACTCTGCTGATGCTGTTCCTCGCCCCGAGCTCCTACCCAGGTCTCGGCTAGTGGCAAGAGATACTAACTGCATCTCTCCCTCACTCCTCCATCGAGTCTGACAGGTCACAAATGACCTCAGATCACTAAACGTTTTTTTTCCTGGTTCTCTTTCTTCTTGACTTCTCTGCGGCATTTGACGTTGGCACCACTCCCTCCTCACTGACAGTTTCTCCTCTTTTAGTTGCCAGGATTTTATGCTATGCTGAATCTCTCACTCTTCCAAAACCTCAGGCAATTTTTGTTTGTTTTTCTTCTGCCTGTTTCTCTCAATTTCATACATGCCCTCGGCCCTCCTCCTTGAGAGATGACCCATTGACTTAGCATTCTCATCTCAAGAGCTCTCTTCACCAAAATGCTAGCATTCGTTACTGATCTCTGGCTCGGTCCTGTTTAATAGAACATTCTGAGATGATGGAAATTGTTCTATACCTGCACTGTCTGATATGATAGCCATTAGCCACATGTAGCTACTGCACACTTGAAATGTGGTTAGCCTGAATGAGGAACTAAAGTTCTAATTTTACCTAATTTCAATGAATTTGGATTTAAATTTAACTCCCCACTTGTGGCTAGAGGCTTTGTATTGAAAAGCACAGTTTTAGATAGTTTCACTTAAACATCATGAATTCAGGCTGAATACGGTAGAAGCTAAAGTTCTTCCAGCATGCATTCTTTTCTTCCAGCATCTCCGTCCATGGCACCATGACCCCATCCCACATTCGTAGCTAAAAGGCTACCTTTTGTTATCTTGCTCAGCTTCCTCATACACAGCTTCTGATTTTCATTGACTCTGCCTTGAAATGTTCTGGCTCTCTGCACCACTCTCTGTGTCCCACGGCCACACCCCTGTAGGTGTCTCTCCAACCAAACAATTAGCTCAAGTCTCTCATGTCAACACATCTTGCCATCACTGCTGATCTAACCTTATTCTAACCCTGTTCCACCAAGTCACTTACCTGCCCCAAACTCACAGTGACTCCCCACGTTCTCTTACAAAAAGACACCAAGCGTAGTCAATGTTGTCTTTCATGGTCCTCCCTGCATGCCCTCACACGTGCCCTCACACGTGGCCTCACACATGCATTCACACCCTCTCTGGGGGAGTTATCTCACCAGCCCATGAACATGCCATGCTCACTCCTGCCTTGGAGCCTGGCTTTTCAAATCCTGCCTTTCAAGTCCCAATGGAAGACTGCCTCCCTCCACAGAGGTTTCTATGACCATCTAAGCCCTGCCCGACGTATCTTGTCTCTGAATTCCTAGAGCATTCATAAGCATTTATAAGCAGTGTTCTCTTGTCCTGATAACTATTGTTCCAGGGGTGTTATCCTATCCTCCTCAGTTAGAGTTGACGGCAATGTGCCCTCTTCTTCAGTATCCTCCGTAAGACTTAGCTCAGAACCGAGCACATAGTAGACGCTAATTGCTTCCTAAACACTGCTTGACTAATCAGCAAGTTCAGAATAAGAACTAGACATAAAAACATCTGAGAACTCAGTGAACATTAGCCTTACCTTGTTAATAATTTAGCCCCTGCAGCCCCCATTCTCTGCTCATGCCTCTATTTGTCCTGGCCTTTTTCTAGCTTCAATTCCTCTCATGTGTCTATTTCGCCCCTTCGACCAGGAAATTATATGAAGTATTCATGGCAGGATCAGGGTTGGGAGTGTAGGATTTTATGTTTTCTGCTGCAGACGGTGGCCATGGCTAATGCCTTGTTTGTCATTCAATCAACATGGTTCTATTGAGGAAGTTAACACACTATAGAGGAACAGTCATGGTGGACTTCTGTTACTAGCTTGGTGGCACTAGATAAACTATTTAACCTCTCTGAGCCTCATTTCTTAGGCAGGTAAAACAAGGATAAAAAATACCTCCTCATAGCTTATGAGGAACTATGGAGTTAAAAAACAAACAAACAAACAAACAAACAAACAAACAAAACTCAAAAATGGGCTAAGGATATAAGATTGGATGAACCAGAGGCAGAATACACGCACCTTATGGAAGGCCCAGGCATTTTCATTTTAAAAGAATGATCCCAAGGGGCAATGTTTAAACCAGAGAAACTGAGGAAAGTGCAACATCCTAGACTGTGTAAACTGATGTGAAGGAGAAGGATTTTCCGGAAATCACAAACAGCCTATGCTGGCTGTGGAGGGCCGCACAGAAGCGAGAGGGAATCTGGGCAGGTCTGCTTCTGCTCGGGAGTGATGAGGCAGAACAAAACTGTAAAAGTAGAGGGTTCCAGGAAAAATGGCAGAGTAGATAAACACTGTACTCACCACCTCCCATGACCACATTACAATTACAAATAAATTATAATCAACCCAGAGAATCATCTGAAGACCAGCCGAATGGAACTTCTTTCAGGATATGAAGAAGAGGCCATGTTGAGACTGGTCTGTGTTCAAAGTATTCTTTATATAAATAAAATTCTTAAAGAAAATATGTGACAGGAAGAGGAGTAGTCCTTAGACAGAGGCCAGACCAGACACCAGCTACCCAACAGCGGAAGGAAACTTTTCTTTGGTTTTTCTACCCACAGGATCTAAGCAGGACCTTGAATTCAGGGCAGAGCTTCCCTCTACAGTTTCTCCTGATTCATAAAATGAGATTTAGGAAAAACATGCTTAACTTTTCACTGCCAAGGGTCACTTTATTATTTTTCGTTACAGAATCTGTTTTGAAAGATGTAAAATGAGATAGAGTAAGTAAAGCGTCTAATACATTGCTTAATGCAGATCATTTGTGCCATAAATGTTAGTTATGTAAAACATATTATGATGACTTGTTTCTCCTCATACTTGTCTAATCAAAGATAGAAAATCATCAGAGTTTTGAGCATCATGAGATAACCAGTGTTGCCCTAGTAGAACGATACAGGTCCACCGTTCCTTTTCCAAAACCTTTGGAATCAGATGTGTTTTGGATTCAGGATTTTTCAGATGTTATGGAGGTAATATGGGTCATATACTGTACGCTGGATGACACCATCAATGGGGTGTGGGGCAGCACCCCACAAACACATAAACCTTTCTGCAACTTGATGCATTATCTGGAATATAAATTTTATATTCTGTATTCTATAATCTATGTATTCTGAAATCTATATTTTCATAGATCTCATAGCATCTGTGGATTCATGTGAGTTCAGATTGGGTTTGCTGTCAAATGAGTTCTGATCAGGTCAGGTACTGGCCCCAAATTAGTAATGCAGAACTTTCCATCTTTAGAGCTTTTGAACTTAGGAATTTCAAAGGAATTGTGTGCCTTTACTTGTTGTTGTTGTTGTTTTTAAAAAGAGGTAGCCTTTTTGAAAGTTTCCATTAAGCTTTTGAAAATATAAAAAAAATAGTGAGTAGCAATATCAAAACTTACTATAAAGCTTCAGTAATCAAAACAGTGTGGTACTGACATAAGAATAGTAGACATATGAAATATAGAAGAGAATTGTGAGTCCAGAAATGATCCATGTAGTTACAGTGAATGGAATTTTGACAAGGTGCCAAGAACATTCAATGAGGGAAAGAACAGTCTCTTCAACAAGTGGTGCTTGGTGATTTCCACATGAAAAAGAATGAAGTTGGAACCTTACTTCAAACCATATATAAAAAATTAACTCAAAATAGATCAAAGGCCTAACTGTAAGAGCTAAAACTATACGACTCTTAGAAGAAAGTATAGTGATAAGTCTTTGTGACCGTGGACTAGGCAATTATTTTTTAGATATGACATCAAAAACTCAATCAATAGAAAAAGTAGTTAAATAGGACTTGATGAAATTAAAGAAATTTGTGCATCAAAAGACACTATCAAGAAAGTGAAAAGACAATCTGCAGAGAGAATGTGAGAAAATATGTGCAAACCATAACTCTGATAAGGTTCTAGTATCATAAATATATAAAGAACTTTCAGAACTCAACAACAAAAAGATGAACGACCTAATTTTAAAATGTGCAAAGGACTTGAATAGGTATTACCCCCAAAGAAGACGTGCAAATGGCCCAAAGGTACATAAAAAGATGCTCAACATCATTATGCATTAGGGAACTGCATATCAAAACCACAATGAAATATTACTTCACATCCACTAAGATGGTTATTATTAAAAGAAAAAAAAGAAAGATAAGTATTGGTGAGAATGTGGAGAAATTGGAACCCTTATGTATTGCTGGGTGGTATGTAAACTGGGGAAGCTGCTGTGAAAAAGTTTGTTGCTTCCTCAATAAGTTAAACAAAGAAGTTCCACATGACCCAACAATTCCACTCCTAGGTATGTACCGAAAAGAATTAAAAACAGGTATTTGAAAAAAACTTTTACATGAATATTCATAGGAGCAGTGTTCACAGTAACCAAATGGTAGAAACAACTCAAGTGTACATCAGTTGATGAATGCATAAATAAAATATGGTACCCATACAATTAAATATTACTCTTTCATAAAAAGAGATGAAGTACTGATACATGCCACAACACGGATGAAGTTTGAAGACATAATGCTAAGTGAAAGAAGCCAGACACAAAAGACCATATGTTATATAATTCCATTATGTGTAATATTGAGAATAGGCAAATCTATACAGAGAAAAGCAGATTGATGGTTGCCAGGGGTTTGGCATGGAGGAAATGAAGAGTGACTGCTAATAAGTATCAAGTTTCATTTGGGGATGAAAAAATGTTCTGGAAATAGATAGTGGTGATAGTTGCACAACACTGTCAATGTACTAAATGCTACATTGAATTAGACACTTTAAAATGGTTAAAACAGTGAATTTTGTCATGCAAATTTTACCAAAGACATAGTGGATAAATGTCTATTACCTTTTTTAGGGACCTTAAGACATCTGGAAATCTCAGTTTATCTGTAATCACCAGCCAAGATGTTGGAAACACAGTAAAAAAAAATCTGAATAATCATCAAAATTGATGTTCTGCTTTAAATATAGTGTTTCTAAAGATTTTGACAGATTTTAGGAATTTCTATAATATAAGCCAGAGTTTATCAATCTTGGCTCTCCTGTCATTTGAGCTGGATAATTCTTTCTGCTGGGGGGCTGTCCTGTGCATTGTAGCATGATTAGCTAGAGGCCGATAAAACTATCCACCCCAATGGTGACATTGTGACAACCAAAAATGTCTTTATATATTGTCAACTGTCCCCTGAGGGGGCAAACGCACCCCTAGTTGAGAACTACTGCTATGACTTCTTTAGGAATGGTTTGTTCTTCTAGGATTTCATTGTCTCCTAGAGTTTCCTTTTAACAAATCAATTTCTGAGATTGTCCTTTAGTTATTTCTTAATGATAGCAAAAAATTTTTAAAAAACAACACATTGCAGATTGCACGTAAACTTCAAAAATCATTTCTCATTATAATGGATCAAATTACATGCTCAACTTGTAAGCAACAGGTTTCTCACTGGCAACTAAATGCCCTGACAATAAGCTTAATGTAGATGGCACATGGAAGGAAGGAAGGAAGGAAGGAAGGAAGGTAGGAAGGAAGGAAGGAAGGTAGGAAGGAAGGAAGGAAGGTAGGAAGGAAGGAAGGAAGGTAGGAAGGAAGGAAGGAAGGTAGGAAGGAAGGAAGGAAGGTAGGAAGGAAGGAAGGAAGGTAGGAAGGAAGGAAGGAAGGAAGGAAGGAAGGAAGAAGGGAGGAAGGGAAGGAAGGAAGGAAGGGGGGAAGGAAGGAAGGAAGAGTGGGCAAAGACTACTGCTCTGCCAGCATTCCAGAGTAAGACAGCTGGTGTGCCCCTTGTCCACTTTCCCCTCTTCTCTTGTGACAATGCACCCCTAACTCCTTCCAGAATATCTTCTGATACCATTTACTGGGTCTGGAATCAGATGCCATCAGCGCAGAGAGCAACCTGGATTCCAGACCCCCTTCAGCAGCCACTGCTGGCAAGAAGGTAAGGGCTGAGTATCCAGGACAAAGCGTCCTCTGGTTGTTTCAACCTGCACAGCGCCATTTTTATGTTTTATATGTTGGGCTTCTGGGTAGGATTTTATTTGAACAAGGAATTCTGAAGCTGAGAAGTTTGAAAGCCAATGACCTCATGCAAGGAGGGCTTTTAATTCATGGCCAGACCCCTTTCCTCTACTCCAGGAAAGGCAGCCGAGCAGCTCCAGAAAGATGTCACCTCATCTCTGCTGTCCCTCAGTTTCCACTTCTCTATATGAGCACAGCAACTTCAATATAGGCTTGTTCTGGGAATTAAATTAAGTGCAATAAGTGGCGTGTAAGCCACTTATGCTTTGGACTGCATTTTTGTGTCCCCCCTAAATTCATACATTAAATCCCTAACTGCCAATATGATGGTTTTTGGAGGTAGGGGTGTGGGGGAGATAATTAGGTTTAGATGAGGTCATGAGGGTGGAACCCCCATAATGGGATTAATGCCCTTATAAGGAGATGAAGGGACCAGAGATCACTCGCTCTCTTCCATGCGAGGACACAGCAAGACAATGGCTATCTGTGAACCAGGAGGAGGGCCCTTACCAAGAACCTGACCATGCTGTACACTGATCTTGAACTTCTCAGTCTCCAAAACTGTAAGAAATAAATGTCTGTTCTTTAAGAAATTCAGTCTGTGGTATTCCGTCATGTCAGCTTGAACTAGACAATCACCTATTCCATCAGATATATAAACTTTATTTCTTTTTCTTAGAAAGAAACTTGTTAAATACTTCTCATGATTTCATCTAATTCTCTTGTGCTCAGGGCCAGAAGAGATGGCTTAGCTTACCGAACTTTATATACAGGGACTCTGTCGCCGTCTGACCCTATAGGTATCTTCTTCAAACTGCTTTATCTTGAACCACAAACTGCCATGGTACCAAAGGAAATGATCGCACCTCAGGTCACCCTCATTTTCTGCTTCACACCTTGATATCAACGTGAAAAGTTGCCTGAGCTGAGACAGTGACTTCTAGATCAAGCTGAACTTCCTCATCCCCTTTCTAAAGTCTTAATAAATATAAAGGAACACACATATGGGTAAAAGTTTACATCACCACTAAAAACGCTAGAGAAGGGCAATATCTATAAGCCAGAACCTCTGAGAAAATTCTGGAAACTACAGTTTGGACATGACCGGCCTGAATGAAAAACAGATGAGTCCTCAGTTTACCTCAAGAACAGGAGTAAAGGTAAGATGGCTCCACGTTGCTGCTCGGTGACATCCCCAGAGACTTGGAATAATACACAGTGGGGACACAGGCAGACTCAGCGGTCTTTTTCAAAGACAAATCTTAGCTATACTCAAGTGTCTGAGAAGAATACTGATGCCGAGGTCCACGCAGGGTGGGAAGTCCCTTGGTTTTCCCAGGCAAGGTCAACAAACAGTAATGGGAGGCTCTTTGGGACATAGGTCCCAGGGGCCCAGTCATGCCATCCGGAGGAGAGGCCGCTGCACCGCTGGGCCAAGCAAACAACAAAAATTCTGCTGCGTAAAAGCGAAACCTTCTCCTTCTATCCCTTTCTCTGCTCCTCGTGGAAAAATAGATCAGTACTCTGGCAAATCTAAACTACAATGAAGACACTTATTTCCTTCTCCCCTTAACCTGAGTCTGAAAAAATTGGACAGGGACCTGCCCAGTTCCAAACAGAGCCCATTTAAAATTTTATCACTAGGTCATCCTCTACGAGGCTGAACAAAGAAAAGAATCACTGTTCCTTTGAAAAGATTCAGCTGTTCAGGAGAAGACATCGATCTGAGGAATCAGAGCAAAAGTCTACCTTTTGAAGAGTGACATAGAAAAAATCTCTAAGTTGCAATGAAATAAGACTTAAGGAGCTAATGGGTTTGTAAAACAAATATCAGCAACATTGAAGACGGAACAATGTGCCAGTAAAATAGAGTGAAGTGGAGGGAACGTGAAAGAGATTGTATATTACTAAAGCTAACTGGGTAAAATACAACCCAAATGAGAAACTCAAATGGAAGTCAGAAGAAATTAGTGAAAAGAAGACTAATATGAGAAAAAAAAGCAAAAGAAAAGGGGGCAAACGTAGGAGATCCAAAATACAGCTAATAGGAATTCCAAGAGAAGAGTAAAGCAGACGTGGTTACTGAAGGACACTGTCTTTAGCACTGTGTTCTAAAAATGTGCAATGGGTTCCAGGAAACAGCAATAAAAGCCTAACCCCTCAAACTAGAAATTTCCGGGAGACATTTTTAAATTTGATTGGGGGGAAAAAAATTCTATAAGCATCATGGCTAGAAAATAAATGCATAGAGAGAATATGTGACAAAAAGCAATAGGCAAGTTGGCCTCAAGTCATTTATAAAATGCTAAATAACAAGAGACAAAGGAGTAACAACAGTATTTTGAAATTAAAAAAATATATATGTAACGTGAGTTCTATATTCAGAGAAATTGTCTTTCATGTGTTTAGGCTCAGGCATGTAAGGGCTCAGAAAACGTATTTTGCTTAGATCTTTATTGGTAAAATTTTATTTGGTGTTACAGTTTTCTTTAATATAATAGGAAATATTTTTAACCTTGTGAGCCATGCAGTCTCTCTAGCAATTACTCAACTCTGCCACACTAGCATGGAGGCAGCCATGGCTGATTTGTAAGCAAATAGACATGGCTGTATTCCAATAAAACTTTATTTACAAAAAAAATGGGCTATAGTTTGCTGGCCTTAGTTCCACATGGTAGATAAAGTGACATCCAGAGCTCGAGAGAGTAAATCACAGTATATAAGAGGGCTATTAGTATTACTAAATTAAATTATAGAAAGATACAAAAGACAAAATAGGTAATACAAACATTTAATAGAAATGATCTAGATTTAAAATACAAATTTTATTAACCCAAAGATGTAGGTTTCAGGGAGAAGAGAAAATAGAAGTGTGCCAACCTTCTTCCCTTACATGGGCAAACGTGAGTGGTAGCTGGTGGTAAGAGAAATGAAGATTAAAAAAGTGCTTTGAAAAGTTCTAAGAAAACTTCTAGTAGAATTAAAAATAGGAGACAACCTTTCCAAAACATTGAAAAATTAAAAAGCAAAGAAAAAAATGGTCCATTTTGCAAGAGATAATAAATAAATAAAGGAAGGAAAGAAGGAAGGAAGGAAGGAAGGAAGGAAGGCAGGAAGGAAGGAAGGAAGAGGAAGGAAGGAAGGAAGTAAGGAAGGAAGGAAGGAAGGAAGCAAGCAAACATAAAGCCAGGAAGCACAAAACAAGAAGACAAAAATCAAACTAAGTATATGTTACAATCAGTGAAAATTAGTTAAATCCTTATTAAGAGATAAATATCCAGATTAAATACATAGACTATGAAAAATCCATTTGATGCAAGATATACAAGCTGATATATAAAAAGATGGGCAAAGATATGTTGGCAAGTGCAAATAAAAATATATTAGCAATTATATTATATTTTTAAAAATGTACTATTAAGAAAAAATAAGTAGGACAAAAATGTCTATCTTCAAATAAAAATATTATTGACTCAGTCTTTAAATATCAAGCAACAGCATCAACCTATACAAAGCAAAACCTGTTAAAATTATAAGAAATAATTGGAAGAATTATTCCCAGTAGCGGTGAGAAGGTTTACCATACCTCTGTCAATATTTGACAAATAAAGTAGATGATGGATAAAGGTAAAGAATAATGGATGAAGATGATCTTAAAAACACCATTATTAAAGTTCGGTTACTATATATCTATTAAACATTAAACATATTAAGTATGCTAATATTGATCACATATTAAGTCATAAAGAAACCTTCAATAAATTCCACATCATCTGACCACAATGCAGTAAATTTCAAATTAATTTTTTAAAGTGGGAGATAAAAATATCAATTATTTTCAAATTAACAAACAATAACACAATGAATTCTCTCCTGTCTACATAGGACAAAAGACATATTAAAAGTGGAAATATGGATCAACTGGATGAAAGCACTACCTAGCAAAACAATAAGAGAAGGAACTCATGTTTAGTTAGAGAGGCATGTACAGTTGTGATTGTTATTAATCTTAGACAAGAAAGAATTAAAATACATAAACTAAACAATCTGCTCAAAGCAATATAAAAGAACAAATATAACCCAAATAATAAAAGAAAGAAATTTTAGAGATTAAATTAGTGCACTGGAAAACAGATGAAATTGATTAATAAATCTGGGACATAGATTCTTTGAAAAAATTAATAAAATAGACAACCTTCCAAGACATCTCAGTGAAGACAAAAAGAAAGAAAACACGAGTACATGATATAGGGAATGAGAAAGATAGAAAAGAAAGGAAAAATTACAAAATTTCATATAGAATCTTAAGCTAAAATGTTAAACCTCAATGAGAAGGAAAATGGAAAATAAGAAAACAAAGATTATCAAATCTGACAATCAGAATAGCCTACTATCCATGGAAGAAATAGAAACCAGTCTCCAAGAATTTCATCCATAAAAGGAGCTATGCCCAAATGTTTTATGGGCAAGTTCTTTCAAACCTTCAAGGAACACATAATTCTTATGCTATTTAAACTGTTCCAGATTGTAGAAAAAATAAAAAGTGTCCCAATTTGCTTTACGAAGTTAACATGAACTTTATACCAAAATGTGACCAAGACGGCACAATGAAATAAAACACAGTTATTTCACATAGAAATATAGATGCAAACCAGAAATAAAGTATTTAGAATAATGCAATAACATAAAAAAGAATAATAACTGATCAGATAGAATTTAATCCAAGAATACATGAAGAGGATAATTTTATGAAATTGCATATATCAAATCAATGTAAACAAAAATGTTAATAATAATGAATATCAGAAAAGCAGCATTTGATAAAATTAAAAAATCATTTTTGATAAATTTGTTCTATAAATTACAGACAGACATGTCTGTGAAATGATGAAGTGTGTTGATCTAAAACCAACAATAAGTATCATATCTAATGTTGAAATACCAAGGCAGTATTGCCCAATTTTGTTGTCATAATCAGTTTCCCGGCATATATTAGTAAGTGCGATTAAAAGTAAAGCATAAACAATAGTTCAAAAATAATTTGGGAAGCAAATGGAGAGATGTGTTACATTTCTTAACAAGAGATCTCAGTGTGATAAAAATGTCACTTTTCAAATTAATTGATATATCCTAAAACACTATGATTAACACATGACAGGACGTGTGTGTATGTGTGTGTGTGTGCGCGCGCGCACACGTGCACGCTGTCTTGGTGGGGGAGGAGTGTAACTTGATAAAACAAGTCCAGAATTTTCCTGGAAGAATGAATATATGAGGACAGACAAGATAATTTTGAAAAAGAATATTCATCCTGGTAACTTACACCAGAAAATATTGAAATGTATTTTGAAACCACAATAATTAAAACAATGTGGCACCAATGCTAGAGTAAAAAGACAGATAAATGGGACACAAGCGAGACTCCCTATAAAGATTCAAGATTCTAACACAACGAAGGTGGTTTTCCAAATAAGACAGGAAAGGACAGGTTATTCAATAAGTGTTTGAAGAATATCTGGTTAATCATTTGAAAATAAATACAGTTAGACATTATCTACCAACACACAAAAATAAATTCCAGGTAGATTACAAATGATGCTCTAAAAGAACTAGGAGAAAATAAGGGTTATCTGACTTACATCGGGGAAGATCTTGTGAAGAATCCCTGAGAAGGCACAATCCATGAAAAAAAGATTAAAATATGTGATTACATTAAAAAATTTAAGTGTGCACATATTGGTAAAAGCCACAAGAACAATACAATGCAAAAAAAAAAATGGGAAAAAGAGTTGTTAAATATGTATAAGATTTATAACATTACTAAATACTCTTCATCTTTATTCCCTTTTTAATAAACTCATCTTTCTGCCTGAAATCCGTTTGCCATTGTGATTCCATAAAAAGTGGACACCACACTGGGAAGGAGGAAGACATGATTCAGAACAGTGTCCCACTTAGCCAGAAAAAGGGATATTTACCTCCCGTAGGTGGACCATGGGGAAAATGGATAAGGAGGCAGTGGGAAGAGGCAGTCAGATGTTTAGCACTGAGCTACCCTCTAAACAAGGACCATAGAGACATTTCAGAAGATAAAGGTAAGAATGAAGTTGTTTTTTCCCATTCTCCATTTCAGGAGGTGACACAGAAGGGCTACTGCTTCTGTTAAAGTGGCAGCCAGGGTGGCTGGACAGAGAGCAGGCTTAGGCAGGCGCATGTGTGGTATGGAAGGAACCCATACCCACAGGGAAGGGCTTTCTATGCCTTGAGACAGAGATGGAAAGTGGCTGAGGACTTGGCTCAGGAGCTTGTAAAAGGTGATTGTGGAAGCTGAGGAGACATAGTGATTCTCTGGCCAATGGCAGCAGATCAGGTGTCACTCCAAATGGAGACTCAGACAAAACTTGAGGGTCCGTTGTAGCAGTGAGAACTGAGTAGAGCTGCATCATCAGGGCGGACAACGGTGCCCAGAGAGCAGGCTCAGACTCGTCAGGGGACAAGAGCATGACGGCTGGGACTAGTGCTTAGGGACGAGTCACTAGACTGAACCAACCTCCCCAGTGCAGGACACTAAAAATTACAATGGAGGGCCCTAATCTATCTCCCTTCCACTCCACTAGGAGGCTGGGTGAGGCTCTGGGCCTGGTCAACAACTTAGCAGGTGAATCCGAAAGGAGGAGCTTTCCAAAAGAGGCTGAGTATATAAAGACATTGCTTAAACAATCAGATCTGATTGAGCTTTCTTGGATTTAGCTAAAGTGTGTGTGTGTGTGTTTCCATGGTTGTTTATGAAAAAGATCACATTGGTTTTGGAAAATAAAAAAGTTACATTTTCTCAGTATATCTGAATGTAGCATGAGAAAACTGGCAACTCAGTATATACAATAAATAATGATTAATACTTTCAATGTGTAAAAGGAGCTTACAAATAGAAAAGAAATAAAAAGAAACAGATTTATAAAATGTGACCAAAAAGCACAGACAGCAATTGTACATCATAAGACAAAATATAAATTACTAATAAAAATATGGGAGAAATTTTTTAAATAGTAAAGAAATATGCAATTTAAAAATGAGAAGCCACTATGCAAATGCCCAGCTGGCAAACCACATAGCAGGGTTAAAAGACAGTGAACCTGCTAGACAAGGAAAAGGCCTTAGCAAAACGTCCTCACATCCTAACCCGAAACCATGAAGCAACAAAACACAACAAAGCCTTCGTCGCTGAGTGCTGTCTCCTTCAAAGTAATGACCTGCTTGTCTGTAGCCTGATTCGAAAGACTGAGCTATTGTTCAAAGCGTTGTTAGAACTCATTGTGGACGTCTTCTGAGCCTGCAGTACATTCTTCTAAATATGATGGTAAATCTCCATTGACAGACTCATCTTGTGGAAAGAGCCAAAATTAATTTAAAGCCAAGTCTGGTTATACTATTTATGATCAGTGAAAGGTTTTCTCATAAATGTACTCTGCAGGCAATGACAAAAGAGCATTCCAGAATCCTGTGACAGCTCACGGAAATAAATATTTTCAACCACATTGAGAAGGATTATCTTGGCAAGATACCTCTCACCTGTCCTGTGTAAAGGTCTCCCAACTGGTCTAGCCACAGTCTTCTTTTCACTAATCCTTTGATATTTTGAAATGTAGACTTGATCATGTCATCGCTGTTCCTGATCATCTTTGGATAAAAACCAAAACTCATAAAATGGCTCTAAAGCCTTATTTAATCTGGACCCTCTCTCTCCAGTTTCATTTGACACCAGTTACACCTTAGCCTTTCAGTTCTGGCCACACCGGCCTTCTGGAAAATCCTCATGGATATCAGGCCAGCCCTGCCAGAATTTTGCCTATTCTGTTCCCTCCCTCCCCACTTTGGCCACTGAACACCCTTCATTTTACAGATCTCGGCTCATAGGTCAAGCTCTCCCTCCCAGCAAAACGATCTGTCCTCCCAGCTCAGGGTCAGCCTCACCCAAGTATATGTTTCCAAGGCTCCACCCACGTCCTCTTTACTGTATGTAGTTGCGGATTTCTATGCAGTTATCTGATTAACGACTATCTCCCCACAAAGATTAGAAGCCTGCAGGAAAGCAAGGACCCCAAGTGTTTTCAGTTGGTGCATTGCACAAAGTCCAAACTATAGGAATTCTCAAAAACAAACAAGCAATTTACAAGAGAACAGTCGTTTGAAATGGCTGTGAGGTAGATGTGCAGGATGGCCACAGTAATCCCTCCAACCCTCTATGCAACTCTTTGTTGCTCATCCATCAGATGAGTCTATTTCCTGGAACCTATGGACTTGCTGGCCTTGTGACCTGCTTTCACTGCAGAATGAGGCAGCAGTGACATTGGGCCAGCTCTGGATCTAGCACTTCAACAGCCTGGCAGCATCTGCCCTGGCTCTCTTGGAGAGAACCGCACTCTGTAAGAAAGCTGGCCTAGACCACTGGAGGAAGAGAGGCCACCAATTCTGATGGCCACTCCAGATAGCTGGATGAACTGGGCTTTAGCTCATGCCCAACCCAAAGAATCACCAGCCATAAAATGGTATTGCTTTAAGCCACTAAGTTTTGAGATGGTTTGTGGTACAGCAAGAGTAACTGAAAAACTGGTCTCTTATCTTAAAATTATAATGGCTCTTAGATTCTCTCCACACCATTATCTCTAAGAGATCAACCTTTTCCATATGACTCAGGGGACTGATCCCTTTGTACTTGCAGGGAAGCGACACAATCTCTGGTTATCTTGGGCATCTATAACAGTCAGAGCCATCATAAGTCATTTAGATGTCATTACATGTACTTGCCCTTTTTCCTTGCTGTTTTTCACATATCACCATCTGAAACTTTGCTATGTATTTAATTGTGCATTTTCAGCTCCATTAGAGCAGGGACCTGTTCGCCTTCATCTACAGTGGTTCTCTAGCTGCCTGACACATAGTAAATGCTCAAAGAAATTTGGATGAATGAATGAATGAATGAATGAGTCATTCTCTGCCTCACTGCTACCACCTGATAAGCCCCTTGCCATGTTTGTCTTCCTCAAACATCTCTTTCAAACATATTCCCGCTGCTCACCACCATGCTATCTGCTATCTTTTTTATTTTAATGTAATTCTCAAATATTCCGTGTCCACATGAGCCACAGCTCAGCCCAGTGCTGCCTCCTTCAATCCAGAGATAATAGCAATGGCCAGGTCCAATAATAATGCCTATTTGATATTTAAATCGGATAACGTATCCAGAGGTCAGACACATAACTACGTGTTAAGTAAATTTTGCTCCCTTCATCCCTTTCTCTCTGATGCTTTCTCTTTCTCAGGCCTCCAGGGGCATCTACCGCTCATGGCAACAATCTTATGTCAATATATGTCAGTAATGGTCTATGAATCACATGAAGTCTGATAAAATAACCAGCTGACTTGTATAACGCCCTCTATTTAATAAAGCCTCAGCTGAAATCTCAGGCTTACACCTTTTTCACTCAGCACACTGCCTCTGGGACTAGTGGGCTCCAGACCAAAGGGTAAAATAGGCAAAGATGATGTACACACTTCAGGTGCCAGGGCTTCTGGGTGAGGCACATTTTCCCCCCTTCTTTCTTTCATATGTTGAAGGCTAACATCTTCATATTCTCTCTATTCATCTCCATGTTCAAAACTTGTTTCTGTTTTTTAAAAAACACATTCACTCCAAGGTATAAATGACTGATAAACTCAAACGTGATCTCCCTCCCATGAAAGGGTTCTGAATCTCAACTAAACATTTGGGATACAAAAAGAAAACAAGACTAACAAGACTTAGACTTGAGAGCAGGCAAGTCAGGTTCCTACCTGCAATCAAACTGTTCAGTCCAGCAACCAACTTGGCCCTCGTGCGAAGGGGCTGGTGAGGGAGAGAGTGTGGATGCAATGAGGAGGCAGTGTTTTCACAGCCTTTGGTGATGAAATGGAGAGCATTCACTCAACTGGTTATCTTGGGCTGGGTCCTCGGCATGTGGGTGCTTCACTTTTCAGATTTATATATCACATTCATATCTACCCTCGTTTTAGTTTCTAATCCCACTGTTCTGGCAGCCTAGAGCAGATTGATAACCTCTCTTTCCCAAGAGAGTACTTAAGAGCCCATGTCCCTTCTGTGTGATAATATAATGGCACATTTATTCTTCTGTTTACATTTTGCATGAAAAATGTACTTAAGATAGTTAACTAAAAACAAATAAAATCTCATTAATGGCCCAGTGGAAGTAGTCAGCCTTCAAGTCCCTGCTCAGGCAACAGGGACATTTCTAGAAGTTTCCATGGTGGCCTCCAGACAGGGTTAACTGCTATATTCCTTAGCACTTATAATACTGCTTTGAGGACCAATCTCAAAGACTTGTGATAACTGTTCTTATTTGTCTCCTTAACTAGACCATGAGGCCCTTGTGGGCCAGGAATGTGCTTTAGTCATCTTTTTATTCTGTTTAACTCAGTGCCTGGTACCGATTATACAGTCAACAAATCTTGGAAGATTTAGTCTCTTACTTGTTCAGTGTCAAGAAAAAAATGTGCACCATAGATTTGATAGGTTTAGGGGTCTTCCGCCCTACTGAGCAGCTTGGTCAGATACTGTTAAGCATAAATTTTCAATTTCCCTCCTGTCACACCCCATTATTAGGATTTAAAGGGAGCCCAGTGATTCTGGGAGCTCCTCTCTTACCACAACTCCCCTGCACTATAACATCTTCGCTCCATCTTCCCCAAGAGAGCAGATTCGAGAGGAAGGCTCTGATAAGACCAGAGTCCACCTTCACTGACAGCTGCGGTCTCCAATCTTTTTGGCACCAAGAACCGGTGCTCCTATGAGAGTCTGACACCTGATGATCTGAGGTGGAGCTAAGGCGGGGACCCTAGCACTGGGGAGCTTCTCTGCTAGCCACCTCTCACCTCTTGCTGTGTGGCCCCGTTCCTAACAGGTCCGTGGCCTGGGGCTTGGGGATCCCTGCCTTAGAGGACCTCAGGACCCAGCCCCTTGTGTTCATCTCCCTGATCCTCAGTCATTACCAGAAGTCCCAAACTCCTAGTCACCTATCATCACCCGAGCTTTTTCTACCACTTCTCCTATATGACCCCTAATCTGATCCAGTTTATGTCTCTGCACAAACACCCCCTCCTCACTGTGGCCCCTAGATCTAGTCAGTAATCAGCAACAATTCCTATAATCCTTAGCTTCTTGACTGTTAATGAGTAACATACAACCTTCTTGACTGGTCTTACTTTAAATTTATGGTCATGTCTCAATAGGACTCCTCAAGAATTCCTGGTGACTCTATTACATTTCCATAATCTATTTACTCTGTCATCTGAAAGATTAATATTTCACATCTTCTTTTTCTCCTTAAATCCCCATCATTTCCTATTCCTTCCTCTCTCTTAGGTGATCTTGCTACTTATTTCATTGAAGATCTAAATATATTCCAAAGAGAGCTTTACCTCTCTCCCTCCACTGTATTTTCTCATCATTTCTCAACTCTCCACTTGGGAACTGAGTTCCATCTTATCATCAGCATCTCTCTACCCCATCATTTCTATCAGAATATAAATATGATAGCCAATCTTCCACCTTTGAAAATTCTCTCTAGGTTCTTTCAGCTACACTCGATTTCCCTGCTCCACTGCCTTGCGAAACCTTTCCAAAGAGCTGTCTACTTTCGCTGCTGCCACTTCTTCATCTTCCATTCTCTCCAGAAAGCACACGACCAGGATTTTGTTTCCATCACTCTACTGAGACTGAAATCCTCAAAGGATCTCTTCATATCTGCAGGGATCTCCACATGGCCAAATCCAATGTCAATTCTCTGTCCTCTTCTGACGGGGCCTGGGAACTGTATGTGACGCAGTTGATCACTCTTGCCTTCTTGAAGCATTTCCATTTGGCTTTGGGAACACCATGCTCTACTCCCTGGCCACTCCTTCTCAATTTCTTTGGCCAACTGGTTCTCCTCCTTTTCCCACCCTTCAAATATCCAGGATGCCTCAAAGGTCCTTCCATTTCTGTGGCTTTAAATACCTTGATGTGTCCCAAGTTTATAAAGTAACCTAACTTCCCACTTTAGCTTTAATTCATATATCTAATCACCTACTGAACATCTCTACTTAGATGCCTAATAGACACTTCTCAACATAGGCTATACAAAATAAACACTTGTCCTTCATACTCCCATCAGCCCCTTATAACCCTGTCATTCTCTAGTTTTCCTAGTCTCAGTAAAATGCACCATTTATCCAGTTATTTAGACCCCAGACCAGGAAGTTATCTTCAATTCCTCTTTTTTCTCACACCCTATGTCCAAACTTGTCAGCTCTACTTTTGAAATGAGTGCTGAATGTGATCAATTCTCATCACCTCCATCTGTCTCACCTGAGTGTGAGGTATCACAACTTTTATCCCCTTCACTTCTCCACCAGCCTCCTACCTGGTCTCTCTGCTTCCACTCTCACCCCTAAACAGCTCACTTTCTACCCAGTAACTAGAAAGATCCTTTAAGATATAAGACTAGCCACTCATCTTCTAAAAACCCTCCAGCTGGATGGCTTCTCATCACAATTAGAAAAATATGCAAATTCTACGTTGACTTAAAAAAACCTACATTCTCTTGACCTTGTTTATCGTCTCAGCCTCTTTTTGAACTTGTCTTCCCCCTCATTCTCTGTGGTTCAGCCACACTGGCTTCTTTACTCTGCCTTGAACAGGTCAGGTTCTTCCCCATCTTTGCATTAGCTGTTCCCTCTGCTCAGAAAGCTTTTCCTCCTAGACTTTGCAAGGCTTATTCCTCACTTCAGTCAAGTGTGTGCTCAGACATCATCTCTTCGGAGAGGACTTTCCCGACTACCCACCCCCATTGTCCTGATACTCTCTAGTCTCTTATTCTGTTGACTTTTTAAATAGTGCTTATTAATCTTGAATTCTTAGCGTATATTTATTTGTTTATGTCTATCTCTCCCAAAAGAATGCAAACATCTTACTGTCAAAAACTTTTCTGCCTTGTTCATCCTAAGTGTCTAGAACAAGTATTCAGTAAATAACTTGATGAGTGAATGTATGCATGAATAAATGTGCAAACTTCGGGAAGAAGAGATGGGATGTAGGAAGGTAGGTAAGCAGGTAGTAGTAGTTCAGGTAAAAAGTGTTATTTAAATAAATTCAAGGCTGTGATGTATTTCTAGGAGCAGAGGAAGCAATCAGGACGGGCAGGCACAATGGACGGCCAGCTAGTGAACTTAAAAGGCCTCCGGAGAAGCTCTGTCAGATAGAAATTTCCACAATGATGAAAATGTCCTATATCTCTGCTGTCCAAATCGGTAGCCACTAGCCACATGTGGTTATTGAGCACTTAAAAGGAGGAACTGAATATTAATTTTCTTCAATTTAAATTCACGTTAAATAGCCACATGTGGCTGGTAGCTATGGAATTAGGCAGTGAAACTTTAGAACCTGGAGAATCCCTTCTCCCTGCTTGTGATTTCAGGATAATAATGCATACCTCACTGAGCTGTTGAGAGAACTAATGAAATAAAAAGCCTTGTCAAATGTCTGAAACAAAGCTGGTCCTCAAAAAATAATGGCTGCTAAGATTACGTCGCATTGCAAATTAAACCACTTTAATTACATGCCATTTAAATGTGGCTCCGAAGTGCCGGAAACAGATTTTTATTAATTTTTATCATAATTTTTTGTTTATCATAACTTTTACCAGAGTTAGTGGATAACCAACGTGTGGGTCTATATTTGAGTTCACAAACTAAAAATAGCTAACAACCATTTTGGGATCTCATGACGGCCTTTCATCCATAGATGACTATTGCGAGTGGATCAGTTTGCTGATACTGCTAATGAGCTAATTAGTTTTGACAACGGCTAATTCGGCATTTGCAAAACCTGGATTTGTAACATTACTGTATTATTTTCAAAGTGTCATCTGCAACTTTCCAAATGATTTTGGATAAAAGTAGTGTTTGCTTTAATACTTACTATTAAAGTACAGGGAAAAGTACTTACTGGAAACGTTATGTTGAATTCCTTAAAGCTTAAATTGGTTTGGACACAAAATCATTTTTTTCTTGTCAGTGGCTCATTACACTTTCTTACATACTGAATGCAGAACATAAAATTAACACAGATATAAAACATAAGCAGATCATTATAGCTAACCCTTAGAAATAATCTAATTTGATAATAAAATTACACATCTGTTCAGAAAAAGCATGATGCTTATTTTTAGGCCAAGAGAATCTGCATTCCATGGAAGCAGAGGTGGAAGTGGCATTCCACAGCCCCTGCCTAAGTGTGTGGTGGAGACTGTGAGACTTGAAGGAGGACGGATGTATTTAAACTAAACGCACGATTAAGGGCACTGAGAAAAGCTGATGTTCTTATTAAAAAGACCAATTAATCTGCATCAGTTGGAAGCCACTTTACAGTAGCTGAAAAAGTACCCTAGGACGTAACACGGTAGGAATGAGACTGGAGTAGAAAGAATGAAAATTCACTTTTCTACGAGGAAGTCTTTCCTAAGTTCCCTCCTAGCTTTGCTGTTTGAAATGCAGATCCTTTCTCTTCACCCCCTACTGTGAGTTTGGAGTAGCAGAAGGGGAAGAGGGTGAAGACCCTAATTACTAAGATGAGGTGTAGTCAAGACTTACCGATGGGCATCACTAAGAAAAAAGGCAGCCAGCAGAGGACGAAGCAGCCGACCACGATGCCCAGTGTTTTGGCCGCTTTCTTCTCCCGGGAAAACTTGAGGAGTCTCACGGAGAAGTGCGTCTTGTTCCTGGAGCTGGGCACCCCGCTGCCTCCCACTGGGGCATTTTTCCGATGGATGCGAAGCGTCACTTGCTCCGAGTCCGACTTGTCGGTCTTGAGGCCGGATTTGAGGCCCCGGCTCTCCCTCTTGGCCACCACGTAGACCCGGCAGTACATGACCAGGATGATGGCCAGCGGCAAGTAGAAGGAGCCCAGAGCAGAGAAGAGCACGTAGCCCGGCTCCTCGGTGATCTGGCAGATGGTCTCGTCCTCCGGGGCCGGCTGCCTCCAGCCGAACAGAGGTCCGATGGAAATGACGAGGGAGAGCGCCCAGACGCAAAGCAGAGCCATGAGACCCCTCTTCTGGGTGACGATGGTGGGGTAGCGCAGGGGGTAGCTCACGCCGATGTAGCGGTCGATGGAGATGATGCAGAGTCCCATGATGGACGCAGTGCAGCACAAGACGTCCACCGCCGCCCAGATATTGCAGAAAACCCTGCCAAAGGCCCAGTAGCCCAGGATCTCGAAGATAGCGGAGAAGGGCAGCACGGTGGAGGTTAGCAGAAGGTCGGCCACCGCCAGATTGACAATGTAGTAGTGAGTGACCGAGTGCAGATGCCGGTGGCAGGCCACGGAGAGGATGACTAGGATGTTCCCTAGTACCCCGAAAATGATGAGGCCCCCTAAGATCACCCCCAGCAGAATGGCCTTGGAAATGTTCACCGGTGCCGTTGGGTGGGTGCAGTTGGAGCTGTCAGAGACATTTCCAGAGAAAAACACCATGGTCTCTGCCCGGCCGGGCAAGGCCCGGCTCTCGAGGGCCACCCCCGGGCGGGGGTGGAGGCGGGAGCGAGGAAGCAGAGAGTCAAAAGGTCTCGGCTCCGGACAGCCTAGCCCGCTGGGGTTGGCTGGGGGTGACAGAGAGCTCGAGGGTGGGAAGGAGCCCCGGCCAGCCCTGGAAACCCTCAGAAGGCCTTGCAAAGGGGCAGGGCATTAAAGGCGACATGGCCAGGGGTGCGCGGGGCTGCCTGCGGACCCCCTCCACCCGCTGCGTTGGCCGCAGGCTCCAACTGCCTGCCTCCCCGAGGCTTGGAGCCAAGTTGGAGGAGACAAGTTGCAAAATGCAATCCCAAAATTACGGGAGTCGGCTTTTCTGCCGTGTCTGATCAGTCCTGATTAGAAGATTCAGCATTCTGCACCTAATTTGGAATTCAAAAATCCAGCGCCAGTCTCCCCTCAAACCACAGGCAAGTACGGGTCTGCCGTCGACTCTCGAAGGCAGGGACCTTTGACATCTGGGCACTTCTCCCAGCCCGCAGTTACCCACAGGAGGGCTGGTCTGCGGTGGACTCGCGCTAGATTCAGTTTCTAGGTGCGCAGGTCGGGGGACGTGGATGTGACATGTTTGCCAATACCGAGGCGCCGAGGAGCGTTGTGTGTCCTTGTCCTGAAAGAGCGCAAAGAGAAAGGCAGGGTGTAATCCGGGAGTCCTGGGGACCGAGGCCGCGCGGGGCTCGACGGTTCGCACCCGGCTGGGAGCCCCGCCGACTCTGAGGTCCGAGAACAGCTGGCCCTGCTGCAGCGGAGTCGCCGTGCGCCTGTGTCCCCGCCGCTGAGAAGCTGCTCTGGAGCGCTCTGCCACGAGGCCTCTAGCAGTGTTCAAATCCGAAGCAAATAAAACCCAAACTGCAGCGCCTGGTGGCCGGATGACGAGCGCCCTTACGGCGAAATTAAAATCCCCGAAGCCCGCGATGTGCGTCTAGAGAGTGTGTCGCACGGAGCCGAGCCAGTGGGAACCAGTGGGAACCGCTGGATCTGCCCGGTTGCTATTGGAACAGGTTGCTTCGCAGTCACCTGGAGGGCCATGCCGGGGAGAGGGAACCGCTGCGACCCTGGACCTCAGGGCCAGAGCCGCGCGCACGCTCGCGCCGGAGGAATTCACACTTGGGTGTGCAGAGCGCGCGGGTTTGTGGACCAGCCAAGCGGGCCTGGGAGCCAGGTCCCGAGCAAAGCCCAGCAGGTCGCGAGCTCTGAGCGCGACCTAGGTCGGTTCAGGACTCCATTCTAAAACCACAGGGTCAGCGGTCGCGGAGGACTCGAGCCTCCAGCCACACCCCGGTGGGCTGCTGGGGTGCGGGTGGGGATTTGAGAGGGTTGGGGGGAAGCGTCACTCTGCAGAAGGGGCTTTGCAAGTGGCAGTCACTGCGGATTTTGTAGGCGTAAAAATCAAGCCCGCGCGCCAGCGGACAGGAGACGCCCAGGATAGTCTGGGCTGGGGGCCACGGTCAGCATAGAATACCTAGGTTTCCGCAGCTGCAAATCGACCTCACGGACTCGGGCAGGAGTACAAGGAGTGTACTCATCTTGCCTTCTAAGGACTCTGGAGTTAGGCCCAGAGGCGGGACCCCCGGGCAAAGGCTACTGTGAAAATCACAAGTTCAAGAGTTCACAGGTGGTACTAAAAGCAAGCACCTGCGGAAACCCCTATTCCCTACCCCGGGGCGATAAATACGGGGTCAAACACACTTGTTAACTAGGAGGTAACTTCGCAGAATATTTAAGGAAAACAAGATGCGGCAGGAATG
>NW_006439757.1:1849602-1850114 GCF_000325575.1 Pteropus alecto
GTGCGGGAGGCGCCCGCTCCCCGCGTCGCCGCGCACTCACCTGGAGCGCAACGCAGAGCCACCCGCTCGCGCGCGGCCGGGAGCGGCCAGGGTTTCGGTCCCACAGCAGTTCTGTCGCTTCCTCTCTTCGGGGAGAAGGGACCGTCTCTCCGTCTCTCCGAGGAACCAAGTCCTGATCCTTTTGCACCCGCTGACTCACCCCTCCACCACTGAGGTCTTTAAGCTCCTGGTTCTCTACGCTTTACCTGGATATTTTAAAATAAAGAGTGAAATAGGAAAAGAAAAAAAAAAACCCAGCTAACCAACAACTCCACATTCACCCTTTTAATATTCAGCTCCTTGACATTAGCAAAGAACCGCAAGGAACTTTGCAGCTCTCGCTGACGTAACACAGGCAGTAGCCCAGCGAGTAGCGAGTAGCGGATCTCCTGCAGTTACGCTTTTACTCTGCAGTACAAGCACATGCGCATAGCGGCATTTTTTTTTTTCCTCTTGCCTCGAGTGGCTTGGAT
>NW_006439757.1:1850151-1928014 GCF_000325575.1 Pteropus alecto
AGGTGGCAGGGATATTTTTATTTGTAGTAAATAACTTCTTTAAATGATCTGACTTTACAAGTAAAGAAAAACCGAAAAACATTCCTTAGACATATTAATTACTGTGTGTGTTCAAAGAAATGCCCTTTTGAACAGCTTGATTCGGTTAACACTTGGACTAAGTTCTGTTAAAATCAGGAAGAAGCATATTGTTATGCCAAATATGCAGGTAAATTATATTATTTGCAGATGTTTTAAGACACAAGTAAAATCAGATAAAATTCAATAAACCTGACTAATCGAATTATAATTCCAGGAAGATAAAGCTAGCATATCTAAACCTTATTAAATATGATTCATTTCTTTAGACAAATAGGTTTAAAAAAGCATTATAGTCCTGCTGTAGTTTCTTACATGGTTTAGAGTTTTTAAAGTGCCACACGTTCTTTTCCAGTTTTCATAAGAAAATGTATCCTTTAAAGGAGAGTTAACTCTCTTTATTTCTCTTTGATTCATTGAGTATAAAAAGCCAACATTACTGATCTTACTTACTTTTTCTTTTTGATAAATTCCACATTCTGTTTAACTTAGAATTGAATTAAGACATACGTGTTTTGGAATATTGGGAAAGTACTAGAAACCTTCTCCACTCTGATTCTCACCTCCTAACTCATCTCTTTCATCTTTATTGATTGAGACAAAACACATTGTTCTTAAAATATTAACTAGATTCCTTTAAACCTAGTTGCAAAAAGATAACTTTGAGTAGTGGTATGCACTCGAATTCCTTCCCTTGAACAAGAGTTTATTAATAATATTGCCTTTTCTAAGGGAGATATTTGGAAGCCTCTTTTAAGTAATATACCACAAAATGCCTTGGAGGAATGCCCATGGGAGAACCAGAGAGCCCTGCTTCATTGAGGACCTGATATTTAGATTTTTTTCTCTTTTGTACACAGTTCCACCCCACTCTCTACATCTATAAGGATAGTACCTACACCCGTCACGTTGGATTAGATTTTAATATGATTAAATTTGACTTTAATATATTTTTCAAATATATACACAAACGGCCTGCCCATTCATAAACTGAGTTTTATATTGTAGGAGAAGCATACTGGGTGAGGAGACAGGAAATCTGGGTTCACTTGAATAATTAAGTCATTTGCTCCGTCTGGGATTCAGTCCCCTCAGGTGGAGAAGGCTGGACTATTATGCCCATGACTCTTACATCATATCACCAGATATGTATACAATAATGTCTGTCCTTCAGAAATCTCATTCCCTAGAGGGAGATATTATGGTTTAGTTTCATATTCATTAACCTTATACCCTGAATGAGAGTTTTCTATTAAGATCCGTTCCATGGTGGGTAAGGGAAACTGTTATCAGCAAGAAGCACAACTGAAAATTGCTCAGCTCTGCGAGGTCAACGTGTACAAAAGTCTTTGGAATTTCCATCCCCCAACCCCCCCAAAACAAGCATACTCACAGTTCTCCCCCTTCCCTTACAACTAACTAGCTAGTGCCAAGACTGGGAAGAGTGGCACCTTATTTCCAGCCCCTATGCTACCAGGTAGGTCTTTCAAATCAGCTCTTGGTCTGTAAACATCAATCTTTGAGAAACTAACTCTCCGAACCAATGTTTCCCTTGCTAATCATAGACCCACAAACAGGAAACTATCCATCTGTTGGTTACTCTTTAAAGAATAGTTGTATAATAAATTAGTAAATAGAAACCTCATTTAAAATGAAGTAGGGAGGCCAAAAGGGGGAGCTCTCATGTCCTGCATCTATCAGGAAGCAACAGGGAGAACTCTTTGTTTGTAGTAGCCCTCCCAACTTCCTCTTCCCCTCTATAAGAGTTTCTTCTTTATTTTAGCAGACTTGCACATGGCCTGCCATGGTTGCATGCTCAAAACGAACAATCTTTGTTGTTCTCAAATAAATCCATTTTACTGGAGAAATATCTGGCTGATTTTTTGTTTAAGGTCAACAGCTGACATGGATGTTCTAGAGATGTTGAGTTAGACCCATGGGAAGTGGGATGAAGAGAAAATAGGCTGTGGAGTCATGAAGATGCTGTCCCCACCCTTTTAAGAGACCAGGGCAAAACTCAGGTTTTTTGAGTCTTGGTTTCCTAAATTCTAAAGGGAAACACTAAAAACCCCCAGATGGTTATTAGGACTGAGTGAGATTATATCTTATGAAGTTCATCAAACTTCTTGTTATTCATCTTATTAGTCCTTTCTCTTTTTGCTCATTTTGTGTGGTACTTTAAAGTAAAACACACTTCTAATCCAGAGTGGTTCAAATTCCTTAGCTAACATAAGCACGATGTATTCAGCTAGAGAAATGTGCAAAATGACCTAAGAATAACACCCGGGCCCACTGATGTAAGCAGAGTGACCCAGCATGGTGGAATGGGAGAGCTGGCCCTGGCCACTGGCTACTCGTTCTTTTCTTTCCAGTCCCCTCGTGAAGGGCTATGCAAATAACGCTTCGGTCCGTACATACAGACAGCTGTCCCTTCTTGTGCCTCAGAGTGCGCACACTGGTGATGTGGTCTGCCCTTGAGAGAATGGGCCCAGGAAACAGGTCTAAAGGCCCTGAAAACAGTTGTGTGGCCATTTGGGGCAGGATATCCAGGGTCTGAGAGCTTGATCTGTAAGGAAATGCACAGGCTTCAGGCAAGGCTATTATATTAGTCCTGTGGACTCTGCCTCACGGAAAGGGCCACATTTAGAGGGAGTCAGAGTTGGGCTCTCTAAAGCCCAAAACTCAAGGCAGGCATTCTTTTGTCTGGACCTAAGGGTGCGACTCTGTAGATTTCAGGTATAGTGGAAGTTAAATCCACTGTAGGGGAGGCTTAGGGATGGCTCATAGGACGACATTGCTTGATTGAGGGCTTGCAGGATACACAGGATTTAGGCTCGTAGACAAAAGTTAGGAAGGTGAATCAACAATAGCTATACAATAGAGTAGTGTGTGTGTGTGTGTGTGTGTGTGTGTGTGTGTGTGTGTGTTTTCAGAGACACTAGAGGAACCAGTCTAATCGGAGAAGAAGAGCTTGCAATAATCATTCACCAAATGCTTTTGATTGGCAGGACTCCATTAGTGATTAGTGAAAAAGTCACCAAGTGTGAGAGGCTTCAAGGAAAAAAAAAGCAACCTCAAAATCTGTCAATTATTATCTTAGAAGACAATACACATGGAATTAGGAGCTGTTTTATGGGACATAATTCCAAGTGACAGAGTAGAGGGCTTAATGCTAAAGACCTGGCTTTTCACCTAATTCCCCTAGGGTTTAAAAAGTTAAAGTGGAGGAAAATGAAAAGTATGGCTAGGAATGATATTGATGTAGTCCCCAGTCACAATTTTCCAAACAAGCATTGTGTTCTAATGCTTTATCGAACTCAGAAAACTGTCCAGTGCACAGACACTGCTGAAGGAATTCTTGGTCGAGATAATTCTGTCTTTGGCATCATTCTTCCTGTTCATTTGCATCTCCCTGAGAAAATAACTTGTTCCACATCTCGTGAGTTGTGGCATTCCATCCTTACATTTTATGTTAGGGGGGAATGTGGAGTCAAGTCAGCCTATAGCTAGATCAGGTAAATTATTTCTTTTAAACAATAAAACGTTGCTCTTGCATAGCAAATGTCAGTTGAGCCATAGAAAATTCTTTCAATACCTTTGTCAAATATCATCTGAAAAGGAAGTGAAACACTTAAATCGATATCTATACCAAAGATAGAAATTCTTTATCTCATTTCTTTACCTGCTGATGAGCTGTTATAGGCACATTAAAATGCTATTGTCCTGTATTTCATTATAAAACACATGCTCATAATATCACATTTTGAAATGTTTGAAATGTATAAAAATAAAACTTATCTGTAATTCTACCACTGGAGAAATAGCTAGTGTTCAATATTTGATACCTTTTCCCATTTTTTATTCATGTGTGTAAATTATATACATAGAAACATATGTATATCTACATAAAATATATGTGTGCATTTATTGTGTGTATATATATAAATTAGATACAATACTATGATCATACTGTATCTATAGTTACATATTTTGTTTTTTCATTTAACATTATTTTATGAACACATCCTATATTACTAAAATTTCTGTCAAAACATAATTTATAACATCTGTACAGCAATTCTATTGCATGTACATATCATAATAAATTTAAGTATTTGGATGCTTAGTATTTAGATACTCAGGTTTTTTGAAATTGTCAGCTTTATGACTTCTACTGTAATAAATACTCATATATAATGCACTCTAATTTTTTCTTAAAATCAACTTCTATAAGTAAAATCAGAAGATCAAAACTTATGAATATTTAAAAGATTACAATACATACCACTTTCTAGAAGGATTTTACAAATGTAAATGAAAAATGTAAACTTGTAACTATAGTTATTGCAGAATCTATTTTGATTTTCTTTGCTTCTTGCCAACCTTGAATATTTATGATAAAAAGGTATGTGAACATAGATAAATGAAATAAACCTTAGCCAAACTGATAAGCAAAAAAAGTTATCAAAATTTTTTATTCCTTAATCATGAATGTATTTTCATACATTTATTTGACATTTCCATTTATTCTTTTGTGATTTGCTTGTCAATGTTTCTATGAGTCAGGATTTAGTCAGAAACTGCTATAGGCATTTCAAGCAGGAAGTAAATATGCTTTTAAAAATATGTTTTTATTTTTCAAATACAGTTGGTACACAATATTATATTAGTTTCAGGTGTACAACATGGTGATTAGACATTTAACTTACAAAGTGATCACAAAGTAAATCTACTACCCATCTGACACCATACATAGTTATTACTTTATTATTGACTATATTCACTATGCTGTACTTTAGATCCCTGTGACTATTTTGGAACTACCAATTTGTATTTCTTAATCTCTTCTGCTTTTTTATCCACTACCTTAAACCCCTCCCATCTGGCAACCATCAAAATGTTCTCTGTATCTATGAGTTTGTTTCTGTTTTATTCATTCATTTATTTAGATTCCACACACAAGTGAACTCTTGTGGCATTTGTCTTTCTCTCTCTTACTCCACTCAGCATAATACCCTCTAGGTTGCAGATGGCAAGATTTTATTATTTTTTTATGGCTGAGTAATATTCCATTGTATATATGCACCATCTTTTTACCCATTCATCTACTAATGGACAACCACGTTGCCTCCATATCCTGGCTATTGAATTTAAAGCTGCAATAAACGTATAGATTTACATGTCCCTTCAAAGTGGTATTTTGGGTTTCTTTGGATAAATACCCAGAAGTGGGAATTACTGGTCCTTCTTTGTCTATTGTCATAGACTTTGTTTTAAAGCCTATTTTGTCTAGTATCAGTATTGCTACTCCAGCTTTTAGTTTGTTTGTTTTTGTTTTTATGAAATAGCTCTTTCCATCCCTTTACTTTCAGTCTGTGTGTATCTTTTGATCTGAAGGAAGTCTCTTGTAGGTAGCATATGTAAGGGTATTGTTTTCTTACCCATATGTCCACCCTATCTTTTGATTGGAGCATTTAATCCATTTATATTTAAAGTAATTGTTGATAGATTTGTAGTTGTTACCATTTTATTATTCATATTTTTTTATCTTTTTTTCCTTCTTCTCCTTAAAGTAAGGGACTACTTTAACATTTCCTTAAAATAAGGGACTACTTTAACATTTCTTGTAATACTGATTTGGTGGCAATGAACTCCTTTAGCTTTTTCTTGTCTGAGAAGCTCTTTATCTGTTCTTCGATTCTAAATGATAGCTTTGCTGGGTAGATTAATCTTAGTTGTAGGTCCTTGGTTTTCATTATTTTGAATATTTTGTGCCAAGTCCTTTCTGGCCTATAAAATTTCTGTTTAGAAATCAGCTGACAGTCTTATGGGAGCTACCTTGTAGGTAACTAATTGCTTTTCTCCTGTTGCTTTTAGGATTCTCTCTTTGTATTTAACTTTTGGCATTTTAAATATGATGTGTCTTGCTGTGAGCCTCTTTGGGTTCATCTTTTTGGGGACTCTTTGCACTTCCTGCACTTCTATGTCTATTTCCTTTGCCAGGTTAGGGAATTTTTCCATCATTATTTCTTCAAATAGGTTCTCAATTCCTTGCTCTCTCTCTTCTCCTTCTGGTACTCCTATGAGGCAAATGTTAGTATGTCTGATATGATCTTCTGCTTCATCTAATCTGTTGATTCTCTGAAATCTATTCTTCATTTCGGTTATTGTATTCTTCTTTTCTGATTGATTCCTTTTTACATTTTCTATCTCCATTTTTGTGTTTTCTATCTCTTTGTTAAAGTTCTCACTGAGTTTGGCTATTCTTCTCCTATTTATTGAGCATCCTTATAACAGGTGTTTTGAACTTCGCATGTGGTACATTGATTGTCTACATTGTTTAGTTCTTTTTCTGGAGCTTTGTTCTGTTCTTTCATTTGGGACATGTTTCTTTGTCTTCCCATTTTGGCTGCCTCTGTGTGTGTGTGTGTGTGTGTTTTCTATATATTAGGTAGGTCTGCTATGTCTCCTGGACTTATTCAATGGCTTTTTGTAGTAAGTGTGTTGTGGCACTCAGTGGCACGGTCTTCTCTGGTCACCTGAGCTGGGTGCTCCAGCTGTGTCCCTTGTGTGGGTCGTGTGTGTACCCTCCTGTTATAGTTGAGCCTTGGCTGCTGTTTTCACATCAATGGGAACGATTCTCTTTTTTACCCCTACCTCTTTCATTCTTCTGACAACTAATCTCTTTTCCATTTCTAAAAATTTGTCATTTCAAAATATTATAAAAGGAATCACACGGTATGTGACATTTTTAAGGTTGACTTTTATGACTCAGCACAATACCCTAGATATTCATTCAAGTGGTTGCATGTAACAATAGTTCATTCATCTTCATTGCTAAATAGTATTCCTTAGTATAGATGTACCACAATTAGTTTAATCCTTCACCTTTTGAAGGACATATGGATTGTTTTCAGTTCTAGACTACTATAAATAAAGACGATAAACATTTGTGTACAGATTTTTATGTGAACATGAGTTTTTACATTTCTAAGATAAATAATAAGGGGCCAATTGCTAGGTTATATAATAAGTATATGTTTAGTTTTCTATATTAAAAACAAAACAAAACAAAACAAAACCCTGTCAAACTATTTCCCAGAGGGGCAGTACTATTTTAAATTACCACCAGTGATGTATAATTGATCTACTTTTTTACATCCTTGCCAGCATTTGGTATTGTCACTATCTTTTTTTTATTTTAGCCATCCTGGTAGGTGTGTAGTGATACCTCACTGTGCTTTTAATTTGCATTTCCCTAATGGTTAATGATGTTGAACATCTTTTTATGTGTCAAATAAAATTTCAGGTAAAGATATTTAATAGAAAAAAATGAAAGAACATTACATTATGATGTGGCAGGGACTTTTGCTTGGTCTACTTCTCAACACTATGAATATTATGGAATGAATAATCATAAATGGTAATAAACTAGCTACAATAGCAACATATGCATTTCGATAACTGTCAGAATTATAAGGAGAAAATGTTTCATTCATAATCATGGTGGAAGACTTAACTCGCTTATATCAGAAACTAGTAGGTGAAACAGACCTAAAATTACTAAGGGTAGGTAAAATTTTCACAAGAAAATTAATGGGTTTGATATAATAGGTATATAGTGATCCCTGTGCCCCGTGAACACTAGCTTTGTTTTAGGCAGCATATTTCTGGTTTATGTCTTTCTAGTACTTTATTTTTAACTTTTCCAGATCATTTTGTTATAGGACTATTTTGTATAGGTACTAAAGCTTCTTTATTTTTTTCTAAATGTAATTTGATAGTTCTGTATTTTCATAGGTAAGTTTTATCTGTTCACATGAATTACAGATATGTTTGTATTTATCCATTTTCAAAACTTGATTTATTTCAATCCTATTATTTTGCTTTCTGGTTATCATCACTTCACTTTTCCTCTCTTGCTTTCCCTCTTTCTACTGTATTGCTAAAACTGTTCTGTATTCTTCCCTTCATCTAATTTTTGTTTGAAAATTGTATATACGTATTTTATTCTGTTAGTAGTTACTATCGAATTTTTGTTATTTCTATTTAAATATGTATTTCAAGCTAAAGCGAGAGTTATGTTGAGTTTCTCATTTCTCTCCTAAAATCAATCGCCTTAGCAGGCTTTCGCTACTCATTGAACTACATTTCCCAATCCCTCATTGTTGCTAATTAGAACTTAATTTCACATTTTAAATATAAAAATTATCAGTTAATAGTTATCATTAAATTTACCAGCATATTTTCTATTTTTTTTTCTCGTTTTGCTTGTTGCCACCTATTCTTTTCCACCAAGTTCACTTTTCATCTTCATTTAATAATATTTATTGAGAACTTCCTCTGTAGCAGGAACTGTTTTAGACAGTCGAAACACATTGATGAGCAAGGAGACAAAAATCTCCTTTTTTATAGATTTTTAAAATTCTTGTTAAATATAATCTTTTATAGTTCTTTCACAGAAGTTTTATAAGTGATATAAAACTTCTTAATCTGTGTATACCTGAAAATATCTTTATTTCATATTTACCCTTGAAAGGTAGTTTGTTGGTGATAAAATTCTAAGTTAATATTTATTTTTTTCCTTAGTATTTAGAAGATTCATCCTTTTTCTGCTGTTATTGGTTTTCGTTGCTGCCAATTTTATTAATCAAATTGGTACTTGTAAGTAATCTTTGATCACTCTAGTAGCTTTTATTTTGACTTTTTATGTTCTGCATTTTCATAAAATGTTAATTTTTTTCTATTCTGTGAAGATTCAAATAATTCTTTATTTCCTGACAATTCTCATCTATTATTCTTGTTTAAACTTTTAAATTGAATTAAAATATATATGTGTGAAAGTGTACCAATTGTAAATGTACAGCTTGATGGATGATCACAACTGCCCAGGTTTTTAATGAGAATATTAGCAATTCCCTAGAAGCCTCTTTTAAAAGCAGTTACTTTCTTCCTTAAAAATAACCACTATCTTGATATCTAATTTTATATTTACACCTGTTTTTGGACTTTATTTCAATCATACAGTATATATTCAATCATGTCTGGCTTCTTTAGTTCAAGATTATATTAGTAAGATTCGATCATACTGTTTCTTATACATCACAGATCATTTATGGACCTTGTTTTATAATTTTTCAATGTATGAATAAACAAAAATTTGTTAATTTTTCTTTGTCCAATGTTTAGCTATTATAGGTAATGTTACTATGAACATTGTGTACAAGTCTCTTGGTACACATGTACCAGAATTTCTATTGGATATATTTCCTAGAAATGGAGTTCCTGGGTCACGGGGCAAAATGTAAATTCTAAGTGTTCTACTTTAGTAAATATGGATGTACGCTTTTCCAAATTTGGTGTCCTAGTTACACCCCTATCAGAGGTACAGTGTCTCTATTATCTCAGTGTTCTTAATTTTAGCCATTTTGGTATGTGTGTAGAAATAGCTTATTGTGGCTCTAGTTTGCAGTTTTGCAGTTTCCTGATTACTAATAAAGTTGATAAATTTTTCATAGTTATTGGTCATTTGACTATCTTTTTGTGAGATGTTTTCTCAGGTCTCTTTCTGAAATTTCTTTGATTTATCTTTTTTTTTTTCTTTTTGGCTTTATTCTTTAAATTTAAACTTTACTGAGGGATAACCTATGTAAAAAATAAACAAATAGTAGAATCATAAGGGTACAGCTAGATAGATTTTCAGTGAGTAAATTCCCTGATTAAGAAATACAATTGTACCAGAATCCCAGCATGACAATTCACACCCACTCCCAGTTACAGTCATGGCTGCTTAATAATGGGAATGTTTTCGGAGAAATGCATCATTGTGAATCATCATTGTGCAAACATCATAGAAGGCACTTACACAAATCTAGATGGTACTGCTTACTACTGTAATTTATATGCTATACTTTTATATCTCTGGGAGCATAGTAGGTTTGTTTACACCAGCATCACCACAAATGTAAGTCCTGACAGTGGGCTTTTCTTTTTGTAATGCCAGTGCCTAACTTAAGCCTTGATTACCTAGGCATCCGCTTCCAAGAGATACCCACTTCAGCTGAAGCCATCTCAAATAAATACCTTGCCAGCCACAGGACTAGATAAAGAGCCAAACTGCCATGACGCCCCTCCTCCCCAACACACACACACACACACACACACACACACACACACACACACACACACACACACACACACACTGAGGCTCCTTCGTTTTAGTGATCTTGGTTGACTTCATAAGTGACCATTTGGGCTACTTCTCGCGCGCGCTCTCTCTCTCGCCCTCCCACTCTCCCTCCCTCCTCCTCCTTCCCTCTTTCTCTCTCTCTCTCTTCTCTCCTTCCCCCCCGCCCCCACCTTGCTGTGTGCCCCCATGCCTCGTTGGCTCCAGGGCCTGTAAGTAATAACTCTTCTTTTTGTTTAAAGTTTCCTAATGCTTATAGCTGAAGGGCATCTTGCGATGGTAAGAACCACAAATGTCGGCCTAGCTGTAATTTTGGTTTAGAAGGGGAGATGTCAGCGGCAAGCTCACTGTGCCCAGAAGAGTGTCCCCAGGCATTACTAGCTGATAGCCTCACTATCGATAGAATGAGACAGCACAAAACATAATGCTTTGCTTTATGACTTGAGTTTATGACAAAGGCTACGTCACTAGGTGATAGAAATTTTTTAGCTCCATTATAATCTTACGGGACCACTGTGGTATATGTGGTCGATTGTTGACTGATCCTTTGTTACAAGGCACAAGACTATATTATTTCCTTCCTCTCCAAAGCTAATTGCTATACTGACTTCTAAGACCATAGGTTAATTTTGACCATTTAAAAATATTTATGATTGGAATCCTAAGTATATATTCTTCTGTGTCTAGTTTCTGTCACTCAACCATATATGTGAGATTCAGCCTGTTTTTGCATGTACATTAGTTCATTTATTCTCAAGGTTCTAGAGCAGTGCTTTCCAATAAACCTCTGTAATAACAAATTTTTCTGTGCTGCCCAATACGGTAGCCACATAAAACTACTGAATGCTTGAAATAGTATCACTGAGTACCTGAAATTTTTATTTTATTTAAAGTAATTTAAATTTAAATAGGCACGTGGCTAGTAGCTACTGTATTAGACAGCACACCTCTAGAATAATCTATGTAAGAATATGCTACAGATTACTTATCAGTTCTACTGTTTACGGGTGTAAGAATTACTTTAATGAATAAAGCTGCTATCCATATCCTTGTACCAGGCAATTGGCACACACACATACACATTTTGTTGAGTGTAGACCTAGGAGAAAAATTGCTGAGTCCTTCTAATATTAAACATTGAAATAAATGTGAGCTGTATATACATTTAAGAAAGATTAATAAAAACAAGTAAGGTAATTACTTTCCAAAATGCTTATTCCACTTTGGTTGTGGGTGGCCGGAACCTGTCCTGGCAGCTCAGAGCACAAGGTGAGAATCCTCATTGAACGGGGTGCCCTTCCATCACAGGGCACACTCATGCACAACCACATTCACTCAGACTGCGGCAATTCAGACATGCCAGTTTACCTAATGTGCGCATCTTTGGGATGAGGGAGGAAACTGGAGGACCCAGAAGAAACCCGCACAGACATGGGGAGAATGTGCAAACTCCCACAGACAGTGGACTGGCTGAGAATCAATTTTTTTCTTTATGAATGTTATAACAAAACTATACTGAATGAAACAATGTTATTCGAGAACCTGCTATCCACCCAGCCAAAATTAATCTCTCAAATTTCCAAAATTTTGTTTATATAGATTGTTGATAATTATCACTTTATACTTAATTAATAGTTAATAACTTAATAGTTATTTGTGTTTATTTTATCTCCTGTAATAAGGCTTACTTTCTCTGAGACAGGAACTGTCTGTATTGTATATACTTTTGTGTAATTTCTAGCATAGTGCTTGGCCCACAGCTGTGGTGACTATATGTTTAATTTTCTCAGGACTACCCAGGTTTATGCTGTTATCCTGATGGCCCATCTAGTTAGCACTCCTCTCTGCTCGCAACACTGTCCTGGTTTATATATAATGTTATTTGGTCATTCTACTCATATAAGAAGCTCAAAAGAAAGAAGGAGAAGGAGAAGAAGAACAGAATTGAGAGTTACTTAGCAATTAAATTGATGTTTAATGGAGTGAAATACCTCTAAGTGTGACTAAGAAAATCATTGATGCCATTAAGTAGAAGGGAGTCAAGAGGAGAAGATTTTTGAGGAGGCTGATAAGTGTGATAAGTGTGGCTTGGATATGTTGACTTTGAGGTTGCTAGTATAATATATGGCAGAATGTGGAGTTATACATACAACGTTGGAAGTACAGTGGTGATTAGAGCACTGGGAGCACTGGGAGCCAGGCTCCGTATCCCTCACATAGGGATTTGGCAGGGAACAAGACAAAATCCCGCTCTCGTGCACCTTACAATCCAATGAGAACGGGCACAGTAGACAGCTGTTTATAAGTATGAGTAACTTTTTGGTCTGAGGGATAGAGCTGAAAGGTAGGGTTGTTTTAAAAATATTGGGAAACACTCATGTTTTCAAGGAGGAAGAGCCAGAGTATCCAGAACTGAGAGAGTGAAATGTCAAAAATTTCGAAGCTGTTTAAAAGAAGCATATGGTCTGATGTCAAATGCTAAAATATGACTGAGGAAATAGAGATAATTAGTTATATAGTTTAGAAGTGGACACAGTATTTGTTATCACCACTTAGCACAATTTGTTGACATTCTTAAAAACCTTTTTTTTTTTTTTTTAGAGATTCCTTAAGAGTCTCGTGGGAAAAATATAAATTTGTTTGTCTTGTTTGTCACTAAATTTTGGTGACATTTAATAGCTCTTCAATTCCTAAATGTGTTAGACAAGGTAGCATGGTGGTCCTAACAGCCAACATCATTTAATTGAACATGCTTTTTTCCTTACTAAAGTATATTATATTAATTTTCCACAAAATCTCAATTTCTCTTTTTCTGAAGATATGAATCTTCACTTGTTTTAACTTCAGGAGGATAAAATATTTGGCATTTGAAAATCTCTATAAATATATTTTATAAGAATCATCTTTTCTTTTGCAGTTTTTCTTTTTTGAATATGGAAGGTTAGGAAACCACAATTTCTTTTCCTTATAAGTAATTTCCCATGCAAACAAAATAATAACGTCTAAGGAAAGTTTGAGGCTTTCTAATAATTTATGATTCAAACCAAATATTTCTTTGGGATTTTCCCACACTCGATCATTAGGGCTGTATATATACAAACTAAACCATAATGTCATCAGAGTAATTCTATTTCCTAGAAGTTCAATAATGTTAAGATTAATAATAGCTAACACTTAAAAAGAGTTTATGGTTTATAAAAAACTTTCACATATGTTATCTCATTGGAGTTTTTGAACAACCTTGTAAGATTCTCATTTATTGCTCACATTTTTAAGGTGAAACAACTGAAGTTTAGAGAAGTCAAATGAGCTGGCCCAAGTCACATAGTGGCTTAGAGGTAAAAACTTAGGTTTTCTAAACTGAAATCTTCACTCTTTTCAGTAAGAAAATGTTCAAAATAAAATGACCTTATTGTTGGGTTGGAGGTATCACCAAAGTGAAAGAATAATGCTAAGCACTACCACATCAATTTGATCTTTTGCAGGGGTTGGTAAACTACTCCCTGTGGGCCAGACCCAGCCCCCCACCTAATTTCTTGTGCATGTCCTCCAGCTAAGAATGTTTTTTTTAATGTATATTTTTAAGGTTTGTAAACACACACACACACACACCAATATGCGACTGATATATACATGACCTGCCAAACTTAAAAATACTTAAAATTTGGTCTTTAAAGACAAATTTTGCTGATTCATGTTTTATGCAGTCTGTATTAGGCCCACCAAGCTGAAGAATTTGGGAGGAGACTCACCTGAGCTGTTTTCAGGGCATCCTTGGCCTGTGCATCCCAGGAAGTGTCTAAGAAATGACCCTTGTCATTTCTGAAGCTAGGGAACTGGACCCCAGTGGAAAAGGGTAATTTCTTCAGTCCTGGCTTCCACCGCGCTTCTGCCTCCCAGGGCAGACTGGCTGTGTGCCTTTGATACTGTGTGTATGGGAGCAATTTTGGAGTCATTCTATATTTTTAAACTTCCCCAATGTTTGGAATGTCTGGCTTAGAGCTCTATGTAAAGGTGATAGTCTAAGAAAAAATTTTTAATTCTGAGCACAAAAACAAAATGGTTTTCCCATTCTCACATTCTCATCCAGAGCAATGGTATGAGAGAATGTGGAGGGCATCAGGGAGTTAAATAGGTTTTATCTGAAATGTTTACTTTGCCGATTATATCTATCGTTTAAAAGATTTAATATGGGACTCATTTGAAAGATAGAGTTGCTTAATATAGCTTTTCCGCAGAATTTTATTGAATACTTACTATGTGAAAGACACGGTGCCAAAGTTAGGAATATGAAGAATAACGCTATACCTGCCCTCAGGAATTCATGGACTAGCAGAGTGGTAGACTATTAATAGTATTACCATGTTATCACACAAAGTAAAAAGAAATTTAATGGAAATATATAAATGCATTTTTGACATTGAATATGCTTGGATCTTGATAACACTTACAGCTTTCTACTGCTAAAATGAATTTTAGAAGTAACACTTTATCTATGAATGGCCAGTGGAGGTTCAGAAAATTCTACAAACATTTACTTGGAACACACTGTATATGAGGTAGGCCTTTTCCCTCTCACCTATTAAAAGTTCTACAAATAAGATGGCAAGTCTCACCAACACCAAAAGCCACTTAAGCTTCCAATTAAGTGTTGAACCATGAATCCCATCGCTGCCTAAAGGCAACCCACGTACGCACTGGCAGCAATCACATTTGTTTGCTGTGTCAGCCTGAGAAGGTTACAAGGAGCACAGTGATAATCCACACCAGCAATCAAAGGGAGTTTGGGAAAGTGGGTGGGTCTGGCAGAGGAAAGTCGCTGGGGCACTGGCATATGCATGCATTTGTTATGTGACAGCTACTTGGGGTGGCTCTGCAGTTAGTGTTTTGAATCACATACAAATGTAAGCTTTATCTGCTCTCACCACTGACTGACTGTGCTTTTTTAGTTTTGCCCACTCACTTTCAGATGTCACAGTGTCTACTTTATATAAAACTTGACAGTTTTGCCCATTTGCTTTCAGATGTCACAGTATCTGCTATATACTGAAGCCAAATAATCACATCTATACCAAAAACAAATCTACCCATAGCAATTTATTTTCCTCTATACACAGCAATTCCAAAAAGAGCATTCGCTTCAATATAAATTGGCCTCAAGTCCCCAGATGTTGCTGACTGCTGCTCACAGAATTATTCTCTCACGCTCTGAAGTTACTTTGGCTATCAGGGCATTCTGAGTTGTCGCAGGCTTCCAGATGAATTATGAGAAATTGGCAGAAGGAGCAATGGTATCAAAACCATGAAATAAAAAGTGTGGATGCCAGGCCAAGTTCAAATGGAAATAGTCATTTTTCCTTTTAGGCCAATGAAAACTTAGTTTCATGCAAAGTATTCAGAGGAAGGTTTCCTTTACTGCATCACCCAGTAAGTATTTACTGGATACATTTCCTGGGGGCAGCATGTACCCACTAAGAATCCCCTTCACTACCGGAAAGACCGCATGGAACAAAGTAAGTTGGAAGAGTAAGCAGGCTCTATTTCAAACGTAAAAGCAACACTAATTTAAGATGTTTTAGAATTTTCATATTTGTAGGAAGAAATGCAAATGTGTTTCAGTCCCAGTTTGTGAGAAAGCATATCCCACGCTGTGCTGCAAATGGCTTATACTGTGGGGGGACACAGTGGTGGCCTCTGATGGATGGACCATAAGTTCAGCTGCAGAGGCATCTGGAAGAGAATGTTCTTTGAAGGGGGAGAAATTCAGAGGTACTAATTGAAAAATTTCCTTTGCTTTTAGATTCTATCTGACTCAAGTTAATTTGTTTCAACTCATTTTTATGGTAGTTTTTAACGTAAGGCAAGGCTTGTCTATTACATGACTATAGGAAAGAGAAGAACTAGCCACCAAAGCCAATGAGGAAAGCTGACTGTCTTCTGAGGACTTCTTTTGGGCTAATCTTTGCGGAGTTCCATAGATGCCTTTCCTGGGGTTTTCAGACTCCCTGTTCCCTAAGACAAACCACAGTTCCTAATAGCAGAAGGATCTGAAGGTCGATGTAAGGAAGATAAACACCCCCAGAGTCAGCTTGTGAACTTAAGCAAGTCACTTTATAAATAGTTGCCTTCGCAGGCAAAGACACAGGGATGTCTCTTTATTTTTTCTGGTTAACACTTATTCAAGCCCCCCACCTACCATATTAGAAGGAGTTCAGATAACTTTGTCATTACCCCCCACTCCAAACTTTCCAAAACCTCAAGAGCTTACATAGTCTTTTGGGTGGACATTAGTGTGCATTCAGTATGCTCACACTGATGTTTATTCAATGGAGTATAGTGAATGAAAGTATGGGCTCTGTGACCAGATTTCCTGGTTTTGAATGCCAACCATACCATTTACTAGCTGTATAATCATGGGCAAGTTATTTAACCTCTCTGTACCTCATTTTCCTCAATGGTGAAATATAAATAATAATAATAATAATATTCTTCATTAGGTCATTGTGAGAATTAAGTAAGTTAATACACGAATCTTAGTCTGCTCTGGCAGCTGTAACAAAATACCATAGATCGGGTGGCTTAAGCAACAGGTATTTATCCCTCACAGTTCAGGAAGCTGGGAAGTCCAAGGTCAAGGTGCCAGCGGATCTGGCTTCTGATAGAAATCCCCTTCTTGACTTGCAGACAGCCTTCTACTTGCTGGTTCTCCACATGGTGGAGAGGGAGAGCTCTGGTTTCTCTTCTTCTTTTTATGAGACACTAATTCATTCAGCATCATGAAGGCTTTATTTAAATCTAATTACCTCCAAAAGGCCCTACCCCCTAACTCTGGCACATTCATGGTTGAGGCTTCAACATGAATACAAACATTCTTTTCATAATAACTTGTAAATAATTATATTAGTGTTTGCTTAGAGTAAAAGTTCAATAAATAGTGGTTCCTATCATTACCATCTTCCTTGCTTCTCCCTGCTGCACGGTGTCATGGTGTCATATGATGTCACTGTTGAGAGTCTATTCTCTATATACAGAGACTGCTGTCCTCTCTGTAGTGAGATCTTACCAGTCTAGCCCTGTAGTGAGAAGCCTCTAAGATTCACAATGATTCCTGCCTCCTGGTAATCATCCTCTTGTGTAATCCCTTCCCCTTGAGTGTGAGATGTACCTAGTGACTTCCTTCTAGTGACTAGAATATGCTACATGATGGCATGGCATTTCTGAGATTAAGTTATAAAATGACTGTGGCTTCCATCTTGGGCTGCCATGTTGTGGAGAAGCCCTTGGAGCAAGAAACTGAGCCAGACCTTCAGCCAATAGCCAGCAAGGAACTGGGGGCTACTAAGATCTATGTAAATGATCTTGGAAGCAGTTCCCTCTGCCCTTCGGAGGAGCCTTCAGATGAGACTACAGTCCTGCTGACATCTTGACTTCAACCTCATGAGAAAACTTGAGCCAGAGATGCTCAGCTAAGCTACATCCAGATTCCTGACCCAGAGATACCAAAAAATGTTTGTTGTTTTCAGCCACTAAATTAGGGGTGATTTTTTAGGCAGCAATAAATAACTAATAGGTTGTCAAAGTCCTCCAAGGGCAGGTGAGGACCAGGGTCATCCCAAGATGCTCCCACTTTTGCTTCTGTCTGATTGATGCTCTCATGATCAGCTATTTTCCCAAGGGAATGAGCACTGTGACAGGTGGTTTGGTCTGGAGGAGTTACCTTGGTTAGCTTCCCTGAAGCAATCAATCCTTTTTTATGGAAACTTAGGTCCTTATCCTGAATCCTCAGCTTGGACTCTCACTCTTCTCAGTAAACTTGTATTTCAGGAACCTCGCTGTCCTTTCTTGTCACTGGGATGTGGTTGAGGTTACCTAGGTCTAATGCCTCAGGGTTCCCTAAGTTTGAATTTTGAGACATCTGGGTGTTTTTTGTTCTTTATTTCCCATTGAGACTCCTTAATAATCTCAGAGAATGGCAACCAAAAATGAATCATGATAAGCTTTTTTAACACTGAAATTCCAGAGCTTGAATGGGCCACTCAGGTTGGTAATCCTTCAAAAGGTCTCCTAGAAAGTCAGCATGAATACTTGACCTATCAATGTCTACTATTAATTGATTATTTTACCTTCCTCTGAAACAGCAAAAGGACTTTATAACACTTTGCTTTCTTTTCATTCTCTCTTGACTTTTATGTCATTGCTGCCATTTATTTGAATTATATATATTATTCAAACAAGACATTATTATTGTTGTTGTGCCATCAATGCTCATTTAGATTTACTTTTATATTTATCCTTTTTGTTGTTCTACATTTCCAACCTTCTGTTTGCAATTACTTTCTTTCTGCCTAAAAATTTTCCTTTAGGATTCTTTTAGTATGATCTCCTGAGGACAGATACTCTTTTTCTTTTTTTAATTTATCTGAAAATGTCATTATTGCAACTTTGTCCTTGAAGGAATTTCCAGTCAGCATAAAATTCTAGGTTGGCAGTTACTTTCTTTCAGTATTTTGAAGATTGTTTCTTCCACCGTGTTCTGATTTCTGTTGTTGCTACTGAGAGATAGGCTATATTCTTTCGCTCCTTTGAAGGTAATCTGTCTTTTTATCTCTGGCTGCTTTTAAGATTTTCTCTTTATATTTAGTTTTCTGTAATTTTACTATGATGAATCTATGTCTGAATTGCTTTTTTATTTATTCGCAGTTGAGCTACACCCAGATTTCCAACCTACGGATACCAAGAGAAGACAAATGTTTGTTGTTCCTGGGCTTCTTAAATCTTCAGGGCCTTCTGAGCCACGCTTCTCTCACTCAGGCCCACTTCCGTGTCTGGAAGTGTACTTTCCCTTCTAATAAAACTTTTCTTTTCTACTGTAAAAAAAAAACAGAACTTTAGATTGATCTCTTTCATTAGTTTTGAAAGATTCTCTGTCATCTTTTTAATTATTGTGTCTGCATAATTTTCTTTCTCTTTTTCTGGGACATTAATCAACCATATATTAGATCTTGTTACTGAATTTCCAACATTTCTTATCCACTCTTTTATTTCATTCTTTTGTCACTCTATGCCTTCTTTCTGGATAGAATTTTCTGACTTATGTGATATTTACTAATTCTCTCTTCAACTGTGTATAATCTACGGTTAAACATAGTCACTTAAATCGGTGTATTTCTAAGGTAACCACGAAAATAATAGTAAAACAGTGCATAAATTCCAAACTATTTAAATTCTTAATTTTGATTTTTATATTTTTCAGTTCTAGAATTTTGGGGGATTATTTTCAACCATGATGTGTTATTGTTATGTTGGAGTACAGGGAACAATGGAACAGAGTTTTCAGGAGGGTTTGGGACCAGGAAAAGTTCAGGAGATGGGAGGAAGTTTGGAAACTGGTTCCAGTTCTGACAGCTAAGGAAGGAAGTCCCAGGAAGCCAGTGGAAGCAGGAAAGAGCAGGAAGAGGAGGCTCAGATGCATCATCTCAGAGAGCCATCCAGAGCAAGACTCCTCAGCCTTGTTGAAAGACTCTGAGACAAAGGGTGATTTATCCTTTTCTTTATTGTATGCTGTCTGTTGAGTATCACAGGTCTAAGGATGGGAAGTAAATGTAACTAGAAGGTCAGGTAAATCCCACAGCTGAAACTAATCCCTAATTGAGACTAGGAAGCTACAGTTCCTTGCCAAAAGACAGCATAGTTTTCTGATGAAAGTTTTCTGGTAAAGAAATGTCATAATAAAAGTAATGGTTTAGTATCTTAATCTCTCTCTCAGTGCAGTATTTTGCATAATCTTTCAACTATTTTACCTTCAGTAACTCTCACTATAAAAATGATTGTATTGAGAAAGGAAGGAATGAAGGTCATATTGTAAATTTAGAATGAGAAATGAGAATTGAATTTACAACTTTAAACTCTATCAATATGAATTGTGTAATGAATTTCATTTTATAATTTTAGGCCTTCCTGCTAAAAACAAACAAACAAACAAACATGCATTTAATTTATGTCATTTCTTCTATTTATTGCTAACACGTTTCAAAGATTTATATATATATTTTTTAAAAAGCAGAATCGTTATACTAGAGAAATGCAAACATAGCTCAATTAATGGATCTCTCGGGAGTAAAGCATTCTTGAAGGAAATCTGCTTTGTTAAAAATGACAATGAACCTTCCCTTCCCTCTCATGGAACCAACACAGTGAGAGGTGGAAGAAATTTGAGTGTTGGTAGGTAAAGGTGGTTGTACTAGTTTCTCATTGCTGAATTGCCAGTGAGAGCAGCATTTGAGGTGTGATTTGGCAAAGAGCTGGTGTTACTTACTGAAGCTCCTGCTATCCTATAACAATAGCAGGGACAACTATGGGGATGGTGCCCAAGTCCACAGAAGATGGCCTAGAAAAGGTGGAGCTGGCGGCTTTGTAGAGGCAGCCATACAGGCTTAGTTACAAGTCATATGTGCATAGGACGGAATCTAGAAATTGGAATATAATTGTAGACTTGTACTTGGGAATCAGGAGACCTGGTTTCTCTTTTAGGTTCTGTCAATAACCAATTATGTGGCCTTAGGTAACTTGTCAATCACTTGAGGCAGCAATTTCCACATCTCCAAAGTGAGAGTGTTGAAATAAATGTTCTCTAATGTCTTTCCCAGCTCTAAAGGGCTCTGATATTATTGATGTATTCTCATGCCTTATATTGGTCTTACCACTGGGAAATTAAAAATTTTTATAATGAAAGTTATTTTAAGCATTGCAAAAAGTAGAAAAAATATTATAATAATCCTCTAATACTCCTTACTTATATTTGATAGCTATTAACATTTTCTACATTTGCTTTATCTATTTTTTTAATTTTTAAAAATTATGAATATCTTGACATTCACCCATAAATAATGATATTTGCCTACATAACCACAATACGTACTGTGATCACAACTAATGCAGTTAATAATTCTGTGACATTGCCTAATATCTAGTCTTTAATCAAATTTCCCCAATTGTTCCCCCAGATATTTTCTACCTTTGGTTTGTTTGAATCAATTAAAGTTCCCCACATTTCGTTGAGTTTTTATGCTTTAAAATTCTCTTTTAATACAAAGCGATCTCCTCTATTTTTTTTTTTTTTACATGGCATTAAGTTGTTGAAGAAGATAAAATTTTTGATGACAAATAAGCTATTAGCCTGCTTCTCTTCATTAGCACAGGTGCAATATTATGCTACCTTGGATTGGTTTCTAAGCACCATTTAACCCAAAGTCGTCTCTTCAATAACCTTTTTCTCAGTAAGAAACAAAACAGAACAAAACTGACATCTTTGGCTCAGACAGTGTGACTCAAAGCAACCAGTTCCTGTCCTCAGACTCTGGGGCCACTCTGGGGAGTCAGACTGGGGATGCAAGGTCAGTGGATGATAACTGCAAAAGGAGACAGAAAGATAATGTTTTCCTTGCTGAATGGGGAGAAATTTAATGGTGTACATTAAGTCTGCAATATCATTTAAAGTAGTTTCTGTTTTATTAGATACAAACTCAAGTTTCTTCAATCCTAGGAGAATTCTTAAAAACATTTGGCTACATTTTTTCATGACAAAAGCTATAATTTTTAATATGCTTCTTAAGGATATTTTAACAAAAGACTATAATGTTTTTAATTTTATTGAACACAAGTAAAATGAGATTTGGGAGGACTTTAAACTTTGATCAAACAATTTCGATTGAGGCCTCTCATTACATAAGAGTCTCATTAGTGATATCTTATGACAATGCTACCTGCAATACAGTTTGAAACTCCCATGTTTTGGCATTTGCTATTAATTGAACACTTGAATCCTTAGTGCTACCTATACATAGTCTACTTACATCCTTCTTTGTTTTTCTGCTTACAGTTTGTATATCCTTTTCCTCCCCATTAGTAGTGAGCTGGTTATGACTTCATTATCCAAACAGCTGACCTCCCAGAGTTGTGGTTAAGAGAAAGGAAAGGAAGAACGAATTTTAAGTTTAGTTATGCCTTTAAAAACTTGATGAAAACAGCTAAACATAAACAATAAATATTGGTCTTGTTCATTTATCTTCATTAAAAAGTAATCAAGGCACATTACATAAAATTAATAATTACAGAAAAGTATAGAAGCAGCAAAAGACTGTCAATAATCTGATCAGTTAAAGTCATTGCTGTTAAAATGGTAAGATATATTGTTGTCATTTGTGTGCATTTAAAATGTTTGCATGTAAAAATATAGTGTTATATACATACATTTATTATTGAAAACCTCTAGGTGCCAACACTGTAACAGGTATTTGTGATAGTGATTTGTGTCATTTACCTATATTTCTGGTTTTCCTCCTTTGCACGTGTGATCAGATTGTAAGTCTTGAAATTAGGCTTAGCCATGAGACATTTCAGACAGAAACTTAAGATCATGCATGGAACTTGCTAACTTCCTTCGCCATGATGGCAGGTGATGTTTTAGCCTGAGCGCCAGACAACCCTTGATGTACTTATTAACAAGACATAAATTTTGCTGTTTTAAGCCACTGGGAATTTGAGGTTTTTTTTTTAACTGGAATATCTTGATTACTAAGGTTTTTACATATATTATCTAATCTGATCATCAGTACGACCCCTAGAGGGCTGTTCTTATCCCCATTTAACAGATGAGAAAACTGAGTCCTGAGGTTAAACAACCTGCTGTTTGTCAAACAGTAAATGAATGGTGGAGCCAGAATTACATGTAGGTCTTTGTGACTCCCTCCTTTCCCTAGATCTGCTCTTAATATACCCTGACTATAGCAAAGAAATTTTTCATTTTGTTAAAAAAAATCTTTAAACATATTTTTTATAGATTGTATGTTATTCTACCATACAAATGCTCCACGATCTGTTTATACATTCTCCAGTTGTTGGACATTTACATTTTCTAATATTTTGCTAGTAAATGAACGTTCTAACAGTTTGTACAAAATCTTTGGTCTGAACTCCCTCCGGGGAGGTAGGATCTGACTAAGACTCAGGTCTTAGGAGGCAAGGAGTGAAAGTGGGAATAGTGTAGAGTTAGTCTTGCAGCCACTGGTCATGGAGTCAGGAGATTTCTGCCAGAGGCAAACGAGAATCAAGAACCAAATGGGCTGCAAATCAGGCATCAGTCAAAAAAGAACTGAGGAGAGGTAAAACCTGACCTGTGGCAATGGAGCTACAAATGAAGATGGTGAGACAAATCAAGCAGGTAGAGGAAGAGAGATAATTGGTGGATCCTAGAGACTTTAAGGTGCTGAAATATAGAGGCAGGACAGTTACATAAGAGTAGCTGCCAGCATTTACTTAGCACTTACTATGTGTTATGTGTTGTCTTAGCCCATTCAGGCTGCTATAACAAAACGTCACACAGACTGGGTGGCTTTAAACAACAAACATTTATTTTTCACTGTTCTGGAGGCTGGGAAATCCAAGATCAAGGTGCTGGCAGAATCTGGTGTCTACTGATGGCCTGCTTCTGGTTTGCAGATGGTTGCCTTCTTGCCATGTCCTCACATATAAAGAGAGATCTTGTGTCTTTCTCTTTTCATAAGGGCATTAAGCTCACTGCAATGGCCCCATCCTCATGATGTACTCTAGCCCGGATTAGATATTTTGAAAAGGAGTCCTGCAGCATCCCCTCCTTTGAAGCAGAATAAGAGAACACCAGGGGGTGCATGTTTTTAATGCTCTGCTTTGGTGAAGTGTTTTGGCTCAAGGTTTCTATTCTTTTGTCTATGGTTTTGATGTGAATATAAAGGGTTACTACTACTTCTGTGGGCTAAGCCACTGTGAAAAGTTTTCTGGGAAGTCAGTGAAAGATGAACGCATGGATTACTGAGAGGAAGCAAAAATGCAAGAGGAATCATGGGGGTGGGGGCGTAAAGTGAATACCTTGGACACACAGAACAAAAATAAAATATAAGCAGAATTAAACCTTGAGAATTTCTTAAAGTGCCCATAAAATAAGTTTAAATAGTTTGGGGCTTTTAACCCAGTGCAGTAATACAGTAAAACATAGCATATATTGTAACATATGGTGTGGGGAAAATACATAAAATGTAATTTTATGGTATTGTAAATTGCACTATTTAAATTGTTTTTTTCTCTTTAAAAATGCCAAGTGTATCTCAATAAATTTATGTAAGTGTAATATTGGCTGTTAGTTTGAGATAAATACTTTTATTATACTAATGAATGTTTCTATGCCTTTTTATTTAGAGTTTGTATCAAGGACAGATGTTGAATATTATTTAGTCTTTTATTTCATTTTATTTTACTTTATTTTTTTTTTGCCTCCAATAGGCCCATAATATGAGTTTTCTCTTTTGCTTTATTGTTGGGATTTATGTGAATAGATTCCCCAATATTTTTAGCCTTGCTCTCTTTAGTTGAGCTCTCCTTGACTATGCTCTATTATTCTTTTGAATAATTGCTGAATGTTATTCACTTGTATTTATTGTAGATTTTTTCCTAGTTCTCTCATATTCAGAACTAGAAATTGGAATGTGTTAGCTTTATCAAACAAATCCGAAAGCTTCCTATCCTTTGTTATGTTCTGGAATAGTTTATACTATTAGAACAATATGTTCTTTAAAATTTTGAAAGAACACACATTTGAGTGTAACTTCAGCAGCGTCCCATAAATGTTGATGTATATGGTGTTTTCATTGTCATTATATCTTAATAGTCTGTTGTAGAGGTATTGATCTCTTCAACTGACTTCAGAATTATATAGAATATTGCCTTTTAAGATCCAGGAGACATCTGAGAATGTTTTTGTTTGTGTGATTTTCATTTGTTATTAACTTTAATTTTATTGCAGTATAGTGAGACATGGTAGTCTGTACAGTTTCTGTTTCTCTATTTTTACTTTTTTTCTCAAGCTTGTCTTCTACGTCACTGATCAGATCTTCTGTAGTGTCTACTCTAATATTACATTGAATCTTTGAATTCAGAAATTGCAATTTGCATCCCCTTTCTATCTTTCTTGATCTCAAATGATATCTTTTGAGCACTCACTTTAATCTTATATTTGCAGTGCCTTTTGTAAAATGAGAACAAAGATTACATAATTTCTTTAAAATGCGCCTGTTTCTTTTTTTAATTTATTTTTAATTAATTTTTTTTTTTTGGTGATATTGGTTAATGAAATCCAGTAAGTTTCAGGTGTACAATTTAACAGTAAAGCATATATATATATATTGCATTGTGTGTTTACCGCCCATAGTTAGATTTCTTTCTGTCACCACATATTTGACCCCTTTTACCCCATCTACCTCCCTCCTCTCCCCTCCCTGCAACCCATGGTAACCACTAGTCTATTGTCCATGCCCATGAGTCTCTGTTTGTTTGTCTTGTTGAAAATGCCCTTGTTTCTGATAATAACTGAATTTCAGAAAATGACATTCATTCCTCTTCTTATGAAATATGAGAGTTTCAGTGGCTTACTGTTTATTCTCTCTTCCAGAGGGAGGTCCAGGTTTCCTCCAGGTTGGCTTGTAGAGTTAAGATTTCATGGTTGTGTGTGTATGTGTGTGTGCATGTGTGTGTGCTTTGTCTAAAAATGGTTGGCTCTATCTTGTTCTTAATCTTTCAGCATAGTGGGAGGGAGACGGGACAGCTCAGCTTTTCTCTGGTTTACTTCATGGCAGTTCCCTGCTTCCAGGACTCCAGCTCTGCTTCAACGCCATTCATTTTTGTATAGTATCTGAAAGCCTGCGCCAGGGCTAGAAGGCGTTTCAGCTGGGACCTTTTTTCCCTGTGCTGAATTCCCAGTGGAACAGTTCCCCCGATGCTTATCCCTAATGTGTACCTTCTGTAAGGCTCCAGCTTGGTAGAAAATCCCACAGATGATGGTAGAGTGAAAATGTTTCACCCAACTATTTAATATTACACTGAATATTGAATATTGAAGGTAACTCACCCCAGCTCTCTGCATATTGCCCCACAGTCCATCAGTTCCAATGCTCACTCCTTTGCATCCCAGGATTTTAATATAGTTTTGCTGGTTTCTCTTCCGCTTACTTTTTGGGCAGACGGCATTTAGTGGATGGTTCTTTCTTTTCATTAATCCCTTCTCGCTATATCTAAATGATTTCTTCATTGCTTCTAGCACATACATAATCTTTCCTTGATTATAATCTTTCTAATCATTTCAGTAGGAATGGAGGAGGAGCAATTTAATCTGTGCACATATTTTGCCTGGTCTCCACAATGTTTCTGAGTGCTTTCTGTCAGGTCTTATACATATTACTAACCAGACGGCAGAGAGCCAGCTTATGTTTTCCACAACATAACCGGAGCCTTGCATATCATTTACATTTTATAAACACTGGGCAAATTGAATTGAATTCCAATGCAACACCCCCTCACACTTTTCTACCCCTAAACTCAGGCTTTTAATATCATATTTTACCGGCATAAATTCTTATAAAATAAGACTTGAGTCTCTAGTTTCCTTTTTCAGTTTCAGAAATAAAAAAGGTAAAATGAGAGCACCAGATTAGAGAAATTTTCTGTAAGTCATTTAATAAAATAATTGGGTTAATATGCCTGGATCTATGTCATTACAAGTGAAATCCATGCTTCATTGCTTTCACACTGGGTGAATTACCCTGGGAAGCCAAAAGACTGAAATGAAAACAACAGCTTGTTTTCCCCTGACTGCTCCTACTCCTACCTTCATATTCAGCTTGAGCCCAAAGAACAAGACAACAGGAGAGCACTGTTTAAATCTCTTCTGAAATGTTCATGTAGATATGGTTCCGATAGCTGTTATAAATGTCAAGACTAAGCCACTGGATTAGTTGAGTGAGTCACCTGTGAAGGCTATGTCTGAGAATGTGAGCTGACTAAAGATGTCTAGGCAGGGGACAGATCATTTATAGCCCATTTCCCAGTTTTTTGGTTTTTTTTTCTTATTCTCCTCTTAGTGATTGACACAACCACCTGGCCACATAGATTGGTGATATGATTGCTGTTTTCTCAAGAGGCAGTGCAGAGGAAGGAGGGTAGTGTCTTAGTCACCTTGGGCTGCCATCACAAAATTCTCTAGACTGGGCAGCTTAAACAACAGACATTTTTTTTTTATAGTTTCGGAGTCTGGAAAGCTTAAGATCAAGGTGCTGGTAGCATTCAGTTCTTGGTGAAGGCACGCTCCCTGGCTGATAGATGGCCTCTGCACATAGCCTTTTTTAGAGTGTGTGTTGGGAAGATAGCAAGACAGCAATCTCCCTGGCATCTCTTCTTAAAAGGGCACTAATTTTATCAGAACAGAGCCCCACCCTTATAACCTGATTTGCTTTAACTATTTTCTTATAGGGCCTACTTTCAAATACAGTCACATTGGAGGTTTGAGCTTCAACATATGAATTTTTTTTGTGTGGCGGGGGGACACAAGTTAGTCCATAGTAGGTAAGCTGAGGGATGTGGGTATATTTGGAGAGATTTGGAACACGATCTTGTTTCCTCCAGTTACTATGTGAATTCAGCAAGTCATTTCCTATTCTGAGTCTTAATTAGCTCATCTGAGGGACTCGCATGAGAAAATCACAAGGGTCCTGCCAGCTTGACTATTCTGGTCAAGATGGTTCCCACTAACATCAGACACATTCCAGCCTGTCCAATTGAGTCAGTCTTATCACTCCATGTGCATGCTACGCTTGGCTGGTTCTTTTGTCCATGGACGTCACTATGTCCAGAAGGACTCACTCTTACCAGACTGTCAAATGAGAGTCCTCCAGTCTTTCGGAATACTTCACATTCATCCAGCCGTTCGATTACTCTGCACTTTGTTGTTGTTGCTCCTCTTTGTTCTGGGCACTGTTCTATGTGCTGGGTTGTCCCTGCTCTGATGGAGCTTACATTCTAGTGGGTGTGCGTGGATAAAAGGGACTGATAAATAAATAAACTAATATACGATGTGTCAGAAAGTGATAGGTGTTATGGAGAAGAATAAAGCAGGGTAAGGGAGTAGGATGTCCTGGCAGAGTAGAGGATTGGAGGGTTGTTATTTTCTATAAGAGGGTCAGGAAAAGGCTCTGTGCCGGTGTGCAGAGGATATGAACTAGCCAAACATGCCTCAGGGAAGAAGATTTCGGGTGGGCGAGGTACTAAGTGCCTGGAGTGTGCTTAGTGTGGTTGGAGAAGAATGAGCAAGGAGGAGAGTGAAAAGAAATAAAATCAGAAAAGTGGTGAGAACCAGGTCATGTGGGGCCCTGAATGTGCCTGCTTTTAAGTTCCCGCAAACATCAAGTAGTTACTTTGTCTCTTTGACAAGAGTTTATACTCTTATTTGTGGGAGAGTGGTTTTTTGGGAGTTTACTCCTCAATGAATTTACATTTTAAAAATGAAACCATGAACTTTCTGGATTTATGTTTTTTTAAATGGAGATCATGTTTAAATGCAAATCAAATCAGTTGCCTAAAACACTTTACTATTTTTTTTTTCCATTTTATTATTAAAAAAATCAAAACCTCTCACCATGGCCCACGATGGGTCCTTTCTTACCATCCTAATCTAATCTTGGCCACCTCCCTCTCCTCTGCCTCCCTAAGCTCTACTCCCTTTGGCCTCCTCTCACTTCCATGAATCTTCCAAGTGCTATCGATGCAAAAGTTTTCCTTACAGGTCTCAGCTCAAACGTCCTCTTCTCAGGTAGAGGCTGAAAATGACACTTTCCTAGTACTTATGACAATTTGTAATTACTTAATTCATTGCTTTTTTGCTTAGTTCGTTTTGGATTTTTCTTTTTAAACACTATGCTTCATGAGGACAGGAACCTCTTCCTAGCATTGTATCTGAGGGTCTGGAACATGATAGATGCCCCAGAAAGATTTTTTTGAATGAATAATCGAGGACTAGATGAATTTAGTATTCAACAGCATTGCCTAAAATAAACTAGAATTTTCCATAGGTTTTCAGGGAAACTAGAGGAATGAATTCTCAAGCCTCATTTTTCTTCATCTATCAACACTAATCGACTCAGTCAATTATTGTTCTTTCTAGATTTATAAAGCTCTTTTAAAGTATAATTTTACCAGTAGTTCTTTTATAGACAAAATTTGTCTTTTTTCCATTTCCAGTGATTTGCATGATTTGAGTCATTTTATATTAATTGTGTAAGGAAAGTACAGTTCATTGACAAGTAAATTATAAATGACTAAGATATTTTTGGTTTGGGAATGGATGTATGTTAACACGTAGATTAAAATGTAATTACTTATTACTGCATTAAAATTGACAAAAACTGTTTTCTTGACAATGGATTAAAGAAATGACTGTTTTATTTTTATGTTCTTACATGATAAGATGAGAAAATTTTAGGCTTTGGTGTCTAACTTATTTTCTTAAATAACATAGTTATTATCATTATACAGTAATATATAGTGTTATTCTTTATAGCCAATAAATGAGTAGTTAATTTAAATATATTTCCTCCTTTTGCTTTTTTAAAAGAGTAGTCATATATATTGCTCTGCATAAAACCAATATGTATTGAGATCAGTTGCAAAGTTAACATAATTTATATAAGTTACAGATCTGTTGAAGATTAATTTGAGATAAGAATGCAGAATCGTTATCATTTTTATTCTTCCCATAACTTGAATTTTGACATTATAATCTCTATGCATTCTTTAACAAATGGTCAATTATGGATATTGAGGGAAGACTCTGAGACTACAACTCGAGGCAATTCAAAATCATCATGGCTAGTGAGATTCAACTGAGTAACAAATTGGATGAGATGTGAGTTTGTTCTCTTTGAAATTTGCTGGCCACAGCATACCTGTTCATGGATATGAAATGAGAAGTTAGAAAATTGTTCTTTTTCAAAGGGAAAAATATTTTTCATCATCGATGTATGTATTGATTAGTTTTAAAGATTTTTTCCTATTCTATTAACCAACTGATAAAACCAGAAAGAAACAGGTGCAACCTTTCCGAATGGCATGAACTTTCTGGAACCCCTCCATTAAATCCCCACGTGTCCTCTAACCACCAGCTGGGCGGAGCCACTAGCATTGATAAGAGGCCAGTAAAAGAATTAAAGCAGGTAACACAATCAGATTTTCCTTTTAGAAAAGTCACTCTGGATTAAAAACAACAAAGCCACTGAAGGTAGGGAAACAATTGAGAGCTATTGTAAAAGTCCCCTAGGTAAAGATGGGTGAATAGAGATTTGAAGGGATGAAGAAATTTTTAGGAGGTGGAGTCAACAGAACATAGTGATTAAGCTGGAGGAAAGCAGAAGGAGAAACTAAGAGGCTCAGGTGCACGGTGTCTGGTGTCTTGGGTAAGGAATTCAGAAGGGAGCAGGTTTTCAGGGAGGAAGGATAAGTTTTCTTAGGACATGTTGAGTTTCAGTTGTCCATGGTGTGGATCCCAGGCCTGGCAGATCCCAGTCTTGCTGTGATCCAGGCTTGTGGCTAGGAATAGGACCTCGGATTTAGAATGATACAACAGTGTAACATGGACACCTGTGCCTAAAATATGTAAACATAATTCAGCTTATTGCATCACATATGTGTGGCTGAATGCCACTATTGTACTCTGATATGTGGGGAGCAGAAGGGGAGCACAAAAATGGGGAGCAGAAGAAGAGCAGAAGCAGAAGCCCACTCCCTGCAATAAAGTTGGTGCCTGCTTTTCATTCTCATGTAGGAGTCTTGTGCATTCTTCCAACTGGGTGTCTCACCATCAAACCTTCCCTTTTCAATCAGCTCAGCACTGACACATGGGATTTGCATGTGGACAGGTCCATGGAACAGGCAGTTAGAAATTTATGTCAGGGCTTTAGGGTATAGAACTGTTCTGGCTAAAGACATATATTTGGGGATTTTGGAATCATAGTGTTTTAAAAGCATAATTTGGAACCATATGGGGACATTTTGTGTTGTCAAAATGACTGGAAGGGGTGCTACTGGCATTTAAAGTCGGGGGGTGGGGAGAAGGAAAGAATGATGCTAGGCTATCCTATAAAGCAAAAGATGAAGAACTGACCATCATAATACCAACTAGCACCCTCTTGAAAAACAGTGGATGTGTTGGTGGAAATCATAAACTCGTGTAGAAGGATACAGAATTCTATGTATACACCTATGAATGTACATATCTATCTATCTATCTATCTATCTATCTATCTATCTATCTATCTATCATCCATAATTTATCAATGCATTTAGCAAGGGAAACTGCCAATTAAAATTTTGCAACTGTATGTGTGTCTAGAGGTAACAACAACAGGTCATCTGGGGGAGATTCTTTAGTGTGTAAATGTCAATAGGTTTGTTTCCTGTAAGTTTCTAAATACAAGGCAAAAGAAGGGGATTAGAAGACCCTCTGCATTTGCCTTTCTCTCTCTGACTTGGTAAATTCTGTTCCTCACCAAACTACTGGAGATGCAGAAGTCTGAGTGAGCATGTGGATGTCATTAAATATTTTGAATAAGGGAATCAGAGGGAGAAAAGTCCACAAGATTCTCCTAATTTTCTCTTCTTCCTCTTCCCAGGTTCAAAGTTAAATCAATCTATTTGATTTAAAACTTGGGGCAGCAACAGGCAAAAAAGCCCCTACGTAAAATTACTTTGGGTCTGGAAATAGTTGTTATCAGTGGGCTGGCCCTTGCTCTGGAGGCGAAAGGTTTGTTCTGGGATTCCACAGTGGAGACGCCTTAGTGCAGTACTAGTTCTCTACCTGGCATACGGAAAAAATGCGAGTAGACATAGCCACCAGATCGAATAAATCTGCATCTCTAAAAGTAGGTCCAGACACTACTATTATTAAAACACTTTCTAACCTATAAAATGAGAGAAAATATTCACAAACCATATATCCAATTAGAGACTTGTATCCAGTTTATAGTAAGATTTTTTTTTTTGTCGTTTTTATAATTCAATAATAAAAAGACAAATTACTCAATTGAAATGACCTGAACAGACATTTCTCCAAAGAGGGTAAGCAAATGACCAATAAGCACAGGAAAAGATGCTCAATACTATTAACCATCAGGTTACAAATAAAAATGAGAAAGTTCATATCTACTCATTCATATTCATATCTAGGACAGCTAGAATCAAAAAGTCAGATAATAACAAGTTTTGGTGAGAATGAGGAGAAATCAGAACTTTTATACACTAATTCCTTCTTATCCATGGGGAATATGTTCCAAGACCCCCAATGGATGCCTGAAACCACAGAGAGCACTGAACTCTATACATACTATGTTTTTCCTATACATACATACCCATGATAAAGTTTAACTTATAAATTAGGCACAGTAAGAGATTAACAACAACTAATAATAAAATGGAACAAATATAACAATAAAATAAGGATTACTTGAATACAAGTACTGCGATACCACAAGTTTATCTGATAACTGAGCTGGCTACTGGGTGACTCACGGGAGGGTAGAGAATACAGCGTGGATACGCTGGACAAAGGGATGAGTTGTGTTTTGGACAAGATGGAGCATGATGCTGAGAGATTTCATCGCTATTCAAAATAGTGTGCAATTTAAAACTATGAATTATTTCTGGAATTTTCCATTTAACATTTTCAGACTTCAGTTGGCTGCAGGTAACCGAAACTGTAGAAAGCAAAACTGTAAATAAGGGAGCACTACTGTGTATTGCTGATAAGAATGTAAAATTGTGCAGTTGCTTTGGAAAATCGTCTGGAAGTTCTTCAAAAGTTAAACTGAGTTACCATTTGACCTAGCAATTCTACTCTTAGATATATAGAAAGCAGAATTGAAAACTTATGTCCACATAAAACCTTATATAAAAGTGTTCATAATAGCATTATTCAAAAGAGCTAAAAGGTAGAAACAACCCAAATATCCATGAACTGATGAATGGATAAAGAAAATGTCATATATCTGTACAATGGACTATTATTTGGCCATAAAATGGAATGAAATATTAATATGTGCTACAATGTAGATGAAGTTTGGGCACATTATGCTCATTGAAAGGAGCCACTTACCAAAGACTACATATTATATAATCTCACTTGTATGAAATATCCAGAATAGGTGAATCTATAGGGGCAGAGAGTGGATTAACAGTTGTTTAAGGCTGGGAAAATGGTGGTGGGCATGAAGGTTAGAGGGGTGATAGCTAAAGGGTAGAACATTTTTTCTTAAGATTAGGAAAATATTCTAAAATTGATGGTGGTAAAGGTTACATGACTCTGTTAATATACTAAAAGCCATTGAATTCTAATCTTTAAATGGCTAAATTGTATACTATATGAACTATATCTCAATAAAGCTGCTACAAAAAAAAAAATCCTGAAGTGATTCTATTCAGTGAGTTGAATATCTCTGCCTTAATCTATTCTAAGCTGGAGGGCAGATGGCAAAGCAAGGTGGGCTGGTTGCAGGAGCAAACTTAGTTCTTAAGCATTTGTGAGATGTAAAACCAGATCAGTTTGAGCATGGACTATCCTTGATTAAATTTCACAGTGGAAGTGGAGGGTGTGGTCCTCTCTCCCTTACAAAATTGTGATATATTTGGCAGGTTACTGTACCAGCAGTCTCAATCTGTTCAATGTCATCTCAGTTTTGGGGAGAAAACTGGGCTACAGTAGTGGTTCTTCACACGCTGGTGTATGCTGAATCACATAAGGGGTACAGATTGAATTATAAATAGTTTGGATTATTTTCTAATAGTTCACAATAGGCCATAATTCACACCTCAACTAAAACGCCGACATGGCATTTACAGATGGACGATGTCATTCAAGGAAGTATGCAGTGAAAAGAAAAGAAAACCATGGGCCAACCTGTTTGTTTAATTGAATTTAACGATGCCAACATGATGCTAAATCAATGGGCAAAAGTCCATCTGTTGAGTAAAAAGATCAGAGTCACAAAATTTTACAAATGAATTATTATTCCTCAAGGAGCATCGAATCTAACATATTTTCCGATGATTAAATAAGGACAGCAAAAGGTCATCTGACCATCCCAGCACATCACAAACATTTAAAAACCTGCTTACGGGTCTCCTAACTTGAGATGGTAACTGTAGCATTGTCTGGACATGAACTATATTGTCTTTTGGTTCCCGCAGACCCTGCCCTTATGCAAGAAGCACAGTGTCAGTTGTATGTACCGTGGGGTTTGGCCTCTCAATGTTGGGCATCTGTATGCATTGTTTTTGGTATCTTAGAGCAAGGCCCTTGCATGGACTAGAAATTTCTTATGTACAAGGACTTGGAGAACATGCTGCCTTTGTTTTATTTCGAGTGTATAACAGAGGCTAAGAGAATGGCAAGATCTGTATGGTCCAGAGCAGCTGGAAGTGACATGAACTAAGTGATGCCTTGAAGAAAGACTGGTTTTCTGAGTAGAGAGGATAGAAAAGGTAGTCCAGTTGAGAAAGCAGCATGAACAAAGACACAAGTCTGGGGATTAGCATGAGGAACTAGGTGGGGTGACAGGAGGAAACAGCCTGACTGGAATAGAGTGCATGCTGGGAAACAGGAAGAAACAAGATGGGTAGATATGGTGCCTTAGAAATTAGAGCGAAGAATTTAGACTTCATGCAATAATCACAGGAAGCCACGTTCTTGAGCTGGGCATTTATCTGATAAAAATAGAATTCTAGGAAGAGTTGTCTGTTCATTTAGTGTCATACTTAGAGATAAGTAAATGGTCAGAACATTAGTCTCCAAAGGCTCCCATATAATCCACCTAAACAACCACAATTAAATGCATTTCACTTAATATATAGTAATGGAAGCTAATTCAATAACAACAAAATTTTGATTTTCTTCTGCTCTTTATGTGCTGAGAAAATTAAGAAAACAAACTCTCCAGGCTTTATGCGAATTTCAGAAGTTATTTCCCCTTTATTACATATGGCAATGGTTTCAGTAAGAACATATGTAAGTATTATCATTTTTAATTCAATTTTTATATTCTTTCAATAATATTGCTATCAATCTTGGAATAAACTTGTACTCTGGGGATATTTCTTTTTTATTTACTTTTTATTTGTAGCCCAACTTTGCAAGGAAAATGTTCTCTTAATAATTGAAAAACTGCAGTGTGCTACGTGTTTATATTTTATCAACATTGCCTCTCCCCAGTGCATGCTTAGGAGCAAAGCCATTTCATTGTCACAGTAGAATAATTGCCATTTTCCAATTCAGCCTCAGAGCCAAGTGGAAAAATATAAAAAATATTTTACAATTGAGATCTCTTGGACCTTACATATGCAGGGTGTTTTTCTAGGACAAGTGTTAAGATACTTAAGTGCCTTCTCGAACCATTCTGAAGTCATCCCCAGCTTTTTAACAGATAAGCTTGATACTCAGAGTCATATTTATAATTCCTTTAGAAAGAGTAAGAAGATGATATTTATAAGATATTTTAATGTAAATTTGAATATAAATATCCATAGGATGTGTGAACACCTATGAGATAGGTTCGAATGTTTTGATACTTCCCAGAAGTCACACTGTTCACCTTTTGGACATCTTTTATTTTCTAATCAACACTGATATGGAAACATCCACCAGAGGCTTGGGAGAAAATCTTATATCTAAAGTGACCAATACTGTTCCTCCATTTTTTTCTCTTATAAAAGGCTAATGTCTATGTTGCAAGGAACTTGGTCCCAAGAGAGTCATCCTCCTTTAAACTGCAGTGCAGCTGCCTTGTCAAAGTGAGAGCAGAGGGAGCGGAACTGGAGAGGCAGTACTGCTCCAGAAAGGACAAGGCGAGGCACTCGTTCTTAAACTTAGCTGCACACTACGATTACCTGGAGAGTTTTCAAAGATACAAATGCCTTGATCTCGCCCCCAAAGATTCTGAGGGTGCAGCCTGGGTGTCAAGATTTTTCAAAAACTTTCCGGGTACTTCTAATGGACACTCGAGTTGAACTACTGGGATAATGACCATGGGTTTAAGTTGAGTACTAGCTGGAGGGTGTTAGGTGAGTCATGTAGACTCGAGGAGTCTCATTCTTCCTATATATGAAAATTAGATAAATGCCAGTGTCTTACAGGGCTATTGTAAAGATCAAATAAAATAATGGATATGAAATTTCCTTGAAAACTATAAAGGGCTATACAAATGTGCACTATTAGAGATCTATTTTAACCCTCTTGCTCCAGAGAATAATTTAACAACCTAATTTGCACAAAAAGTCATGCTTCGATCACCTCTACAGGAAATAGGTCCTGCCAATTTTCAGTATAATTATTTATCACTCTGGTAAATTTTAGAATCCACTGACCATATGTAGATTTTATACTCTAGAGGAATATTTAATTCTATTGCTAAAACAAATTTATGTATAATTTAGAAGTCCTCCAAGATTTTTTTTATCCATTCCCCAAAGTAGAAAACTGAGGTAGCTAGATTGGCTGTAGATTTTATCTTTGAGTAAATGGGATGCAGAAAAAGAATTGGAAGTCACTGATACAATAAAGAAAATGAAACTTTTAATGAATGTGCAGAAATCTGCAGAGGACAGAGAAATTATTCAAGTAAAAGTTTATGAAACAAGGATACAGAGATGATCAATGAAGCTGACAACATGAAGGGGGTTTGAGCCTTAAACATGGGTAGTGTCCAGAGTGTAATGAGAGATGATCATATAAAAATGAGTTGAAAGATGAACAAGAATTGCTGAAAAAAGGAGAGGAGAAAAACATACAAAATAAAAGGGGGCTTTGAGGCCAAGGGGAAGTTCATTCATAAATTACTGGATGAACTAAAGCATACTTGGATACGAGTAGGATTGATTAATGTGGGAAGGAATGAACTATGGAGGACAGCTGATGATGGAAAGAAGAGCTAATTGCAGGAGTGAGGTCTTTCAGAAGGGGTTATGAGACTGTCACAGAAGCATATGATAGAAAAAGGGGTTGTACATTAGTAACAAGAGAGAAGATAGAGATTATAAATATAGAAGGCAGCTGATTATAAATTTGAGGATGGGAAGACTGTTCCTGTTTTATCAATAAAGTGAGAAGCAAGATCATCAGCTAAAAGTGTTGGGGGATGGACTCTTGAGGACAGAGGATAAGGTATGCAATAGTTGTTCTGGAGGATGGAAATCAGACTTATTAAGAAAATGAGATCAGATTGCTGATGAGTATTTAATGTCAATTTATCACTGGCAGTTATAAATTTAATTGAAGTAATAGGTACTTTGGTTAATACTTGGGAATAGATGTGGGAAAGGTAGATGCTAGGTACAAATAAGATGGTGATTTTGCCTGGGGAGGATATTGGAGTGAATTGTTTATATTAGTAGATTTAGCTTCATGAAACATTCAATAAACACACACCGGTGGGATTTTGGTGGAGTAATGTACAGAATGTCACTACAGGACTTCTTTCAAATTTCTCTTTCTTAAATATGAGCTACAACTTCTGCTTAGCCAAGAGCCAGATTTTGGATTGAACCAGTTGGGAACCTCCAAAAGGTAATGTGGTTTCTAAGGAGCTCGAAATCATTAAGATACATCAGAAATACAGAACCAGCTTACTCGGGTTTCCATATCTTCCCCTTACATACCTGGAATCATGGGTAGAATGGTGGCCCACCAAAAGATATGTCCACCCAGAACCTGTAAATATGAACGTATTTGGAAAAAGTGTTTTTGAAGATGTAATTAAAGATCTCAAGATGAGATCACCCTGGATAAAAGTTGTTTTTAAATCCAATGACAACTGACTTTGTAAGACAAAAGAAAGAATACACGGAGGAGAAGGCCATGGGAAGACAGGTGGAAACTGGAGTTATAGGGCCATAGGCCAAGGAACGCCTGGAGCCACTAGAAGTTGGAAGAGGCAGGGAAGGATTCTTCTCCAGAGCTTTTGGAGAGAGCATGGTCCTGTAAACAACTTGATTTTGGACTTCTGGTCTCCAGAAAGGTGAGAGAATACATTTTGGTGGTTTTAAGCTACTAAATTTGTGGTAATTTTTATGGCAGCCCTAGGAAACTAATGGAACCAGCAAAATGTAAATTGCTCCTGATCCTAATGAAATGAACAGTGCCCTCAAGTAAATAGTAATGATAATAATAATAATAAATCTTGCTAGGTCTGTTGAATATATTTGTGATATGCACATGGCAAGTTACAAGGTGTGACATTGGGCCAGACACCAATCCTTGACCACTGGGTTGACAGTTGCCTGAAGACAGCAGAGCCATGTGAAATTCTGGAGTGGAATAGTGCATGGCCTGGAGCTGTTTACTAAAAGAAGCGACTCATTTTTTACCTAAAATTAAAAAGCACTAAAGTCCCATCTGAAAACTTTTTTCCCCCAGAAAACTGAGAAGGAAAACTCAGGAGAAAACGATTATAAAAGAAAAAAGAATGTTTTGTTGACATTTTTCCCTAGTGAAAGGAAATAAGCGATTTTGCTCTTGTTTCTCCTGTTTTGGGTAAAAATTCCTTGCATGGGATCTGATTCCTATCTTAGTTTTAAGTAGAAATTAAAATAGAATAATATTTGACTTTCTGCTGTATCAGATAATTAACCTCAAGATACAATTAAGATACAACTGAAGTTGATTGGATTAGTGGTGTTTTGTTTTATTTTTAAGTGAAACTGAAATTCCAGGCGAACTGGCATTTCACTGCTGCTGCTGACATGAACCATGAAATTTTCTGCCTGGCACTCCAGACCGAACAAACTGATCATAATATGCCCTGAGAGCACAAGTTATGACTTTCGCTCTCTGGCTTCCAATATTAGAGAAGAAACACAAGATGGCAAATGGGGAGGGAGTGGGCAAAGCACCAGTTTTTCTGTTACCAATCCTGGACTGAGGAAAATGGCTCGAACCTGAGAGCAAATGGGGCATTTGACTCTTGTCTCTAGATTTAAGATTACTGGTCTTCCCAAAAGACAGAGGACTGACCGGAATTATCCACCCAGAGGCTGGAACAGATGGATCAGAGTCCTGGCTGGGGCAGTCTGAGCAATGAGTGCCTGCACACCTCAGGAGACAGATGGGCAGGGAGGGCTAATCACTAAACACAAGACAGCCAGAGAAAACAATAACACGGTAGTAGAGAATACACCAGATTCCCACCTGCCCTCGACTCCCACCTGCGAGCCCCCCTACCCAACTGGTGATGGAGGAGAGGCAGGTGCTGGGAGTAGTTTTCCCCAACATGAGGTATAAGTAGGAAAATTGTCAGTTTATTTTCAAGTTTTCAATAATTGCTGCTTCCCTGATTGAATACATTATAGGAGAATAACTATGGGAATTCTGTTTATAAACTTGTCTTATAGCTTAATAAACTTAAAAATTATTAAACTATATTTACAATCATTGATGTCAAACGAATATCTGAATTCTCTGTGGAAACCTGTCAGTAGAAGATATTTCTTCTACAAACATGAACATGTCAGACAATAAAAGCTTCTTTTTAGCATGAAATCGAAAACAAAACAAACGAAACAAAAAACCCAAAATAAAACCAATAAAACAGATTTATTTTATCCTTAGTTGGGTGACTGATGCTATCTACTTATGTGACAAACTGCAAAATGATAAGCAATTCTAAATAACTTAGAGTGTTATAATTCAGTGCAAGTAATGAATTCCTTAATTTGAACCCAATGAAAGAGATACATGATTCTATTCATCATTGCTATCAGTTTCTGGACACCAAATGCCTTGGCCTGGCCATGCCGGTCCTGATGTGAGTCTAGGCCATACCAGGGTCTGCAACCTAGGGAAATATGCCAAAGGAAAAGAGAGGTGAAAATGGTGGTTTACTACTTATTATTCTGTGATACTATATAGTTAAAACATACCACCTCCCCAGATCATCCAGGATTTTAAGGGTTAATTGGTAAGGAAAAAGAGTCATTATGATTGAGCATTTGAGGTAATTCTCCCCCCTGCCCCCATCGCACTTGCTTACTTACACAATATGACACATTTATCAGTTCTTTTCAGAAGATATTCATATCCAGTGATATTATTAAAATCTGCCCATGTCAAAGAAATTGGTTTTTATAAGCTCTGAGATAATAATTTACTGAATTTAATAATAAGCGTACTCTCTTAAAACTGGAAAACATTAGAGGTTACTCTGCCTGTGTTAAGATTATACCACGACCAGATTTGCAAGAACAACTCCGAAAAGGTAGAAGTGGGAAAGTCACTTTGGTCGTATTGCCAGTAAACCGATGTTTCTACTTCCTTTTCTTTACTGTTCCTATTAGCTCATTTTAGAGTACACTTTGACAGGATACTTTCCTAGTGTCTTCAAGTGAGTAGGAGTTGGGCATCTTCTTTATTATCCTCACTGAAACAATGACATCCCTTTTTGTGAGGACTATTGCTTATCACTTATTTGCCACCACGATCCAGACACTGGTCTAAGTGCTCTACTTGCGTTAATTTATTAATCGTAAACCATATGAAGGTTACTATTTTATCTCATTTTACAGGTGATAAAATGAGGGGCACAGTGATTCAAGCCCATACTCAACCAGGAGGCTCTGCTTCCACTCTATCTGGTCTCCTTAATGGCCTTTTTGTTCATGAAGGTTCCTGAACTGTCTCTTCTATTGAGTCCTCTTCCCATAAAGGTTTCTGATCACTCTCAGAGAAGTTAAATGACTGGCTAAAATGTGCACAGTGAGCAAGTGGTGGAGTTGAACTTCAATCTAGGCTTTCTGTCTCCACATCCTATTCTTTGGTGACATCACGCTGCTGGATATAGCTGAAGTTTTCAATTTAGGAGAAATTGGCTCTGAAACAAAATAGCTGGCACTATTTCGCTTCTTTCAGAAATAAATTCCAGATGGATTTAAGAATTAAATCTTACAAATGAAACCATAAAAGTACTGGAAGAAAATTTTAGTGGATATTTATGTAATCTTGGGGTGGCAAAGGCAATTCTAAAAATGGCCTTAAAGTAGGAAAGATGGATACATTAGATTTCATAAAAATAAAAAAGCCAGTATGTGAAAACACTATGAATAAAAAGGAAAGGCAAACAACTCAGTACAGGAAAACAATTTCCTTTCTTTTTTTTATTGATTCAGTCCTTTTTTCATTCCAAAAATATTGGCAATGGAGTAAAATAGAGATTATGGCCCCTACCTTTATGAAATTATAATCCAGAGGCATCGGAACCCAATTGATGAACATACAATTATATGAAACAAAGGGAGCTCATGGTTCTAGGAGGGCAACTATCAGATGAGCCTAATGTACATTGAAATTTCAGGAAAAACTGCTTGTGGAGCAATTCTTGAGTGGAGATCAGAATGATGAATCCAAGCTTAGGGCACAGCAGCAAGGGGAGCATTTCAGACAGAGAGGAGAGCACATCTTTTTGAGCTATATCCAGCTATATCCAGCAGCGTGATGTCACCAAAGAAAACAGCATGGTCCATTTGAAGAACAAAGACCGGTAGGCCAAAGCTGAAGAGTAAGGTGAAGAGTAGCGTGGGATGAGGTGAAGAGGTAGGTGTCATTCACCAATACAGAGACCTTGGAAGGTGAGCAGGTTTGGACAGGATGGAAGATCAAGAATTTGATCTTGGGCTTTATAAGTTTGAGATATCCTTGAGAAATCCAAGTGAAGGTTTCAAGTCAGCGGTTGGATATAAGTTAAGCATCCAATGTATAAAGGATAGGACTGGTCAAAAGATATAAATTGACATATGTATCTCAAACCACGAGAGCCCAGCAGAGTGTGATAGCACAGAAGCAAGAAAAGTGAGTACTTCAAAAAGGAAAGCGAAAAACAGTGCCAAATGCTGTTTAAAGGTCAAATAAGATGAGAGCTGAAAAATGCCCATTGCATTTAGAAGCCTAAATGTCACTAAGGATTTTAGTAAATGCTTTTCTCATAGAATAAAAAGGACAAGATCCATGTTCGAGTTGGTTGAGGGGTGAGTCAGTGGAGAGGAAGGAAATCGAGGTAACAACTATAGAACATGTCTAAGAAATTGATCTGTAAACGAGAGAAGCAAATGAGTGATAAACTTGTGGCATTAAGTTTAGTTTTTAAAATGAATTTCTTAATTTATTTTAGGTAGGAGAGATTTTTGGGTATAGTAGTACAAATATGAGTTTACAAATTTAGTGTGCATGAGATACATCTTAATTTTTATTATGTCTCATGTCATCAGAGTGGTAGAAATTTAAGATCAGTTAAGTTGGAAGATTCTCCCTTTTCACAAGGTGGTATCTAGGTTCTAGGTGGGTCCGCACAGTTATCATCTCTGCTCCCACGACCTCTTACCAGAAATGCCCCATCTGCCTGAGACGTGCCGCACAGACTCCACTTCTGTGGATCTGGTTGTCGTCCAGGAGTATAGGACTCCGTGCTCTGAAACCCAATGACCTCTCCTTCTTGTGCCTTCTCCACACTCTCTTCTTCCCCTCTAAAGGGGCATCTTTTTCTAGTTTGGGTGGTGGGCTTATTGGAGAGGAAAATTCTCTCTGTCTCCAGAAAATTCTCTCTGCTTTTCTGACATTCCTCTTGGTTCTACTAGGATCTGGTGGATCCCAAACTGGGAAGAGTTAAAGACATTCTGTTTTCTGTCCCGCTTTACCCTTTTACTGCAACTAAAATCTATCCAAGTGGTAATTCTGTGCTCTATTTAGCAAGACTGATTACAAGCTCTTGGAAGGCAGAGAATGGGCTGTCTTGTGTACTGTTATATCAACATGCTTAAAACAGTGTCTGGTAATAACAAGCTCCCAAGACTATCTGCTGAAATTTAAAAAAAAAAAGGAAGAAGGGAAGAAAATAAGTGAGGAAAGAGAGGAAGAAAGGATGGGGTGAAGGAGAGAGAGAGAATTGGTTGGTGAATGAAAGTGGGGTCCACCTCACTTAGCACATCTCAATGCCATAGGTAAGCTGGGAACTAGCTTTAAACTGTCGCCACCTACAGCCCCAGGAGACTCCGGAGAACCTTTTCACATGCTCTCCAGAGAGGCTTTTTCCTCTTCACATGGTGACTCTCAGGTGAGTTGACCCCTCCTTCAATCCAGCCTCTTATTTCCTGCAGAAACTGTTAACATTTCTGACACTTGGATGCTATACTTCTCTAGTTTCCAGAGCCAATAGAGATTTTCACCTGTGCTGCATTCTTGGGTCATTCCAGTTGGGAATCTAAAAGGAGCAAGGAGATGTATAATTTCCATCTTGAATCAGAGTCTGTGTAGTTTTAGCAAACTCTTGTTCTGAAGTAACCCTGGAAAGGAAAGCTACTTACCGTCCACTGTAGTCAGCGGACTCTTTGCGAAGGTTGAGGCCTTTTGCTCTAACTCCAAGTTATTTTATTAGCGTCAGAAACACCTTGGCCAGGTAAAAGATTCTGCCCAACAATGTTTCCACAAGTGCATATTTAGGCCTTCTTTCCTTCTCTGCCAGAAACTACCCTCAAGGCCAGAGAGAAGGAAACAGGAACAATAAGTAAAGACCGGTTATCAGCAGGGAGAGAGTTTGCCTTGTTCTAACCGTGCCCAGGATGACTCGTCCGTCAGAAGTGCTAAGTTGCCTGAGCAGAGAAGTAAGGACCCTTGCATAAGGAGAGCATGTGGCTGGTGAGCCCCCACAAGTCATCGTGCTGTCCCACTCCTCAAAGAGCAAAGGCTTGGAATCCTATCACATTCTTTCCCTGCTTCCAACTCACTGAGCATCGGGGAAGCTCTCTAATGTGTGATTCAAGTAAAACACAGTCTAAACAGTGGTCCCCAATGGAGAGTGCCTATCGCCTCCATGGGATATTTGGCAATGTCTGGAGATATTTTTAATTATCATAATTGTGTGGGGAGTTTTACTACTGGCATCTAGTGGGTAGAGACCAGGGGTCCTGCTAAATATTCCACAATGCACAGGACAGCCCCTCACAATAAGGAATTATCCATTCCAAATGTTGATAGTGCCAAGGTTAATGACACCATTAATGGGCAGTATATATTCATTCCTTCTTCGAAAGTTTTTAGGAGGCTTTGTCCAAAAAGAAAAAATATATTGATTTAAAGTAATAGTATTTTTTACTTTCATCTTTAAATTATTTCAGTTTATGTGCTTTTTATTTTTATAACCCATTGATTTTCCTTGTTCCTGAAAATACGTTTATATGGCTTGACTTAATTTCCCAGAAATGCTTGTAAAAATTCCCTGTTCTTGCTATAAACTTCGCTTTGAATTATGAGCACGTGTTTTAGCACGGGGTCATAACTTCTTCATTAAGAACACCCAGATGGCTTGGAAATTACTCAAACTGGGATTCCAAAAAGAAAAATGGATCGATGTTTAACTTCTTTAGAACTGACACCTCTAAGGCAATTTTCAGGACCTCCGATTCTTCATATGTTAAATGTGGTTTATCACTAGGAATTGCATTTTCTTATAACTGACAAGAATGAATATTTTTTTGAGCAGACACATTTTATTTTTTCACTCTTAAAATAGGTCTGGAGACAGGCAGTCTGGGGCTGGTATGGTATGGTGGCTTCATACTGTTATCCTGCACTAAAGCTCCTCATTCGGAGTCGCTTCATTCTGAACATATGTCTTCTATGTTCAAGGTCCCACAGAGTTCAGGCCCACGGCTGGAACTCCAGCCATCACCTTCATATTCCAAGCCAGAGCAGAGGAAGGAAGGGGCACAAAAAAGTGACCCTGCTTTTTAAGAAGCCATCTCAGAAGTCTCCTGTAATGCCTCTGCTGACATTTTGCTGGCTAGAATGCAGTCTCTGGGAGGGGAGTTGGGAAATGTAGTCTTTTGAGCTAGGTACGTTGCCATCTCAAATAAGATGAGAATTCTTCTACTAATGAGAAAAAGGAAAAGAAAAGATAGAGTATAGAGTTGAAAGTCTCTGCCACAAGTGTTTTCAAACCTTTTTAAGCTAAGTGGCCTTTTTTTTCCCCCCCAAAAAAAATCTTTTTTGGGAACTCATGTATTTTCACTGATTTCTTGACACTACTTTTCCTGTCGTTCTTCCCAAGGAAGATTTCCTTAGAATCCTAGGAGTCGAGGGGTTTGAAAATTATTAGCTAAGATAATTTCTAGGAATTTATATACTTTAAAAGATCCTAATTCTTTGATTTTGTTGAATGCTAAGATAGGTCATTTCTAAAGGATCACATTTCTCAGTGACTTTGATGGCTTTTGAATTGTGTTTACTAAATTATGTGTCGAGAATTAGTGTTTTAATTAATTTTCATCTATCTGAGGATTCCATATTTATGGCATAACACTCCCCTTTCCCTTCAGCCCCAGCCAAGTTCTAAAAATGAGTAAGAGTAAATTCGATTTGGGCTGAATACATTGTTGAAGAAATCTTTTCATTTTTTCTTTTGTTTTCCTCTTAGCATGTATGAACATAATGGTGCTGGAGAAAGTTAACTGTTCTCAACTGGTCGTGTTTGATTGACTTGTGTTTTCTGTGGTATTTGTAAGGCACATAGTGCTTCCTCTACAGCCCAAAAAGAGTTCTACATTTTAGCATTAACGTGAGAGGTTGTAGGAAGAACATGGGTGTTGAGAGCACACATCTTCATATTCAAATATTTCTGACACTTAATAGCTGTGCGATCAGAAGCAAATCAATTTTCTTAATAGTTTCTTTATGTACAAAATTAGCGATAATAATCTATTGTGTTGATTTTTAGAGTTAGATGATATAATGCATTGTTAGTGGTCTATAAATGTTAGTTTCCTTTTAGGAGGCAGATATTATTTACATCACGAGTAAGCTTTAGGATCCGTCTTTGAAAGTGAGGAACCAGAGGGGGATGGATGTGTAGAAGGCATCAGAACTATTAGGATGGCGTGGTCTGGGAATTCATGTTAAAGAATCAAGGAGGCAGGAATTGTAGGGCACACATTAGTCTTTAGTCTCACTCTTACGTGTAGTAGCATTCTTGCATATACATGGATGCACAAACACACACTCAAACACCTGCTATATGAACATGAAACATGAAGCATCAACAGATGTGTGACAGAAAAGGAAATTTGTATTTTCCAGAATTGTACTCTGGTCGTGATTCTAAAATTTTGTGGCTTCAGCAAGTGGCATTAGTCTGATTTAGGTTTAATCTTGGCTCTCACATGAAAACAGCAAGCCTGGCCAAAGGCTAAATTATGAATCTTTCAAGTTTGATTTTGGCAAGTCTTCTCCTTTCAGCACCTTCCTGAATTCCAGAAGGTGGAGGGAAAGAAATGGGGGTAGCAACCCCAAAAAAGAGGAGGCTGGCATGAGCATCATTACCAGTTTCAGGAATATGAGGAAATAGCAGGACAAACCACCTTGGGGTACAGAGGTCCTACTTTGAGAAATACTGCCATAGGAGAAAGCTCCTAAATGCATTCACTTTCCATATGAAACATGAACTGATCAAAGTATCTCACCCCGACCCAGCTCAGTGTGAGTTACAAAAGCAGTAAAGGTATGTTATGAACACACCTGTTGAGGAGATCACAGGATCTACTCTCTGCCACAGCTTTTTCTCTCTCTCCATGTATCTATCTCTTTCCTTCATTTATCAACCGTTCTTTATTCAAACCATTTCCAAGGTACTGTTTTCATAATACTTGCAAGCTCCAACCTTGGCAGTTATGAGGAATGAATATTCTAAAAGGTTGAGGCAGTCCCAGGCCCTGCACCAGTGTGACAGACCAGAGTGGTTTTGCCCCCTCAGTCCAGTATTCAGTGCCTAGGTTGATTTACTTTATATGCATGGGTATCTGCCTTGGTTTCCTGATCTGCAGTTCAGCTCCTCTTAAGTCTGGTCTTGAACTTCAGTAAGTTTTGTTGGAGCCTTGATGCTGCTGATCAAGATTAGATCCCTTTCACCAGGGACAATCCCCAAAACAACTCTGCGGAAAAGCAGACTATTGAAAATGGGACACAAGCAAATTCAAGCTCTGGTTTGTTCATCCAAATGTAACTTGTCCCTCGTTCCAACTTGCCCTGTATGTAATCATTTCAGCAAAATGAATGATGTTTTCTTAGGCCTGAAAACCGGCTGATCCTTTTTATAAAGCATGTCCACATAGTCAACATCGTGTGTGTGTGTGTGTGTGTGTGTGTGTGTGTTCTTAAGTTAACCACACTTAGGCTGAAACCTTCACTTCACTCTTTTTCTGGCATCTGTCGAATTAAAGAGCTGTCTGATATATGTTTTCTTCACTATGAGAAAAAAGAATCTAGCGAACAAATTACTCGAAGATAAAATTCTTTGTGTTTTGTGTTATACTTAAGAGTCACTTTAGTTGGGAGAATGTTGAACTTAGTGGGAGAAGCCTTCCTATGTCTCCTGGGTAACCTAGGCAAAGAACTTCACTTTCCTGAACCTGAGATTCATCTGTTAAGTGACAGTATTGGGCTAGATGACTGCTAAATTTCTCCTTGTCTCCAATAATCAAAAATCTCAGTCACCTATACATCTACAATATGCACAATCATAACTCAAGTACAGATGACCGCATCGCCCTGCTCAGCTTTATGAGTGACCAATATTAGTTTGTGGCTTGACTTCTACCTAATGGAATACTTGGAATGAAGATGAATCTGAATTTTTTAGATTTGGATTGCTGAAGATGCTGAAGGGCCTTTCTTGAGAATTTTTTTTTTTTTTTAATATTAGTAAGTAATGACAATTCTAATTAATTCACTGGCACGATTTGCTCCCAAATGAGATGACAGCACTCTGATGCACTGAGCCTGGGAGACTTGCTAACCTCAGGGTTCTTATAATTTAGTTTTACCTCCTGCTGAGTCACATTTTTCTAATGGCACGAATCAGTTCTCATTTTAACTCCTCTGCCTTTTTTCTAATGTCTTTGCTGAAACACTTCTTGCCTGCATCTTAAAGACCAAAGATGGAGGATTTTAACTGGAGAACTGCGGAATGAGTAGGCCATTAGTTGCTGAAGGATGTGCCAAGTGTCATTGGAAATATAATTTCCCCAGATTTGCAGGAAGGGATTCAGTTACACAGAGTTCTTCCCCACAATAGCAATCTGAGCTATCATACTTGCTGGGTCTGTAAATAGGCACCTGAATTTCATACTTTTGGATCAAAATCTAAGAGCCTGCATTTTATTGTATTGAGTATGTCTTTAAATTTAATTTTAAGTTTTAGCGATTTCCTGATTGATTGGAAATACTGAAAGATGGGCACTTATCCTTCACTGTTTTGTGAAAATCATGTTGATGATCTCTGTAAACAGATAAATGTGCCCTAAATATCATTGTACTTTTCTAGTTTGGAATCACTGACCGTCTATCCTCTTTTGGGGAAAGAAATTGTCAAAATAAATAAATAAATGAATAAAAGGCTGATGTTTTCTATCAAACTAAATAATTTTAGAGAAGAAAAAAAAAAGAGCCTTAGAGATGGTAGCCATCTCATTTCACAGATGAAGAAACCACGATGCCGAGACACTGAATGTCATTTTCAAGGTCACAGGGCCGGTTATTGAATAGAGCCATATCTAGTGTCTCTTTTCCCCAAACCACATGGTCTGTCCAATCAGGACCACTGCCCTTATGGGCCTGAAAGGCAGGGGTGCCACCAGAATGAGCCTAGAGGACAGGGCACCAAGCCAAAGAGAATTACTCTAGAGTCTTAAAATTTAATGGAATTTTCCCTGCTGTCTTTCAGACTTGTTTGGAATCATGACTTCTTCCTTCTTTCTTATTTCTCCCTTGTGGAATGCAAATGACTATCCTATGCCTGTTCCACCACTGTATTTTGGAAGCAGATAACTTGTTTTCTGGTTTCACAGGTTCATAGCTAGATAGGAATTTTGACTCAGGACGAATCATACCTTAAGTCTTACTCATACCTGATTTGGATGATATTTAGATAAGATTTTGGACTTTGAGTTAATTCTGGAATAGGTTGACTTTTGAGGCTGTTGGAATAGGGTGAATATATTCAGCATATGAGAAAGACACGAATTTTGGGGGCCAAAATTTTGAGTGTTATGGGTGAAATTGCGTCCTCCCCAAATTCCTGACCCCCAGTACTTTGTAATGTGACTGTTCGGAGATAGGGACTTTAAAGAGGCAATTAAGGTAAAATGAGGCCATGTGGGTGAGCCCTGACTGGTGTTCTTATAATAAGAAGATTAAGACACCGACACGCACAGAAGGAACACCAAGCTGTCATGAGTCTTGCAGGGAGAAGGCATCTGCCTACGAGCTGAGGAGAGAGTCCTCAGAACAGATCACCCTTGCTGACACCATGTGCTTGGGCTTCTAGCCTCCAGAGCAATGAGCAAATAAATTTTTGTTTGTTGAGGCCACCCAGTCTGTGTGTGGTACTTTGTTATGGCAGCCCTAGGACACTAACACATCACCCTTGACTATACAGTCATGCACCACAAAATGACGTTTCGGTGATGGGCTGCATACGTGACAGTGGTCTCATAAGATTATAGTGGAGCTGAAAAATTCATATTGCCCAGCGATGTCATAGCCAGTATATCCTCATAGCACAATGCATCACTCATGTATTTGTGGTGATGCTGGTGTAAACAAACTTACTGTGTTGCCAGTTGTCTAACAATATAGCACATATAATTACAGTAGTAAGCTATACCATCTAGGCTCTTGAAAGTGCACTCAGTGACAAAATTGCCTAACAATGCATTTCTCAGAACATATCCCCTCGTTAAGTGTCACATGACTGTAGTGTCAAAAGCACAGTAAGCATTTCTGAATGATCATGTTTTCCTGCATCCATTTCTTTACACTGGCGACTAGAGGGTCCTTGTTACTCATCCCCTATGTGGCAGGAATAACCGAGGGTGTGAAAGAAGGATTGGAAATAGGATAACAGCCTGAACTCCATATTCCCAGATTATTTATAAAAATAAAAGCTTCCTTCTTATTTCAAAAAAAAAAAAGGTGCCTGAATGAGGAAATAACTAAAACTAAGAAGCTGTGTAATGTTACTTCTATGACAGGCAACTGGGTCTATTTGGCAATATTTATTCATGAAAGAAATAGTAATTTCATGCCGAAGATATAGCATAACCACATAGAACTAAAAGGACAAAATAGTCCCCTCTATCATGTCGTATTTTAAGCCTACATTAGAAGCCACTGGGTCAGGTTACCCAGTGCTTTGGAGATTAGTTTGAATGTTTTAGATAAAAAGAATAATTTGCGCTCCTTCCATTCTTGGCTTACCTACTGCACTTTGTGCTTTTTCGTCTAATTTGAAGCAGATCAAGAACACTCTTTTCTCTACCCTTCATCGACCCTCCCATCCTCTATAATTCTTTTTATTGAATAAGCCATGACCTCTTCCCTACCTGCCCCCCGCCCCCCTACCCCCACCACCCTGAGGATCTAATTGGAAAAGAGAGGAATCAGAGGCTCAAACGTTTGCTTTAGCTGTACGATAACTGCAGGACAAATTTCCCTGCAGCGACCCGGAACAGGCCTATACACTAGGGCCGCACTTTGGGTCAGAGTTACCTCCAAGTTGGAGAATCTATATAAATTAATTCCTGTCCAAGTGAGGGGGAGCAGAGTTTGCCACCCCAACATATGCCTTTTTTTCCCCCCTTTTTGGGATATTGATTATTTTAGCTGGTTCTTTTAAGAAACAAAACTCAGAAAAAAACCTTTGACCTCTCCCCTAACTGCCTAAAAGAATTTAGATAGAGAATCTGCTCCAGGGAGAGATAACTATGATTTAATGTGAACTAGGGTGATAGGGAGAAACCGAGCAAGGCCCTTTTGTTCAAAGTTGTCTCAGTGGCCCATTGTTTAATGTGGCCCGGCAAATGTTGCGTTGCAAACATCTCCATGTGAATTGTCCCCCTGTCCTTTGAGTCCCAAAGCACCACCTCCTCACTTTATCCTTAGCTCGAGGTGGCATAAAAGCCTTAACTGCCTCATTTGTCCTTGCGTTCCATATTCCAATGGAACCCTGTCTGTACATACATAATACATTTGGTTATTTTCTCTTGTTAATCTGTCTCGCGTCAAATTTATTATTATTAGAATACCTAAGAGAGAAGAGAAGGGAAAGATTCCTCTCCCCCACACTAGTCAGTCTTTTGCATTCTTCAGTAAAGTTTCTACCTAAATAAGAATAATGCTCAGGAAGGAAAATGGAGAGCAGGTAGAGGCTTCCAGGGCAGGAGCCAGTGGCTTAGAGGGCACGTTCCCGAGTCAGTCTCTGGACTGGCCTCCTCATCCAACTCCTGCCCCTTTGCAACTGCCTTTTGAGTTTTTATAGGCAGCAGGGAAGGCTTCTGGCAAAATTTTTAAGAGAAGCATTTCTTCTCCTCTATCAGATATACTCTTACATATGAAGTAGCTCTCTTCACTGGTATCTGGCTCTCTCCCAGCAGCTAGAGGTTCTCCACACTGATGTTACGTCTTACCCAGGCCTCCCTAGCCCTGTACCATCGAAATTCAAGCATTGGTTAGGAAAAAGAAAACAAAAACTAACCTTTCAAAACCAGAGTGGTAGTGCCTCTGAACACCTGCTATGATCTTGCATGTTCCACATCCGGAGAAGGCACCTGACTCTGTGCCAGACACGGGGGGAAGCCAGATATCTGAATTGTCTCATTCAACCTGCACAACAATCAAAGAAGTAGATTCTGTTTTTAGCCCCAGGTCACATGGGGGCCATAGCACAGAGTGGTTAACTCACCTGCTCTGAGACACACAGTACTGGCCCCCAAGAGTTAGGAGTTTTTTTTCATCTGTCTTACCGACATACTTTTTAAAATGAGAAAGTGTGGAATATTTTAAAGTAATCCAAGTGAAGATGTGATATTTCACCTCTTTCTAAATGTATCTTGAACAGACAAGAACTTTAAAGGAAAACATAACCACAAACCATTATCATCCTTAATAATATTAAGATTAATTCTTCAGTATCATCTAATGCCTAGTTCATAATTGTTTCTAATGACTGTATAAATCACATGGATAAGCCATGATTTATTTAATAAATTCAAATTCGATATTTAGTTTGTAGATTAGAGCTACTATAAACAACATTGTTATTAATGTCCTTATAACTAAATCTTAACAGAATTCTTTGGCATTTTTCTCACAATAAATTCCAAGAGGAAAAATTATCATTGTAAAAGTTATGCTCATTTTAAAGATTTGTATAATATATATATATATATAATTGAGAGATACTTTTCCAGAAAAGTTCAATCAATTTGCCAAGCCATCATCTGCATGTGAGTTTCTCTTCCTCTGCATCTTTACCTATACTGAATATTAGCCATTATGAAGTCATTTCGGGAAGCCATTAAAATAGGAATTGCATTGAGCTTGCATTTCAATGCTAACTGGAGGCAGGGCATTTTAATATGCTTACTGGTCATCTGTATTTCTCCTTTAGTAAATTATCTGCGTATACATTTGCCTATTCGAAAGAAGTCCTCATCTTTTCTTGAATTTTAAAGGTTATTTTATATTAAAATGTTAATCCTTTGTTTATAGTGTGAAGACTTTCCTAGCTTGTAGCTAAAATTTGTGTTTTATTTTTGTTTTAGTACATTTACAACTGTCGATCTTTTACTTTATACTTGCTCTGGGATCATTTTTATAAAGCCTTTTCCCAACTTAATACCTGAGATTATATAGCTGTATGCATTTTATTCTAGCATTTTGTTGAAAAGTTTATCATTAATTTTGTGGGACTTACTGACATCAAGTATAATTAACATGTGACTTTATTGTTTTATATATTTTTATCTAATTTTATCAAGATTATACATTCCATATATATTAATCTGTCTATATGTAGATATAGATCACATGTATTGATATTACATATGTATATATCTTTTCTCACGTTTACTATTGAGCACATGCTGTTCTCTTTTCCTTCTTGATTATCCATCCAGTCAACAGTAATTATTGAGCTCCTCCTGTACTCCATGCACTTCAATTAATAGGTGCTAAGGGTATCTCTGTGAAGAAAGCAGAAAAGGCCCTTGCGTTTTGGAGATCACACTGTGAAAGAGGAGGGAGCAATACAAAGAAATAGATATGCAGTGGAATTTTCATGCTCTGAAGAAAATAAAGGAAAGCAAAAGAATAAGGGAGTGATAAGGACAGGTGAAATTATTTTAGGGAAGTCAAAGAAGGCTTCTCTGAGAGCAGCACTTATCAGGACTGTGATTAGTTACGGCATCTGTCTTTTAAAAGAATGAGGCCTTGGATTTATTTATCAACTCTACTGGCTTTCTATTTTTTATTCATTAATTTTTGTTTGTATATGTATTTAGTTTTTTATTTTATAGCCACCGGAGAGGCTTTGGGGCATTTGGATGGCACATATGACTGAGAGCTTATTTCCATCCCTTGGCTGGGCTGGCAGGGGACATTTCCTTGCCTTGGAGAGAATGTATTTTCCTGCTGGGCTCCAGGAAGGAGCAAACTGAACAAACCCAACAGTGGCGTGATCTGCAGAGGACTCTGCCCTCCCATGTTAATGGGTCATTATTTAAATGGTTACTCTTTACTCCAGATTTTCCTTTTCCCTGGAAAGAAAAGATTTCTTTTCTCTGACAGTTCTGGGGAGATCCAACAGTCTGAAGATTGCAAGGAAGGAGGGAACATGTTTTTTTTCACCCCGAGGGTAGAACTTTTATGTGGTTGGTACTCCAGGAACTAAAGCTTTTGCAGTTTTAATGCAGCCTGAAGCAGGAATCTATCTATAAGAAAGTGCTTTTCCATGCTAATTTTAAATTCAGGATTCATACTACTAAAACGGAACAGAGAGTAACTCGCTGTAAAATAGCATTAGTTCTATTTGAAACTGGAAAATTTATTGAAGTTCCGCTTCCAGACCAAGCTAGCCATTTTACCCAATTTGTCTTTTATGTTCACAAAAAACTCATTTGTCCATTCAGGGTGATTTTTAGATTTCATAGCACTTGTTCAAAAGCTGAGAGGAAGCACAGAGACTATGAAAAATGGGAAGTATCCAAAAGAGGGAAGTATCATAAACGTCAGAAAAATTATAACAGATACCGCTAAAAATCAACAATCAGAGAGTCATGATGAGCCCAGATACAGTCTATAGCTTGGCCATATAGGAACTTACCCTGTGTGGATAAGCTCCATATAGCTTATGATCACTGCAGAATAGGTTATTTCCATCAGTAGGCAGAGAGGTTGTTTCTTTGCACATTGATAAATAGCTTATTCATCTATATTAGAGTATATATGAGTTTGTTCGTTTGAGATGCAGATGAAAAGCTTTTCTTATTCGATTCCTGCATTATACTTCTTTATTGATCCATGTACTGTTTTATCTGAAAGTCTCTTTAGGGAGGAGGAGAGCACACTGGTGAGGGGGGTGGGTGGAGTACAGGCTGAGAGCTCCTCCACCCCCACCCACCCAAAGCCAGCCTCCCAGCTCCTTGAAGAAGGTTCAGGCACAGACCTGGGACTGTCCTCTGCGATCCCTGTTCCTCCAAGGGCAGCAGTGTCTGAGAGACCTTGTAGGCCACGCAGCCCCTTCCCGCTGTTTCCCTGGGAGGGCAAGACCGTAAGTCTGGGTTTTGGGGCAGGAAGGAGTGGCTGAGCCCATAGGATTCCCAGTCACCCTCATCCTCTGGTCCAGATGGTGGCTGTGGGGAAGGCAGAGGTGGATGGAGTCTTATATTCAGGAGAAGGCTCCTCCTGGTCCCTGGCCCAGATCCTTTCCCAGAAATACCTTTGCACCTCAAGGCCAGCTTGTTAAAGAGATCCGACATCAGGCTCCCATCTTGGCTTGAGGCTTTCATTTGCTCCTTCTCCTTCTGTTTCTTCTTCTGCAGCTTGTGTTCATTGAGGTTGTGATGGGGCTTGGCCTTGCAGATGCCCCAGGCTGGCAGGGTTGACAATTCAGTAGCGGGAAATTATCTAAGACATAGAGTGTAACCAAACATTTGGATTGGGTGGCAACATTTTTGAGAAAGATGAAATTAATGTGTTCTCAGTTTTCCCAATCCTTTATGCTGGAACTTCAAAAAGCATGTTTTTTGAAGCACAAATAGAGAATAGACAGAAGGAGAGAGAGAGAGAGAGAGAGAGAAATATTTTGGAAACATAATTTACTGTCATCTCCTTAAGAGATTCACTACTTACATCTTCAGAATGAAGACTGAAAAATATCCAACAGTAAAGAAACTCATAGAATATTATTTCACAAAAGCCAAAGCCCTCTACATTAGAGGGAGCAAAGATAATGCCAACGAAATGATTTTCCTTGTATACAGTATTTATAACTCTTTCAACACAGTTATACAAGTCTGGAGAATGGCATTTCCCATAAAAATTTAAGAAATCAGTATTCAACAAAAATCATTGTTCTCTGTCTACCTCATCTTGCTGAACAGGCCTCTCCATTCTCCATGATCTGGGAAGGAGGGAGCCTCTTTCTTCAGACTCTACAGAGCTGGCCTTGCTGCGGGTGCATGTCACCTCATACTCCTCTTTGCATCCCCGCCATTCACGCAGAACTGGTACATTTTAGACAATCACAAAAGCTCTTGGACTAATGAGTGATTTAACAGTATATTTTGCTTCTTTTATGAAGAAACTACAAAACAGTCAAAATTGCTATTAGAATGGGAGACAGGAGATCCACTTTCTAGTCCTGGCTTGTCCTTTAAATTTCCTGAGCGATAGAGGTCAGAGGAGTGTCTTTTGTTATCCATAATAAGCCCTTTTCAACCTTAACCCATTCTAAATTCTTTAAAAATCCATTAACTTAAGCTTTGTGCTTCAGACTCTTTATTTAATAAGACTAGTATAATCCATTCTCCAGACTTGTATAACTGTGTTGAAAGAGTTATAAATACTGTATACAAGGAAAATCATTTCGTTGGCATTATCTTTGCTCCCTCTAATGTAGAGGGCTTTGGCTTTTGTGTGACCTGGGAGCTACCATAGAATCAAAAACAACGGCCAGGGAGAGGATGCTTTGGCACCATGTTGATACTACAAATATGACCAATTCTAGGCAAAGTTGTGAAGTAAGAAAATTTGATCATTGTCTGCATTTATTCTTTTCATTGATTGCATTCTTTTTCAAGGAAGTTAGTGTTTTTATACTACCCTTTCTTGAAAGAAAGTAATCCAAACTATTTATCTGGAGTAAGTTTCTAGGAACTTAATGATGTCGAAAAAGAAAATTCAATGCAGTAAATTTGAAGATCTAATTGGTTTTATTCAGTGATTCATATGTTGGGCAGCTTCCCGTCTAGCAAGTCCCATAAGGCTGCTCTCACTTCAGATGCTAATTGCAAGTCTGGGCCACCTGTATTTTTGACTAACCAACTATAAATTGGGGGTTTCCATGACTTCCTTCGTTTCAGTAATTTACCAGAATGTCTCACAGGACTCAGGAAAACGCTTTACTTACTATTATTCATTTATTATAAAGGATACAACCCAGGAACAGCCAAATGGAAAAGATGTGTACGTAGAGCAAAGCATGGGGAAAGGATGCAGAGCTTTCATGCCCTCCCAGCACCTCTACGTGTTCAACAACCCAGAAGCTCTCTGAATCTCTTCAGTTAAGGTTTTTACGGGAACTCCACATAGGCATGATTGATTAAATCATTGGCATGGTTGATTAACTTAATCTCCAGCCCCCTCTGTCCTTCCAGAAAGTCAAGAATTGGGGTTGGGGGTGGTGAAGGAAGGCTAAAAACTAACCCCCTAATCTTGTAGTTGATTGCTCTGATAACCAGTCTCCATCCTCCAAGAGTCAACTCATTGGCATAAACTCGGGTTAAGGTTGAAAAGGGTAACAAAACTCACTCCTCTGACCTCTATCATTCAGGAAATTCCAAAAGTTTTAGGAGTTTTGCATCAGGAAGCAGGGTACAAAGACGATGATAGATAAGTAGGTAGGTAGGTAGGTAGGTAGGTACGTAGATAGATAGATAGATAGATAGATAGAGATATCTATGTACACCTATCTATATATAGACATAGGTATATCTTATCACAGTGCCACAAGTGATATAAAGTTAGGAGCAAAGGAATTGCTTGTGTTCTAACCTAGACTCTGTTAATTATTAAATAATTAATATCTTGAACGAGTTAGATCAACTTTCTATGCCTCAGTTTTTTCATCTATAAAAAATAGAAATAACTATAGACTGACAATTTTAGCTTTATGTTTGGATTATAAATCTAAAACTTTAATTTACTATCAGTTTTCCTGTAACGGTTGTTTTGAAAACAGAAATTTGGCCCAACATGATTCGTATATTAGGGAATATTTGAGCATTCACTTGAATTTTGCATTTGCTTACCTGCAATTTTATCCAGAAAAAACACTAGATGAACATCGAAACTGCATTCAGTTGAATATCGAAACTGCACTCAGCTGAATTGTGGGAATACACAAAGTGTGTGCATACACGCATGTGTGCACTTGCACACACATCTCAGGCATTTACTCTCTTCCTCTGCTCACTGCATGTGTCATGAGTCATATCTGGTGTTTCCGCTTTCCATCTCATCTCAGACAATCTTCCTTCCACCACTTCAAAATACCTCACATGCTACATGCCTTCGGAAGCCCAATTCCACAAGCAAACTTCAAGCCTCGTTAAAGGCAAAGTGCCATATTTATTGTAATATTTATGTGTTTCTCACCATCCAATATACACCAAAGCGTGCTACATTTTCATTGGTTTTCTATCTTTTTAAATGTATCATTGATGAAGTTTTCAGGAGTTGTACCCCAACTCCATTTTTTCCATAAGAATTTTCATTGCATGATTTTGCACAGCAAGGTGATTTTTTTTGCAGTGCAAATATCACATTATAGCAGAACTGACTGTATTTAGAACAGTGCATGGTACATGACAAAACATTCAATAAATTGTAGCTATTAGTATGCTCGACAAACAGAAGGTCTGGGAGAAAGACGTATTGCCACATCTCAGGGAACTGAGAGACGTTCTTGTGCCTTTGTGAGTGGCAGGCAGGGAGGAGTAAAGAAGAGTGAAGAGGAAGATAGAAGCAAGTGAAGAAGTGCCTGGTAAAATCTAAGAAATGTGAACTTTCTTCTAAAAGTAATGGGAGACTATTGAAAGGTTTTGAGAAGGGGATTCAGATGATCAAGTTTTCCTTTAGAAAAATCCCTGGCTTTACGTGAACAATGAGAGAAGAGAGAAGTCTAGAGGCGGTTCAACTAGCTTTACGAGGTTATTGTATAAATATGGCCAAGAAATGATGTTGCATAGACCAGAGGAGTGAAAGCGCAAAATGTATTAGAAAGCGGGGAGGTGAGATGAACAGGATGTGGTAGAATGGCAGAAAGTGGGGAAATAGGAGCCAAAGATGATTTCTAGGTTCTGGGTGGGACAGTGTGAGAAAGGGGCCATTTCCTAAGAACATGAAACTGAAAGGGGAAAAAAACAGATTTTGGAGGGCAGATGATAAATTTTGAGTATTTGGCATTTAATCATGGCATTATCATGGGACCAAGAGCCATGCAGGATGGAAGGGCTTAAGCCCAGCAGTTCTTCGGTGCTGAGATGGGTCACTAAACTTCAGACAGACTGAAAACCCAGTGATATTTTAATCCAGTTTTATTTGGCAAAACAGTGCTTCTAAGAAGAAAGTGGTAGAATCTGCAGCAAGATTTTGGAATCCAGTGTCTTTTATAAGCAAGAGTGTTTGGTTTTATTTTAGTTCATCCAAATATGCTGTGAAAAGTTTTGATGAGATAAATGTAAATGAATCTGAAACTGGTGTAAATGTTTACATAGTCACTTAAAAATGAAAAGAAAGTGTTTAGGACAAAGTACATTCTGAATTTCTTTGAATCCAAAACATTTTTACAAAAGGTATGAAATGTGCGTTTGAAATGTGCAAAGACAGCCAAACTTGAGGCCCATCCGTCCTTAATTATAACAGAGTAACATTAATAGAAACCAAAAGACATAATCCAACTTGCTTCCTTGAATGGCAATAAAAGTCCAGTGAAGAACCCCATTTTTCTGCTTTCTACCATAGTTGGCATCAAACTCTAGAGGGATGAAAAATAAAGAAATTTCATTTCTTTTTAAAAGCATTATTGTTTTTGTAATTTTATTTCCAATTGGAATAAATTTGTAGGATAAACTGGAAGACTGACTCCACTTAGCTTCATTTTTCAACTAAGCTTAGCAAAATAAGGGAGTGAAGTGCGGCATTGCTATAATTATGGTCTCTAAATGTGTGTAGTTCCAGATACACTATACCATTATACAGTATGAGCGAAGCTGAAATAAACACTGGGCTTTTTGAACACAATGGTTATAGAACAACTAATTGTAATTTACCTTTGTTCTCCTTGTGGGGTTTATCTTAGTGTATGCCAACTGACTTCTTACAAAGATCTTTTTAAAAAAATTTACTTTTGTCACATCTGAAAAAAATACAGTAGCCAAATAAAGGTATATTTCAGCTAACTGAATTTAATTTCTTTCTGTGAGAGCATGACATGAAAATGAAGATTAAAAAGCATTTTTTAAAATAATCACTGTCTGGTGAACTGATAGGGACCAGAGATTTACAAATACTATATTTTTTTCTGTCCTTGGATCTTATTTGTGGACTTTAAATGAAGAAAAAAATCTATTCTCGATTTGCCTTTAAATCATTTGCGGGTAAAAGAAGTTGTGGACTGCAAATTCAAAAGCCTTTAGAAGGGCAGAGTAAGACAGGAGAACTGGCAGCAAAGTGTGGCCCGTGGGCCACATGTGCACAGTAAGCAACTGGACATGACCATGTGCAAGGCAGACACAAGGAGAACTGTGCAGTGTGAACCTTCTGTAGTCGAATGGCAGGAGGCCCCGTTATTCATCAGCAGTTAGAGGAATGAGAAATTGTTCTTCCTTGTTTTGTCATTCTTGTCTAAAGGTCAGAAGGGTTCAAGCAAGTATCAGATGGACCTGTGTGTGTTGGTCGGGGAGAAGTGAGGGACTGGGAAGGGGCCACGGAGCCAGGGTATAAGAAATGACTAAATTCACACACACAGGATTTGCAGGTAGAAAGAGTCTAGAAGTAGTAACGTGTTCTCTAGAATGAGACCACTTGCATTCTGGATGAAGACCATGTCGTGTACAGTAATGAAGAACTTAGGGTCTGCAGTCACACCTCCTGGGGCAAAATTCTGCCTCTCATTTTGTGACTTTGGGCAAGTTACCTCACCTCTCGAAACCTCAGTCTCTTCATCCGTAGAATGAGAACAATCATAGTACCCACCTTATAAGATTATACTGAAGATTCAGTGACAGTCTGGGTAAAACACTTAGCTCAAGGTTTGTCAAGTAGGAAATACTTTATAAATGTTAGTTATCAGAACGACATTTTCGGTTAGTGTTATTATTTTACTGTTGTCATTATTGGTTTCTTTATCCTGCTTTCTGAGGGTCACTTCGTTGCTTTTTCTTACTCTATTTGTTTTATTTATTTCTTCCTTATGCTACTTGTTTTATTTATTTTTAAAATTTTTTTCTTAATTAAAAATAAAAATACTTAAAGCTATACATTTTTATCCAAGAACTATTTTGTGGCTCTATCCATAAGATTTGATGTCACGATTGTCTTATCTTCAAATAGTCTGTAACTAGAGTTTTTATTTCCTTTTTCATATTTGTTATTAAGGAGAATTTATTTTTATTTGTTTTCTGCATGTTTCTGTGTTCCAGAGAATGTGGATTTTTGTACAAGTTCTGCTTTTTTGGAATTTATTATGGTTGTGACAGTGTATAATCATCATAGTTAAATTTATGAAACACGATTCAGATATTTTAAGAAGTCCTTTTAATGCAGGTTTTATTCAATTCTCACAATAATCCTGTGATGTAGGTATAATTATTATCCTAATTATACCATTGAGGACACTGATGTTTAGAGAGGTTGAATAACCCACCCATGATTACACAACTTTAACCCTCAGTGGTTAAGCCCAAATTAGGAGCCAAAAAAGAATTAGGCAAATAGGCAGTGACCCACGGTACCACGCCACAGAGGGTGATGTTATTAATCTGCCATAACAAAGTACTACTGACCAGGTGGCTTAAACAACAGAAGTGTATTGTCTCACAGTTCTGGAGGCTGGAAGTCTAAGGTCGGTGTGTCAGCAGCATTGGTTCTTCTGAGGGATGTGAGAGAAGGATCTGTTCCGTGTTTCCTTCCAGGCCTCTGGTGGTTTGTGGTCAATCTCTCGCCTTCGTTGGCTCGCGGAAGCATCACCCTGTCTCTGCCTTCATCTTCACATGGCGTTCTCCCTGCGTGCAGATCTCTGTGTCCAAATTTGTCCTTTTCTAAGGGCAACTGTAATTAGTGGTTTAGGGCCCATCCTAATGACTTTGTCTTAACTAATTACATTTGCAATGGTCCTATTTCCAAATAAGGCCACATCCTGAGGTGCTGGGGGTTAGAACTGCAATTCATGAATTGAGGAGCGATATGACTCAGCCCATAAGGGATGATAAATGCCCATAGAAATAAATTGAAAATAGCTTTCCAGGTTATTCAGGTTTCCAAGTAAAGCTTAAGTAACTTCTGACCTGTAAACTGGTACTGCTCTGCCAGACTAGACAGAGCTTTGAGAGGGTATTTAAAAATAATAATAAATAAATAGATAGAACTCCTCTCCAGTGTTGAGCTGTCTTCTCTTTTTTTCCTTTGCGACAAACATAGGCAAATTATTGGCTGTGACTACGGGCAGGGCCACCCCTTCTGAGATTAGCTAGGGGGCTTGTGCTTAATATTGGCAGCAACATGAGCCACAATTTTGAAACTAAATGAGGCATAGTGATATTTATTAATAATGAATCATTTATTCTATAAAATAAATTTACACATTTCAGTAATCCTCCCAAGAGCTATCTGGTCATAAGGCCATGTTTAAAAATGAAAGCAATATATACTCAAAGAAATGCACACCTATGTTCCCCAAAAGACATGCACTAAAAAGTTAATAATAGCACCATTCAAAACTGGAAACAACATGAATTCTGTCTGTAGAATAGATAAATAACACAATGACTATCACAAACATAATGAGCAAATGAGCCCAGACGCACACACACAATTGTACTATATATATACAGTACAATTGTGTGTGCGCGTCTGGGCTAATTGTCCGTTTTGATACATAGATGAGCAAAATTGTACAGTATATATATACTGTATACATATATACTGTATATATATACACAGTATATATACATACAATTGTACAGTATATATACTGTATATATGCTGTATATATATATACAGTATATATATATACAGTATATATATACATACTGTACAATTTTGCTCATCTATGTATCAAAACGGACAATTAGTTGTTGGGTGTCGGTGGGGAGGCGCGGTTGGTTATCCTCAGGGGAGAGTTGTGACTGGAAGGGACATTCAGGGGTACTGGTAATGTTCTGGATTTTGCTCTGGTTGCTGAGTATATGGTAGGTTCAGTTTCTGAAAAAAAATCATTGATTTGCAGCCTTACACATGACATGGATATTTTCTTTAAGTGTATTATACTTTAATAAAAAGTTAAAAATAAATGAGAATATTAAATATCTAATATTTTGTTTTCATAAAAGTATGGGATCACATTTATATTCTTGAGTACAAAAACTTTAAAAATAGTAAATCGTTTATCTGTTCCCCCGCAATATGAAAGCCAAACAAATATTTAGAGGAATGAATCAGCGTTTATCCTAGATTCTCTGTACAAACTGTTGCACTGGGTGACCAAATAGTAGAAGAGGGAAAGCAACTTTTTGTAAAAACGTTTTATCTAATAAATGAAAAAAGAAATAATGGAATTGAAAGATCACAGTTTTGCAACCATCAATGAATAAATACTAGGCACTGAGTATCAAACGCTGCTAAGACCACAAAAAGAGAGACGACCAGGCAGATGTCTCCTAGTGAAAGTATGTATCATCATGTAGTCTTGCCAAAGGACTTGACTGTGGGTCTGCTTAAGTCTCTGGGTTCGGCTGCAGTTTGCAGGAAATACAGAGGACAGAGAAACTGGGCTATGAGTATGCAATAAACAGAATTGAGAATGTGGAATATTCTATAGGGCGAATGTCTCAAATTCCTCGATAGATAAATTATAAGATAAAGAAGGAATGGAAGGGAAATATGTAGGTTAAAATTGACATGAAATGCTAACACTTACAAGTAAGATTAAATTACAGTCTCAGAATGGAAATGTGGGTGATCTCTACAAAAGTCAGTGTAGAGGTTACTTTGGGGTGGAGGGAGAGGTATTGTGATTGAAACAGCCACATTGCTTTACCTGGGTAGTGGCTTCAGAGGATCTTATAATAGCTCATTAGGCTATACTTTTATTTGTAAGGGCTTTCTGTATTTGTGGTTCATTTTATAATAAAATAGTTTTAAAAGTCAATAAAATTACATATTAAATTATTTACAGTTCCTTATTGTTCTTTGAAAATAACATCTTGACCATTTGTCTAAATTTGTCCTTTTTTGATAAGTTATTTACATATATAATATGTGCTTTTAGTGTTTTCAAAAGAAAGTTTTGAATTATACTCTGGTTTAATTAGAAAACTTCAAGAGCAGCATCCTAATTTTGTTAAATTAGGTAAACTGTAATTTACCTAAAATATCTTCCAGGCATTAAGTGCCATTAAATTCACCAATACTTGGGATCTCTCTGTGTGTTAATGCTCATCATCAATCACATTTAAAACTTCCAAGTATGAAATTATTCCGACTGTACAGAAAGGAAGCATTAATAACAAAACAAACAAACAAAAAAAGAGCTTAGAGCATTAACTTACATGACAGTTTATGCCTGAAATTGAAGGCATTCTATATACCCTACCATTAGATTTCTAGAGAATACCCTGAAGATGTTAGATTTTGTCATAAATCCTGATTTAAAAAATCTAATTACATAGTCTCCATTCTGGATTTACCTTATGTTTTTTAAAGAATTATTTATTTTTAATTAATGTATGATTCATATACTACAAAACTCACCCTGCCAGAAGGTACAATTCAGTGCCTATTAGTATATTCACAAAGTTGTGAAACCATAATCACTATCTAATTTCAAAATATTTCATCATTCTAAAAATGAAACCTTGTACCCATTAGCAGTCATTACCCGTTCCTCCTTTCCTTCAGCTTCTGGCAAACAAGCTACCTTCTGTCTCTATGGATTGGCTTATTGTAAACATTTAGTAAATGGAATCATGTAGTACGAGGTCTTTTGTGTCCGGCTTCTTTCATTTCACATAATGTATTCATGGTACATCCATGTTGTAGCATGTATCAATACTTTTTTTCTTTTTACGGCTGAATAAATTTATATTTTCTTTATCTATTCATCCACTGATGGACATGTGGGTTGTTTCTACCTTATGCTTCCTTTTCCAGTACTACTGCAGCACATGCAAAAAGAGATTGTAATTTAGGCCACAAAAAAATCTCGATAAATTTCCGAAAGTAGCAATTACATAATCAACTTCTTAAAAACAATGTAGTAAAATTAAAACTTAAAAAACAATGTTAATTCAAATAATATAGACCTAGAAATGGTAAAAGCCGTCTTCTAGAGCAGCAGACCACCTGGGCAGGAGAGGCAGAAGAGGCAGGAAACGCTGCAGGGCAGATCGGGGGAGATGGGCGTCAGTCTGTTTGGAAATAGCTCCTTCAGTCAGCTGAAAAGAAAGAAGCAGACCCTCAAACCTTGCAATTCAAAGTGTTCCCCATGGACTAGCAGAACTGAACACACCTAGAGCTTGTTAGAAATGCAGAATCTCAGGCCCCACCCTAGACTCATTGAATCCAAGCCTGTATTTTAACAAGACACTCGAGGTCCTTGCACACACATTACATTGCATAAAATTCTGGTCTAAATAACCACACAGAAAAGATATGTGCTTCACCATGAGTCACATAGACCTTCTGCTCACCTCAATTATAATCATTAAACTTGCTACAAGACTAGATCTTAGTTATGCGACGTGATAGAGATGCTAATTATGGCTACAATGGCAATCATATTATAATATATAAAGGTATCAAATCAACATGTTGTACACCTTAAATTAACACAATGTTATATGTCAAAAGTATTTCAATTTTTAAAAATTCCACTAATTTTGCTAAAAATAAAGTGAGGAAACTTGCTTCACTAAGGTGTAACATGTCCTTGGGATATGTCAGAATTAGTGAGAATGGGTTCTAAATTAACATGTTCAAATGCAGGTGGGCACTGCAGCAGTTCACATCCCCCTCCTTCTTAAAATATTCTTCATTAAAATGATAAATTATGAGAAATAAAAGAGAAAGAAATAGGTGACGAGTCCTGTCTTTAGCCCATTAAGGCTTCTATAATAAAAATACCATAGACAGGGTGGTTTATGAACAACAGAACTTTAATTCTAACAGTTCTGGAGGTGGAGAAGTCCAAGACCAAGGCACAAGCAGATTCGGTGTCTGGCGAGAGCCCGCTTCCTGGTTCAGTGACAGTCATCATCACTGTGTCCTCACATGGTGGAAGGGCAAGGGAGCTCTCTGAGTCTCTTTCATAAGGGCATTATTTCATGAAGGCTCTGCCCCATGACCCGATCACCTCCCAAATGTGCCACACCCTAATACTATTACATTGAGGTTTAGGTTTGTGAATCTGGGGGGAACACATACAGTCTATTGCAACTCCTATGCATATAAACTATTTGTTTTTAAAGAGCACAAAATGACATCAGAGAGCAAATAGCGAATACACAGAAGACAAATTTGGCCTCGAAATAGGAGAAAGTTTTTTTAAAAAAATTCATGATTTGAAAGGAACTAAAGAAACATGGCCTCTTAGAAACAAGAGTTAGGAGAGGTATGACAGATCAAGAGAGATATGATAAGCCCACAAAAGGCAATAAAAAAGTGAGCTGGCAGAGTTCAGGAGGAAAATGGATGAGAAAAATAAAACATTATGTAAAATAAAACCACATTTCAAGGAGAGCGATTAGAATAAGAATGGGAAGTTCAGAGCATAATGATTGAAAAGATTAAAAACTGCCTAAATGAAAATTTACTCAAGTCTCAATACTTTAGTATTGAGCATGGCGATGGGAGCATTACGTCCTAGAAAATTTAAGCAGAACGATATAGCACTGATCAATATCCTGGCTATGTTTCTGGACCTCTAAGGAAGGAAGAATCTTCTAAACATCCAGTGTGAAAAAGCAAGTCATGTTGAAGAAACAAAAAGATCAAATTGGTCTCAGACTAAGTCACAGAAGACAATGCCAGAAGACACTGGAACAACTAAAATGTTAGGAAGAAGTGAAAATATGACCCAAGAGTTTTACACTGAGCTAAGCTGTCCTTCAACGGACTGGCCTTTTCAGGTGTGCAAGAAGTTCGAGATTAGAGCACACATCAATTCTTCTTAAAAAAAAAAACAAAAAACTAAAAAACGAAACAGAACAGGAAGACAAAAATCTAAACAAACCAATAAATGAAACAAAACTAAGAACTCAGAAATGTGAAAGAGATGGGAAGGATGGTTATATGAATTTAATGCATTAAATTTAGAATTAAAGCTGAACTTCTGTGTTAATTATGATTGTCAAACAGAATAATGTTGTATATGTTGACAGCATAGAGAAAGATAATATACTCAGAAAATGAGAAAAGTGAGAAGAGTAGATTCAACACGAATGCCTCCACAGCTTACCTCCTCTAAAACACTACCCTCCTTCACTTCTCCCAGTAACTATCCATCCCAATACCATGTTTTATCTTCTCCATTACATTGAAGTTAGTCTTTATGTGTTTATTTGTTTGTTACCTGACTCTCCCTACTAAATGGTAAATTCTATGATACAGGGGACCTTGTCCACCCTTTGCATCATTGTTTCCACAACAGAGCCTGGCACGTAGTAGGTCCTCAATAAAGACTGTGGAATGATAAACAATAAAAAAATTTTTGTGTATTTATCAATAAAAAAAATTGTTTATCAATAAAAAAATTGTTTATCACTAAAAAAATAATAATCAGGCTATTTATAGAAAAAGAAATCCAAAGAGCTTTAGAAAATATGAAAGGTGGTTCAATCACACTCCTAAGTAAAGAAATGCAAATTTTAAAATTGCTATACCATTCTTCACTTGTCAAATTGGCAGATATGGAGAACTTCCATATTACACCTTGTTGCCTAGGATACGAGAAAAAGCACACCCATGAATTCTTGGTGGGAGCACAAAAATTACTATCTCTTTCGACAGCAACTTGGCAATACTTCAAATATACACATTTTTGATTCCGCGACTTTATTTCCAGGACTATGTTATATAGAACCTTACATAGTTATATATTTTACAGAGAACATTTATGAATTCAAAAACATATATGTACAAGGATATTTATTGCAGCATTACTTGAGATAGCAAGAGATTAGAAACAAAATGTTGTAGATACAAAAATTAAAGTCATAATAACCAATGCTGAAAAGAGTGTGAGGAAATACACTTTCAATTAGTGTTAATGCAAATATAAATTGATATTTAGAGAGCGTTTAGATATTTATTAAGTCATACTACTCTTCAATTTAGCAATTCCAAGTTAAGAAATTTAATTTATAGAATACTTACATAAAACGTATGTATAAGCATGTTCATTATAGCATTCTAATGTAGAAAAATTGGAAGCACTTATTCACAATGCTCAGGGTGTTTCTGTACAGCAGGTTTTAATTTTAATGTAATCAAATCTATTAATCTTCTCTTTTATTGTTTGCTTTTAACGCCTCATTTAAGAAACCCTTTCATACTTTGAGATCATAAAAATAATACAAGTTTTCTTCTAAATGTTTTAAAGTTTTGCTGCAAAATCTTAAGTCTTTAAGCTACTCAAAGTTTATTTATTTGGGCATGACATGAGGTGAGGTTTTAGTCCCATTATTTTCCAAGAACAAGCTGGGGTGGGACAGCAAATTCTATAACCACCTTTCATGAGTACGGGAGACAGTTGGAGGCCCTGGTTTCAATCATGGGCTGATTCTGCACTCCTGCTTCTATGGGGTCTTTTTATGGTCTTGAGTCTGGAAGAGAGGAAGTCAAGCCCACTCTGGTTTCTTTTGGACTCAAAAGCTGTGATACTCAGAGATTCCTCCCTGACTAGCCCACTTCAGAACCATAAGCAGTTAATCTTTGTGTTTGGGTTTGTCTTTAATTTTCTGTTTCTTACCAGTATCTTTCAATGCTATATGCTCAGGCTATGTTTACCATACAAATGTCCTTAATAGAAGATTTTAACTGTGGATACTAAAAGCTGTAATATCTACCACTTCTAAAAGTCCAAATAATTCAACTGAAGCTGAGTTGAACAGAATGACGTTTGTTCCACCAGCCAGAAAAGCTCAAAAGGTTTTCCCTCATTATATATTCATTTCTAAGACCAATTATTCTACTAGATCAAAGGGCTTTCAAGGCTAGAAAAATGTGCCTTAAATTTATCAATGCTGAGTTTCTTCTTCTGAAATCTTAGTTCATCATATAATACTTATGTGATAAATGGTGCTCCATAAAAAAATATGAGTAACTCTAAAACAAAGTTAATGAACTGTACTGGTTTAGCAATGCTAGAAAAAAAAATAGGTGTTTTTGTTACACCCAGCTGTTGCGTAATTTTCACCTTAGTCTTTTAAAAATATTAAATGAAAAAGATAGTGTGGGAATAGCCATTAAATTATTAGAAAAAAATACAAAAATACAGCTCCTTTTTATTTTATTAGTTGTGGTCATCGTTTCCTTTGGTCAATTAGAGTAGAAACTTGTCACATTAATGAATAAGCCTTGCACAAAAATCTTATTGTTTATCAATTTATTTTTAATATCATTATCACTTTCCAGACTACTTGCATTATTAGTGCTTTAGTCACAGATGAGCTAAACTCTCCAAAATAATTTTAAAAATGTATATTGAGAGAAATTGATATGCTTTTCAAATCATCCACAGACATTAAAATTCTAAGAATTGGAATAATTTCTAATTTTACTCAAGTTTTGGAACTGCATTCTTGAATTGATATTGCAGTAGCTAAAAAACTAATGCAGCAATGCCTTCAAAGAATTAACAAAATTTTTAAACCAAAAAAAATATTATTAGTTAACTGAATAATAGTGTCTAATAAAAATTTTTCCTTTTCTGCAGTATTATGAAAAAATTATAATGTGGAGGAAGAAAATAAAGCAAGAAAAGAAAGAAAATTCTATCTTTAGAAAATGACGATGGAGATTAAAGATTGCAGATGAAACTTTAACCATTTTTTTTTCAGTTCCTTCCAAACACAGAAAATGACAGAAAGGGGATTATATTTGTGACAAAAGGAATAAACCCACACAAGGAAAGTAGGCGAGGAGACCATTACGACGAAATTTTCAGAAGTGAAAAGCAGAAGGAGAAACAGTTACTAATTACACCTGACAGTGTTGAATGCCACGTTGGCAAGAGAAGCAACGGAGAACCAATCCAATGTCCGTCGCAGATTCCCCAGGTCTCAGCATTTAGAGCTATGGGCTTCCTCTGAAGGGTGATCGGTGTTCCAAAATGGGAAGAATGTTTGAAACTCTGAGAAGCATTTAGAAGAAAAAAAAAAATTAAGAAGCATTTAAAACCTTCCACACCCTAGCAAAATAATTGAAATTAGTTCTCTGGAAAATGCATATTGGGGGAGGAGGCAGTAGACATAGAAGAGGGAGGGACTAGTGACGAAACTGGACCGGGGTTTAAGGAGAATCTATTGCTCCATGTTGAGACCTCCAAGTTTCTTCCCTAATTTGGTTCTCAAAATACTGGCAGTTACAATTATGTCCCTCAGGAAAGATATTGGAAGAGTTTCCTCTGGGAAATCTGACCAAACTAAAGACGAGAGGAGACGGCGGGTGGGGGGAACTAAACTAAAAACTAAACAACAGCAAGAAAATAAAAACAAGAGAGACATCAAGAGTTCCACAGTGAAAATCTCATCTCAGCCATGTTACTCCACAGTGAAGCATGCAAGCCCTATTCATGCAATACAGCTTTGCAACAGCTTTTTTAAAGTACTCACATTTTAAATATAAAGAGAAAGCCAGGTATCAGCAGACTTCTGGGAAAAGACTGATAAAAGTATTAGAGACAAAAACAAATAAGCAGAAAAAAGCCACTTGGAAAGGGTAGAGATTATCTAAGAAGTTTAAAACAATTACTAATATCTTCCAAGAGGTAAAAAAAAAAATGAAACAAACAATATCTAAAATATATATAATACATATATAATCATCCACATATAAAATAAATAAAAATATAAAAAGTTCTTGGAAATCATAAAAGAAACATGAGAGCAGAAAAAAGCTTCAATAGAAAATTGGGAAATAAATTTGAAGAAATATACAAGAAAGTAGGAAAAAGGCAGAGATGGAAAACAAAAAATGAAAATGCAAGATGATAAGAGGATTAGTATAAGAGATCCCAACATCTGAACAATAGGAGTTCCAGAAAGACAGAATAGACAAAACAAAATGGAAGAAGTGATCAAAGAAATAATTTTTTAAAAATGCCCTAGAATGTAAGGAGACATTTTCAAATACTTAAGGTCTCAGAAATTTATCTCCTATATTTCCTTCCTCAGGAAGTTACTGGAAGAAGTACTGTCATAAAGTGTCATAAAGAGATAGAAAGATGGGTGATCCAAGAAAAGAGGACTCAGTAGAAGAGAGAAGAGGAGGGAATCCCCAGGGGGATAATGAGAAGAGATCCTGTAGTGACAACTATACAGCAAGATGCCATTGGTCTTGATTTAAGGAGATCATCTTAAAGTAAAGGAAATTAATAGACAATTTGGGGAGAAGATAGAAGCTATTGGAGATGAATTTATAATAAGTACAGAGAAACCTATGAAAACAAGAAAACAAAGTAATCATTAGCTCCAAAAAGAACTAAGTCATGTAAGAAAGCCAAAGAAATAGTAATAAATAACACAACTTATTCTATAGCATGTGATTAAGAGTGCACATAGTCATGCATCTTGATCTGACCATTATGATGTGAATCTACTAGGAGGAGGAAAGTATGAAAAGCGTAAATATGTGTAGATTGAACATGTAACAAAGAGCTAAATTCTCATTTTCCATAGTGGACATTCATTAGATAATGTGTAAGATTGAAAAACCAAGAAGTAGCAATAAAAGCATGTTATTTAAAAATATAGAGCTACATACCAAAGGTAGTAGCTAAAAATGTTGAGAGTGGTTGCTTCTGGCAAGTATGAGATGGTATTTATGTGCATAGAGGAGAGGGAGAGAATTTCTTTTTGTTTGGTTTTTGGAATTTTGTAGAACTAGATGACATTTTTAACTGTGCATAATTGATTTAAAAATAAAGAAAAGTGTGATGGTATTTATATATCATCTTGACTGGATCATGAATGCCCACATATTTAACTAAACATTAATTCTGGGTATGTCTGTGAGGTTGTTGCTAGATGAGATCAGCATTTGGATCAGTAGACTGAGTAAGGCAGGTGGCCCTCCCCTGTGTGGGTGAGTGTCATCCTCAAGTGTCTAAATAAGACAAAAAGGTGAAGAAAGGGAGAATTCTTTCTCTTTCTCTCTCTCCCTCCTTCAGTCCCTCCCTACCTCAACCTCCACCCCTCTCTGCCTGTTTAGTTGGAACATCAGTATTCTGGCTTCAAACTGGGACTTATATTACTAGTGCTTCTGGCTCAGGCCTTCAGACTTGCCCTGGAACTATATGACCAGCTTTCCCTGGGTCTCTAGCTTGTAGACAACAGATCATGGGTCTTCTCAGCCTCCATAATTTACCTTCATATTGGTTTTGTTTCTCTGGAGAATGCTGACTAATATAGTATTATAGCAAGATATTGCAATGTATCTTTTGCCTATGATAAGAGTTTTATTGGTTTAACTTAGACTTTATAGTTTAAGTCAAAAACTTTCCATAAATTTTTGGCTAAGAGAAAACAGATTTATGCTTAAGGTAGTCAATAACATTTTAAAAGCGTTTCTCAGAAGAGATCACTTCAAACACAGATTGCTTATTGAAGAACAAGGTTCCTCCAATCATTTCAAAAATGATGTCAGGCTTTAGAGCCTATGTTCTCACAAGCTCAAAAAAAAAAAATCTCTCTTTCCTAAAAATGTATTTGTTTTCTAAGTTGAAAGCCAATTTATTAATATGAATCAAGGAGGACAGACTCTTCTAAGTTGTTGGCTTCACATATAAGAAAGTGAAGATCTCAGTTTGAAGATTCTTCAAATCCTCTTTAGACTCATCAGCCAGGGACTCCATGACTTCTAGTGTGTTCCATCAAAGACAGATTGTCTTTTGCCCCTGTAAAACTAGAGCCTGAATATAGTTTTCAAACTTTTTGTTTTTGTTTGTTTCTTCCTTACGACTAAAAGGGGATCTACTCAGGGAAAACTTGGTGCAAAATGCAGTAGAGATCAGACTACTCTTACTTCTGATATCCAAAGTTGGCTTTGCTCTTGATTCCATAGCAGAGACCCATCTGACGTGGCTGTCACAAGCAACAATGCCCATCCATGACGGTGTGCTTGATTTTCTGGTTGGCCCTGCTTCAGAATGCAGACCGTGAACCCTCAGCCCTAGCTGTTCAATTGATCCATCGTCGCTTACCCCATGTGCACCCCTCACTCCAGAAGGATGGCAGCAGTGTAACTGGGGTAGCTCCCAAAAGTCTATTTATCAAGGATCTGAGGAAGCTGGTGTGAGAATGGGGGCTATCAAGGCCCAGTGAACCCTCAATGCCCATTCCTCCCAAACTCTCCTCTAATCTTCTCATCACACTCATCACATTCCCTCTCTTAATATCCCCCTTTTTACCCCATTTGTCCATTATCTGTTTATCGATAACATAATCATTTGACGTCCTTCATTTTGTAATCCATTTTCACATGAATAATTCTTGGAACATAATTTTTTTCTCTCTCAAAATTCCGAGGACCTATTGTCCCGCAATAACGCATTGTTGACAAGTTATCCAACCATGATCTGGGTACACATGAATCCTCAAAAAATTTTAAATTTAATTAGTTCATTGAAGTATAAATTTGTCTTTGTTGATTCTTTCCACAGCCAATTACCTTCTCTACGATCTCAGCCAAAAGAAGTTTGTCTTTCTTTTTCCCTCAAGCACATGATTTCAATAGCCTGAAAAGGAAGAAGTAAAATTGTTGCTCTTAAAAATAACACACGGTTATATTCACTTTGACAGACGATGACATGACTGAAATCAATTATTACTCCTGCTTGTGGGAATGGACAAAAAGATTGATGCATGACCAATAGTTCTTTTGAAATTTGTCTTGAAAACACACACAAACACATCCATACAAACACATTCTATCTGTAATCATTCTTAATAGACTTCTGTAGGATGGCAAGGTATGTATAACTCACAATGTTAGGCTGTTATCTGAAAAGTGAACTTCATAATATAATATCATTATAAAGGCTTGATAGGAAAGAGCTCAGACTTATTTGTTCTACTCTACTCACCACTGGAAAGCTGTATATTTTAGAAAATTGTGTCTTTCCTTTCACTGGGGAAACTGAAGGGAGGCTATTATTTCTCTCTCCATATCTTGGCAGCTAGAGTGTAGTGACATAATGTAAGGGTGACAAACAGATATTCTTGAAGGGGCAACACAAAGGCAGAGGGTCAGTTGGGATTATTTCTAATGGCTGCAGCTGAGTCAAGAGCCTTGTGGCATTGGCACCACCATTGGCCACTCGTATGACAGGAATTTGGCCAGTGCTCTCCCTTCAGTCCTGCCCAAGCCTGGTTCTCTAGCCTTATTATGGTCAATCCCTTCATATAAATTTCCTTTTAAATAAAGTTTCAAGTTCAGTTTCGTTGTTTGTCACCAAGGAATAGCAATCATTTCCGATGAAGTTTATGACTTTGTGGCTGTCAACCAAACTTCTTTCAGTCTGTGCATAACAAAACTGTGGAGAGCTTCCTTTTCTCCTGAAGTAGCAAAATCAGATGCTTTACCAAGCATTACAGGGGTTTCATTGTGCAGCGTATGAAGTTATTACTTTCAGTGAAAGTGGTTTGTCAAAAAAACTTCTTACCATTTCCAAACATTGACATTCTGTGTAATTTCAAAAGGAGCTCACAGAATAAGATTTTTTTTTTCTTTGATGGAATTAGCATGTAAATAGTGAACATAAAAAAGGAGGTGATTACATAAAAAGTTGTCTGTGATTTCTCCCAGTAGCATACAAAAAGAGAATAAGGAGCCTGTCAATTGCTTGATGATTTGCTTCAAAGTGTTAAAAGCATTATCAACTAACTATTCCAGAACATGTCATTAGACAGGAAAGTCATTTCCAGTTTTTCCTCTGTTCTATTTCACAAACCAGCTAGACTATTTGCAACACATGGCTTAAGTTTAAGCCTTGATGATAAAGAGCTTCTTGTGTTTGCAGCCTCACAGGATATGTCAAGAAAAGTTTTTGTGAAACAGTAAATTCAAGGTTTAAGAAGGTCCCAGCTCTTTTGAGTTGAGTTTTTCTCACTCTAGACCCCTTCACCCAAAATATCTTGTTTAGAGCCATTTTTGTCATGAACAGATGTGAAGTGCTCTGACAGTTTGCTGGATACTTGAATTGACAAACGTTTTGGCACAGAAAACACTGTGGCTTTTGTGTTTCATCATCACATCATGTCAGCGACGCAAGCAAAAGCAGGTTTATAGGAACCGTCACTCTTCCTTTTCTTTAATATTTCAACTTAAAGTGGATCTATAAAAAATATATATATCTATAATAATATTGATTCATTTGTCATTCTGAAACTCGATTTTTGTATTTCCAATTTGTTTAAGCCACATAGAAACAAGTAATTTTTATGTTAACTGGGTATAGGATATTCAAGAAATTTATGGAACAAGCAAACAAGATACAACAGATTTTATAGTTTATCCAAAATTTTAATTCATTTAATTACTTTTAATTTTTATGTTGACATGCAGATTGAAACACTAGTTCAGAATCGGTGTCTATTCTAAAATTCATCTACTGTCAAGTAGAGTTGCTTATTTTGTTTTGTTCTGTTGTTTTTACATTTCTTGAACAATTTTAATTTGGGTCGTAAGTGTATTTTGGTTAATTTTTTTTCCCTTAAGAATCATATGAATGCTATATTCTATATTTAAAAAATGTAATTAATTTGACCTCAGATGCCTATTTAAGTTTTGAGATTTTTGTACTTTTACGGTCTATTTAATGGACATTTTTTGAACAGTTTCAGTATGAGTCATGAATACATTTCAGTCATTTTTTTTTTTACTTCACTTCTCCCTTCATCCCTCTTGCCTTTGGCAACTATCACCTTGTTCTCTGTATCTATGGGTCTGTTTGTTTTGTTTATTCATTTTTTTTTCAGGTTCCACATATAAGTGAAATCATATGACATTTGTCTTCTCCATCTGACTTATGTCACTTAGCATAATACCCTCTAGGTCCATCTACTTTGTCACAAATGGCAAGATTTCATTCTTTTTTATTGCTGAGTAATAGTCCATTGTATATATGTACAGCATCTTCTTGATCCATTCATCTATCTGTGGACATCTAGGTTGCTTCCATATCTTGGCTATTGTAAATAATGCTGCAATGAACATAGGGATGTACATATCTTTAAATTAGTGTTTTTGTTTTGTTTCAGATACATACCCAAGAGCTGGATTGTATGGCAGCTCTATTTTTAATTTTTTGAAGAATTGCCATACTGTTTTTCATAGTGGCTGCACCAATGTTCAGTTCCACCAGCAGTGTACAAGTGCTTCCTTTTTCTACAACCTTATTAGCACTTGTTATTTATTGACTTTTTTATGATAGCCATTCTGATAGGTATGAGGTGATATCTTATTATGATTTTGGTTTGCATTTCCTTGATTAGTGATGTTGAGCATCTTTTCATATACCTTTGGCCATTTACCTGTATGTCTTCTTTGGAAATATTCCTATTGAGGTCTTCTGCCCATTTTAAAATCTGATCGTTTGATTATTTTGCTACAGAGTCGTATGAGTTCTTTATATATTTTTGGATATTAGCGCCTTATCGGTACAACCCTTTTATGTATTTGATGCCACGATTTACATCCTTTTATATTGCATATCTATTAATAAGTTTTGTAGCTATAGGTAGTTTCAATATTTCTGTTCTTTAACCTTTATATTAGAGTTAAGTGGCTAATTTGCCAACTTATTACAGTATTAGAGTATTTTGAATCTGATTATATACAGTTCACTTGAATAATACAGGTTTGAACTGTGTGAGTCCACTCACACACCAATTTTTTAAAATGACCACAGTTAATTGACCTGTGCAGTGCAAATCCATGTGTTCTTCAAGAATCAACTCTGTGTTTGGGAATCCGAGTATGTGGAAGGCCAACTATATTTATAGTAGATTTTCCACTGTGCGGGAGGTGGTTGCCCCTAACGTCCACGTTGTTCAACAATGCCTTTTAAATATTTGTTGAGTTAATGTAGCTGTTAAATAAGATTTTCTAATAAATAATTATAGCATGGTTTTCAAGCTGTATATCACTTTCTTCCGTGTCAATGCTGGAGGGGCCACCAATGTAGTGAAGCTGGTGGCCCAGTCTAAGGCTGGGTTCTGCGTTTTCTGCTCCTGTTTCAGCCAATGCAACTTTAAATTGTTGGGTACTTACATAAAATCTCATTTGGAAATGAATTTAAATTTCAAAGTAAGGTATGAAAATCACTGCCATGGTTGAAGTTTCCCTCAACTCTAAATTGTATTACCCTGTAAGAAGGACCCGATTGTTTGCTCCTTCTCCAAACAAGTAGATTCTATTTGCAAAATATGTCTCAAATTGTCTACTGTTCAACTGCCTCCCCAAACTGCATGCCTACCCCTCTTTAATTCATCTGCCATACAGCAATGAGAGTAATATTTATGTAATGTAAATGAGACCATGACATTGCCCTATTGAAAATACTTCAGTGGCTCTCCACTGTGCCTGACAGAAAATATAGAATCCTTGGTGTGACCTCCAGCCCTCTCTACCTGGTCCCACCAACCTCTCCACTTCACCCACCTGCAATCCCTTCTTTCTAGCCACATTGACCTCCTTTTGCCCCTCCAGGAAGTTTAACTCTTTCTCAGCTACATAATTTTTGCAAAAGCACCACTGGACAGTCATAGGATTGTTTATAATACGTGACCCTAGAACTTGATTCTAGTTTACCTAAAAACATAAAATGTGTTTTACACTGAAATTGCCGGATTGTAAAAATTGAGAGTAGAGTGTACTTTGCTATCTTCACAACTTTCTTCAATGCATCATGCTGTATTAGTCTGCTAATAGCTGTTGCATTCACAGTTGTTTGTAGATACATATGCCTGACCATGTTGTTACAGCATCTCAAGTAGTTGAGCCTGAACATTTATACATTGAAATATTTATTTTATAATTAATTATAATTATAAATTATATAGTTTTAATATTAGAGTTAAGACACTTGATTAATTTCTTAAAATTGTGTCTGGAGA
>NW_006439757.1:1928057-1930703 GCF_000325575.1 Pteropus alecto
ATAGATTTAACTACAAGAGAGTATTGCAAAAATGTTAATAAAGAGAATACAAGTTCTGAATCCATTATGAATGTTCCAGTACTTACTAAACTAGTCCCTGTCGATAGACACTTGGGTTATTTCCAACATTTTGCTTTTACAATGAAGAACTTTATATACATCATTTCATATCTTCACAGTGTTAAATGTTTAATTAGTTACTAACATTAAAATCCAGAAAATTATTCATGTAAAAATCCAGATTTCTGTCATACAATAAACATGGACTATCTAGCCATTCTGGATTTTTATTCTGCCCAGTAATAATAACCTATAATGACAAAGTAGCAGCCTCCTTTTGACAAGGTGTATTTGTCTGCTGGAGCTGCCATAACAAAATGCCACAAACTGGGTGGCTTAGACAACAGAAATTTATTTCTCCAGCTTGGAGGCTGGGAAGTGTAAGATTGAGGTGCTAGCAAAGTAGGCTTCCTTCTGATGCTTCTTTTCTAGGCCATCTCGCTGTGACCTCACATGACCTTTTCTCTGAGTACTTGGGAAGGGGAGAGGCCCCTATCTCTTTATTCTAAAACAATTATTTTAGTCTAGGACAAAATTACTTTCCTTTGTCTTTTTTTATTGAAAACAAAACAAAACAAAACAATGTTCTTTGTATCCTTCTTTATCCAAAAAAAAAAAAAAAAAAACCCAACCAAATTCTGTTCCTGTTTCTCTCATGAGTTATATTAGACAATAGAATTGTTCTTGAACACAATAAACTGCTAATAAACTGCTTCTTATAAAGTGTTAATCCTGTTGGATTAGGCCCCACCCTTCTAACCCGATTTAACCCTAATTATCTCCTAAAGGTCTTATCTCCAAATACAGTCACATTGAGGATTAGTTTCAACATATGCATTTGGGAGGGTGATGCACAGTTCAGTCCACAGCACAGGGTTTGTACTCTCCAGCTGGCCACAATCTCTTTAGCATCAATTTCCATTCATTATCACACATGTGCTGCTGTATTTCTTATAGCAAAAATAAGAGGAAATATAATAGTTATATGTATGACTCTACCAAAAATGAGAAAGTTCAAGGGAGACAGAGAGGGCCAAGAGTTTCAAACAAAATGGACAATACATATTTTAGTGGAAATAAACAATATTCTTAAATGTCTATATGCAAACTGAATGTGATTTTCTCAAAGGATGAAACTTAAGTCACCATTATGAAAAAAGCCACCAAAAGTGCTCATACCTAGTTTGCTTTACATAGTCAGGTCATCTGCTTGGAACCATAGGCATCTGAATCTGAGATCCCTGCTCAATTCTATTTTGACTCCTAAAATATCTGCCTCAACTGATGATGCATTGTCTTTCCTCACAAAGCATGCAAATATGTAAATAATGAGAGGAAACCGGCAGATACCCACCAGCCTCAAACACTGGCAACAAAATCCTGAGCATACATTATTTTTTTCTGCTCCTAGAAATTGCTTTAGGTCTGTGGAATTGCTACCCTTTGGGAAATGAAGCACTAAACTCTCTTTCTTTACGCATTGCAGACATCATTTAATCTGTTTTCCAGTCTCATATACACTCTGCAGGGCAAGTGATAGAGGCCAAGTCCTTATGCTGCTGGGGACCGAAGCTGAGCTGGCTGAGCTGGCTGCCTTGTGCAACTCTTCAGCTCAGAAGGAAGCCAAGATATTTGTGTTTGTTCATTCCCTTTCCTAAACATGAGCTTCTTGCTTGCTGCAGTGCAACAGGCTATGAATTCAAAATAGAATAGAACATTTCAGTGGGTTACATTTCAGATGATTGTGCAGTTTTGACCAGTGGCCCTGAAGGATCTAAAGCCACAAAGTAGGGGAAAGGAGCACAAAGGATAAAACAGGATCCTGGAGAAATTCCAGATTTTCCTCTGCCTGTGAGTCAGAAATTCTGAGGATGATAACCTTTCTTGAGGCAAATTAACCCTCTTCTTAAGGTGAATAAAAGAGATGCTTGTTATACTATATGCAAATGCAGGAAGCAACAGCTTCAGAGTGAAAAGGATGTGAGCTTGTTTCTTATTTTCCAAGGCCTAGATTTCTTTTTTATTCTTGGGCATGTGGCGCACAACAAATAACCTTTCTGTCTGAATTTGACTTGTAGCAAAGGTGCAATTTTAACTTTAGTGAGGTAGATCTTTTGTTCTGGGTTACAAAAGTTCTCCTTGACAGGCGTCATTTAGCTTTTGCAACAGTTCAGTGCCATGCTCCCTCTAGTGTGAGAATATTTGCCACCGTCTAAAGGAGAAAGGCACCAGCCAGAAATTTTTGTATCTTGGTTGACATTACAGTGTAATAACTACTTTTTCTTGTGGTGTTTATGAAGCCTAAGGTAAAAATGACATCATCTCAAAGCAAGGTAATTATTAAGCATGCACATATAGTTTACTGAGTACTTTATACATTTCAATCTTGTTTAATCTTACAACGATCTAAGGAAGATGGAAACTGTAAGAGATAATTATTATCCCCAGATCTCAGAGCTCCAAGTGCCAGACCTAACACACACAGACCTCTTAGTCCATTCATTCATCCCATCTTTCTCCCTTCCTTCCTTCCTTCCTCCCTTCCTTCCTTCCTTCCTTCCTTCCTTCCTTCCTTCCTTCCTTCCT
>NW_006439757.1:1930817-1958972 GCF_000325575.1 Pteropus alecto
GTTATGGAAGGAGCACTTAACATAACATTCGCCCTCTTAACAAATTTTTAAATTTACAGTACATTATTATTTATTATAGGTACAGTATCCTACAATAGAGCTTGTTCATCTTGGTTGTCATTTATTTCTTTATATTCAATAAATACTGAGTTGATGTCTGTCTAACCCCAGAGTCTCTTCTTCTTACCCTAAGATATTCTGTCTCTTAAAAATTATTTTTTAATTTTATTAAATTTATTGGGGTTACATTAGTTAATAAAGTTATATAGGTTTCAAGTGTTTAATTCTATATATCATCTGAACATTATAGTATTGTGTGCTCACCACCTAAAGTTGTGTCCTTCTGTCACCATATATTTTACCCACTTTACCTTCTTCTACCTCCTTCCTCCCCCTTTTCCTCTGATAACCACCATACGGTTGTCTGTGTCTATGAGTTTTTGCTTGTCTTGTTTGTTTGTTACTTTCATTTTTGTATCCCACGTATGAGCGAAATCACATGGTTCTTGACTTTTTCCATCTGACTTATTTCGCTTAGCATGATATTCTCAAGATCCATCCATGTTGTTGCAAATGGCAGTATTTCATCTTTTCTTATGGCTGAGTAGTATTGCATGGTATATATATATATATATATATACAACATTTTCTTTATCCAATCATCTATCAAAGGACACTCCATTTCTGCCTTTTCAGTACTACTTTAGAAAGTCAAACTATGTCAAAATAACGTTTTAGTTCCCACAGAACCTGGTGTTATACATGTGCGAGCTATTGGAATTGTTGAAGCAAACTGTCAACCACCGTGAAGCAATCTTAACAGATCAGGCTGGGAAAATGCCCTTTCACCCAGACTTCTTGTTGGAAACGGCAGATCATCTTTTTAAATACAGATCCCTCTAATACATAAAATGCTGTTTTGTCCTATGGAGTCATTTGGTCCATTTGCAGATTATGAGAGAGAAGTCAGACGAGCAAGATGAAACAAAATGTTTGTGAATTCCATACAGGTTGCTAGTGGATTTTGGATCTATTTTAGTTTTCTTTAGACTGTCTTTCTATTTCAGTGGGCCAAAATAGTACAAAGAAATTCAACATAAAATTAAAAGTGGGTGAAAACTCGTGGCTCTTAAGTTAATAAGAACCAGAAAGACATTTTTAAAATAATAAGGTGGAGCTTCCTTTGACCTCAAGCTTATTTACTTTCTTTAGCAATAAGAAAATTGAGAGACTTAACGTACAATAAATAAATTCTTTCTTTATTCATGTTTTCATCTTAATACTATATACACATAGATATTTATTTTATTTTTGATGAATAACTTTTATAATCCCCTCTAAAATTATCAAATTAAAAACTAATCTTCTGTAGATAAGTGAAAGCAGATCATCTTACAGAAGAAAATCTATCTGATGAAATAACATGACACACACACTTTAATCCAACAATGACTGTAAAGATAAACTCTTTTCTTCCTTAGGTATGAAAACAGTGGTGTGCGTCAAGTGTCTGGGTCCTTCTTACAGTATAGGGGTAATGGGAAAATAGGCAAGAGGATGATCACTCCTTTATTAGGACACAATAACCTGCTTAAACTCTGAACACCTTGTTTGTGCGTGCCACTCAGAAAAAAAAAAAGGAGACTGACTTCTGAGAGATTTCATTTCTGATTTTCTGGCAAGTCTTAAATTCAGACATTTAAGTTCCACAGCCACACTATGTTTCAAAAAACATGCCAAATGGAGTGTCTGATTTTTAGATTTTTTAAAAAGTCCACAGTTATCACTGACTTTGTGCTTGAAACCAAGTTTAAAAGAAGGTGGAGCACTTTATATTCGCACTTTATATTTGCACTTCCCACTTTTACCTTGGAAGAGAAAAAGATGGTGAGGATGAATGGAAAGGAAACTAGAATAGGAAACTAACCCTTAAAGAAATGCATGCTTGTTATAAATAGTTTTGAAACTATTTATAACAAAAAATTGCTAAAAGTTCACCTTTCAAAGTTAACTATAATTTTCATGGAGGTTCTTTCCTGGCAGACTTTTTATAATGTTCTTCACATTTTCAATAGATTTTATAATATCACTTTTATCTTTGTGTTTTTCCAACATGTGACTTTAAAAGAATTTATAGGAAACAAAAAAATTGAAAACAATCCATCGTTCAGGCACAGAGAAGTACCCAAGGTTAATGTTTGAGGGCATATTGATTTATTTATACTGTATACTGACTACTTATGTGCTCCAGGTCACTCTTCTAAGAACCGGTCATGCACTATCTCATTTACAGCTTTGCAATAAGGTAGGTATGGTTATTTCTATTTTGAACAAGAAGAAACTGAGGTTCAGAACTATCAGGCTTGGAAATGAACAAGGTCAACGAGATTGTGGAGATTGTCCTTATCTGGCAGTATCTGTCCATGCTATACTGGTGCATATTTCAACTCTTTTTAAAAATATCACCTAGATACATGTTATTTATTGAAATAAAATTATTTTTATTATTATTTGTAAATTCTGTTTTAATTTAAAAATACACAGTAAACATTTTATGTCATTAAACAGTCTTTTTACAAATTTACTTGTAATGACTACAGTGTTTCTGTTTATTGATATACCATTACTTATTTAGTGATTCTCAATTGTTGAATATTTTAGTCAGTTCTAATTGTTTACTCTAATAAACAATGCTAGAAAGGAATCTTTGTAATTAAATCAAAGTAATTTTACATCTGTAACTTATAGAGCCATAATTCATAGATGTGAAATGTTAGCATGAAAGGACATATGAAGTTTGTAGATTTTTGGCTAAATATTGCCAAATCACTTTCCAATGGTTGTATCAACTTAAATTTGAATCAGTGCTATGTGAATATTCCTGCCCCTCCACCCAAATGGACCATTAGCGTTAATGGTTTTCCCGTTGACTTTTTGCATTTCCTTTTTATTGGGTTGTGTATTTTTATTATATATTTGTGTCTTCTGCTAATACTTCCATTGGAGCTTCTGTGGTTTTAAGAGCTTATTTAATCATCTAATAATGAAGAATTGAAATGAAGAAGGAAGTTATGAGATATAAGTAACTATCCCAAGATCCCAGAGCTATAAGTGGCAGAACTGAGACTGTAACTCAGACCTTTCTATTCACTCATTCATTCATTCATTCATTCATCTTATTTACGCCTTTCATTATATTCAACAAATAGTGAGTTGAAGATCCTCAACTCAGTTTTCACATTTACTGTTAAATAGTTTATTTTTTCCCCACCTGTTTGAATTTCCAGGAAAATCCTGTAGTAAACCCTTATTTTTACATGAATCTGTTTCTAGACATTCTAATCTGGCCCATCAAGCTGCTGTCTATTATACTCAGAGCTCCTTACACCTCTGGTCTTAGAAAATAGCTTTAAAAAATTGGCTTGTGACCCAAGCTGGGCCTCAGGGTTTTCACCTGGAGCAAATGAAGAATATTCCCCCTGGCATGTGTAACTTGGGTACTGGGAGGGAGTCATCTTGGCACTGCTGGTCCTCGCTTTCCCGGCCACATGGAGGAAGCCCTTCTGCAGAGGGATGGGGTGAAGGCCACACACAGAGCGGGTGCTGGAAGAAGCAAGGAATCTCGGCAGCATGGAGTTAGATTCTGTCTGCATTCGGTCACACTGGTTTTTCTAGTTTTGAATTCCCTTCTCTTTTGGATTAAACTGGCTTGAGTTTCTGCTATTTAGCATGTCATGTCTAACCTTCACAAATGATAAGGGGCCATAATAATTTGAGACAGCGATAACGCCTGAGGAAAAGCATCCTCTCTCCCAATATTAATCCCACCAAAACTTTTTTTATCTGTAGAGATCATAATACTCTACCTATTTTATAGGATTTTTTATAGATGAGGGAATAAATATATATGAAAGCTAAAAACCCTGTAAAGATGTAATATTATTTTAGTCAGTGGCATATTTATTTTTGTTAACTTTGTAGGTCTTCTTTGAGAGAAATTACATTCGTATCTTTATCTGTACAACAGCCTCTTAAAGGTTCATCATGGTTTATAAATGTATTTTGTAATTAGATTTCCATAAGTTCACTTAATTCAGAAGTATTAGAAAAGGATCTGGCTTGTATTATCTCTTTCTATTCATATAAACATCACCAGAAAAAGAAAAATGACTGCTTCAGGATTTTTTTTCACCATAAGCTGCCCAGTCCAAGAATTATCAATGCAGAAATATCTCAGCTAAATGGTAATTTCAACTGTCACATCAAAGCAGATGATAACAAAGTGTCAGTGAGTTGCAAGGTGTTTAAATGTTTAACGTACTCAAAGATGGCCTTCACTCCCAAATTAGCTATTACCGTGGTCCACAGCCCCGCAGTTCTGAAAGAATAGCACACATAATTGGAAATGATTGTTATGTTTTTAATTCCCCACATTTTGGAATAATTAATGTGTATGGGAAGAATTTCTCTGAGCTGATGGAAACAGGCAGAAAAATAATGAGGTTTTTTTTTTGTCTATCATTTCATTTTAATGCCACCAGAAATACTGGTTCTGCTTTGTTCTCTCGAAAAAAATGTTTTGCTTGAGTCATAGCACCTTGCTGAAGAACACCACAGTATTTTAACAGAACAGAAATGCCTGTCTTATTTTTTTAAGAATTAAGTAAAATTATTGAAGATTTATAAGTAAAAACATTAGGCACATGTAATCAATATTCTGAATATGAAATGCAATAAGAAAACATCTTTATTTATGTCTCCCACCATCCCTATAAAATGTATTCCGTCCTCCCTGAGGAAAGACAAGTGGGAGTGGTTGGATCCACAATCCCACACTTACAAAGCCAAGTAGCAAGGCTTCAGGCTGGGGACTCTTGTAAGTCTTGTCTGTGTACTTCCGAGTGTGTGTGTTTTATTTTCTATTCTATTGACATTTTCTAAATCCTTTTAATATGTGGTCTCCCTTCTTTACATAACTATAGGAAATCTTCAATCATTATTTCTTCAAGTATTTTCTCCTCTACGTTTATTGTATTCTCTTCTTCCGAAGCATGTTTTATCCTCCCTCTTTCTTAAGGTTTCTTTTACCTCTTGCTCCTTTTATTCATACTTGATATCTTCTCAGAGAATTCCGTTACATGTTTTTCCAGTTTGCTAGTTTATTCTTTGGCTATATCCATGCTGATATTTAATCTTTCTATTGAGTTTCTTATTGAAATGATAACATACAATTACCTCTTCCTTATAACCATCTGTTCCGGTTTCAAATTTTCATTATCCTATTGAAGAATATTTCTTTTGTTTACTTGAAACTAATTAATTGTGCTTCACCTTGTGTTGGCACTTCAACTAAATTTTAGACATTCATTATATTTCTTTGTGAGTTCATGTCACTAGAGGGTTGTCACCACCCTCAGGTGATAACCAGGACCTGTTGACATCTGTTCTCCCACACCCACCCACTGGGCTCCTGCTCCACTTCGATGTTACCCATCTCTAGCTCCAGCATTAGACTGTATTTCAGGTTTTCTTCCTCCAAGTGGTGATTAGGCTGATCTGCTTGGGTTAATTTGGAGAGAGAAAAGAGCACAGTGGAGCTCTCCCTCTGCCTCTCCTTTGCTGATCCTCCTTCATTCTGGCCTGCAATTTCCTCACACACGAACCCACTTCAGATGTCACCCAGAGGGGCCTATTAGTCTTTAAGTTAATCGGTCAGGTCCTTAAATTTCACTTTCACGCTGGAGTATTTCCAGATTGAGTTCTTGGAGGGAGCCACCAACCTTATTTGCTTGCAATCTTGCAAATCTCATTTTTTTGTACAGCATTAGGATGTTACAAATTTTAAAGCTAAATCACCCACCAGCTCATCCTGTTCTTCCCTTTTCTTTTTTCCTTTCTGATTTTAGAAAGTCTCTACTATTTTGAGGTGGAATGTCATTCCCATGTGTTCTTGCACCTTGACTTGTAATTGTTGAACAAATTCAAAAAATGTCTGGAGGCTTTGCTAGGAATAAATGATACAGATTTACTCAAGGGTCTTGAAGTTTGCAAACTGGGAATATCGCTAGGCAAAACCCCAGAAGTGTTCCAAAGAAGAAAGTTAAGAATTCTTACAGTAAAAAGTACTTTCTTGAGAGTTATCGTTCTTGAATTCTTAGCCCTAGGATTGACCCAGGTTGGTTATCAGTCAGATGTCAAGCAGTCTGGATGATGGATGCCAACCGGCCTGGAAGATAAGTGCAGGAAGTCTCATCACATCTGGTGGTCTGGATAATGGATGTTAGGTTGTCTGAATATATGAGTCCTTTAGCCGGTGATCAGAGGGTTATGTGGAGGTCTGTTGTATGTCCAGGTGTTGAAACACGGACAAAATGATGCACCAGACATTGGCACAGGACTGGGGATTTCAAAGTTTGAGTTTCCAGGCTAATTGCTTTCTCATGCTTCAGCCTTCATGATATTAATAATTTTAGCAGCTTCATTAAAGTGGCTTAATTTTATATATTCTCTATCTTTACTCTTTCCTCTTTCCTTTGATAAGCATTACTTAGTATTATTTTGTGTTTAAAATGTACATAAAGAGTATCATACTGTACAATTATAAAATAAATTTAAAATATTTTCTATATTGAGATTTACTAAATTCAACTCCTTTCTAAATATAAACAAACAAAAAAAATAGTTGAGACATTTTTAAACCAAAGATATAACACTTAATAAAAGAAAAAGTACAAATTCAGAACCAAAGACAAAGAAAAATGCAGGCATGCTTAGGTAAGGGTTAGAACAGTTACTGTGTTTGAGAATTAAGCAGTGCTCTGACTAAAAGTTCATTAAGTCATTTTACTTTTGGGAAAAGATCGGACTCTTTGGGGAAATCACATTTTGATAGTGTGTTAAGTAGTTAAATGCAAAGTAAATCAATTGACCTTCCATCGATTCCAGCAACCATAGGAGGACCCAAACTGTGTGGGACAGAGCCTCTTAAGGCTTGAACTAGTAGCCTGAAGCAAAACAAAACAAAAAATATCTGGAAGGCAATCTAAAGTGTTTTGTTTTGGGGGTTTGTTTAAGGCTCCCTGTGTCTTTACAGTAATACATCTCAGCAAAACTTGATTGTCCACACACCGTGAAATGATTTTAAAATTTATAGCGCTGATTTTAAACAGGAAGAGGCATTGCTTTCTTGTTTATTGGGTAGTGCAAATGGCTAAACTGACTAGAATGTCTAAATGAATGATGAAATGATTGCTAATATTTCAGGCCTCCATTAGATTCTTGGAAACTTTGCTTTTGGTTTTAAAAAAGGAAAATGTCTGGTTTGGAACACTGTATAATAACATTATTCTGTAATGAAACATTATTTTCTAAACTATAGTTATGTGTTGTTCTATCACTTAGAGAATTATGTAGCTATTGTGGGAAAGCTACACTTTTTCAAGGCCCTTTATGTTGCTGTATAGTGAAAATGAACTCAAAGAAAATTCAACTTCAGATATAATTAAAAATTTTTTAATTAATAAAATCATTTTTTAATTTTTGAGAAGGGCTTGACTACCTGTATGTCCACCTTAGTGGTAAAACTAAGGTGGGCGGCTTCATTCACTAATTGCACTCATTCCTCCACTGACAGATTCTCAGTCGCTTACTTCATTTTTTAAATATTTTTGACCTCCTACTGTGTGCCAGGCATTATGCTAGGTATGACAAAGATTCTGCTCTTGACTCAACTCTAGCAGGCTCAGCTAAGCTCCTAAGGCTCCAACATCGAGCTCTGTCCTTGACTGGTAAAAATCTTGCTGGGTCAGGATAAGCCATATCCCCCACTGATGATATCTGATCAAATTTCTCATCCTCACACCCTCAGTATCTTATCACCCTGGCCTTCCTTTAGCAAGAGTCCCGTTGAGTCGGTCCAGCAATAATCTTCTAGCCCTGATGTTTCCTCTAACTAATTTCCCATCCTTTGATCCGATCCCACTCCTCGTATATAAATCTCCACTCGTTCTCATTGTATTTGGAATTTAGCCCAATCTCTCCTCCACTACAAAATCCCACAGTCGTAGGGCCCCTGAGTAATCTCTGTTTTACCATCTTTAACAAGTGTCATGAACACATTTTTTCTTCAACAGGTGCTGGGAACACATGGTAGAAGGAATGAGTGAATCCTCGCGCTCATGGGGCTTACAGTCTAGACAATAAATAATCGCTTAATAATCGATGATCATTTTGCTAGGTGCCATAATATAAAAGTTCAGGTGCTAAAAGCCAGGAGGGGTATCTAACTTAGTCAAGTATGAGGAAGGGTGTTTCTGAGGAAAAGCCACACTTGCTAAGACCACACGGGAGTAGGAATTACAGAGGAGAGGAGGGCACAAGGAAGCATGTTTCACTCAGGGAGAGGATGCAGCAAGTGCAGTCTGTGAGCTGGAAGTAACTTGGCATGTTTGAGAGCTAAAAGAGGCAGAGCGCTTGGAACTTAGGAACCAAGGGAGACGGTGAGTCAGATTAAGCTAGAGAAGTAGGTGAGGAAAGAAACTACATAGTGCCCTTGCTGGCCATATGAAGAATTCTGGATTTTGTTCTAAGTGACCCAGAAGAGTGATATACTCATATTTTCTCTCTAGAAAGATCATCTCACTACTCTGCAGAGAATGAGTTGGACAGAACAGCTGGAGGCTAGCTGACTCATTTGGTCAGGGTGGCAATGACCAGACACTATCTGGTAACCATCCAGGGTCAGGACCAGTAACTGTCACAGGGGATGACAGTATTCAGCCAGTGACTTAGGTTTTATAACAACATAAGGGAGGGAAGTGTATCTGGAGGAAGGTGGGTAGTGGGCCTCATCGGAATCCTACCATGGCTTGGAAACGAAGCCCAGAAGTTGTGACTGGGGCCAATATTCTATTTTCTTGTAGTCATGCGGTGTGAACAGCAGCAGTGGGTGCAGTAATGGCCAGTGACAGCAGGCAATGAACACAAGCCACCAGGTTCTTCTCAGGAAGCCCAGACAGAAACCTTGTTTGTGCTGTGCATGAAACTGTGTCCACCTTGGTCTCAGGATCTCTCCCCCAGTGACTTGACAATGTGCCAAAGGCTGGTACTTTTCTTGCCCAGCATGTAACTCGTGGGTCTGGTTTATCGACATACAGGTGCCTCTGGGTCTCCCCTGAGTTTTGAGTTTAAAGGTTGAAATCTTAAGCCATGTAACAAGAGTGTGGACAGCTAGAGAACTACAGAAGGTCTGAGGGAGACAATAATTGGAAGAACAAAGAGAGATTGTGAGGAAACCGTCATCAAAAATTGTTCCAGAAACTACCTTCCTCATGTTTAAATTTTTTGGAGGGAAAAATGCAATTATTCATTCAGCAGCTTAGAAAAAAAATTAATCAAATGATGCATCAGAGTCGGATTCCACTCCTGGGTGCCAGACTGTGGTTGACTGGTACTTCTCTGACCTGCTGGTCTCTCTGCCTCAGCCACACTGGCCTCTAAGCCCGCTCCTGCCCCAGGGCCTTTGCATCTGCAGCTCCTCTCACTTAGAGCTCTTCCCCCGGACATCCGCAGGGTGCTCTCTCACCAACTCTGGTTCTCTGCTCAAATGTTTTCTTTTCAGTGAGGCTTTCTCTGTCTTACATGGCACATACACACACCATTCCTCCTCCACTCCTGGAAACCTCCTCCCTCTTTCCTGTTTTTTTCTCAAAGTGGTTATCACCATCTCATACAATTGTTTTTATTTATTTGTTTGTTTTTCTCCTTCCACCCAAATGCAAGCTCTAAAGGCAGTGATATTCGTTCTCTGTGTCTCCAGTTCTTAGAACAGGGACTCTCACAAAGTGAACCCTCAGTAAATACTTATAGAACAAATGAATAATCTTTTAAGGTGCAGGATCCTGATGCTTGAAAAGTAAAGCTGGCTGAAGCTGTGCTGCGCACGAGAATCCTGAGATTTAACACAGAGTTAAACAGCGACAGGCACCATTTGCTGGTTACTGGAAGAAGGACCATGTTGTTCTTAGACGTGCGAGGCACTTGAACATTAATCTACATAGGATCAAAGAGGAGGACACAGGAGTAGTCTCTATTTCTTGTATATTTCCATTGTTGAAGAACACCAGTGGTGTGGATGATCTAAAGGAGTGGTGGCCTAAAATCATTTTTATCTACCACAGGAAAGTATTTTACACACACATACACACGCAAATGTCTCCTTACATGCATACACACATACATGTAGGTATATAAACATATGCAGGTCAGTGTATGTCAGACTTACTTGCAAACCCAGTTTTCTTGGCAATGTTAAAATGTGTTTGCTTTTCCCCAACACAATCCACTAATGATGTCTGCTAGATGCATGGATGCAGTTAGATGTCATGGTTAATCAATAGTAAACTATGGTAGTTGTGTCGAATGTGGCCAGTTTCTAAGTTCTATATCTTCGTAGAGACTCATTCTTAATTTAGGCCTCTGAGGGGTGCACATAGTGGCCCCTCTAGGTAAATGCATGTGCCTTATCGCTAGTTAGGATCCTATGTGTAACTTAGGTCTGGTCTCTTGCTCTGGAATTAGGATGAATAGAAAGAAAGTCTCAGCTCTTGCTACTCTTTTGGGTCAAGAAAGGTCTGGACAAGTGTCTAACCAGCTGTCTTTTATTCCTTGGTCCCCTCTGGTCTAGCTGACCCTCTAGCTTTTTCTCACAAGATAGTGACAGGAGAGGCCTTGAGTGGAGCCTACTAAAGCCATCTATACAGGCTTCCATCCCCTGAGTCTCACCATAGGGTCCTTGGCCATCAGAGATTGAAGAAAAGTCCCAAATAGGGGATACTCAGACCTCCCTTTGATCATATCCACCTCACGAGAAAAAAGAGCACAGAGAATAAAACCAAAAGTTGAAATAGAGTTAGTCTTCTTGTCTCTTCCACCAAAAGTTCTATGCCTTCTGCTGCCCGTGTCCTATTATATATCTCTAAGGTTTCTGACTTGCCCTTGATCCATGTGAGAGTCTGCTGGGACCTATTTGGGAATCTGATAAAAACTATGGACTCCTGAAAAAAAGGAAGATACAAAAATTTCATGCAATTTTAGAGATTTCACAGGTTCCCTGAAAGTCATCCATGAACATTCTAATATGTATGTGGTTGTCAGGGTCTACATGTTAGGTTCTTGATCCTGACCTTAACTAACTGTAACTGGGTAAGTTGCTTGATCGCTCTTGATTTGATTTGGGGACTGTCAGACATACCGGCATGGTCTTTCTCACTTTCATGTATGCGGTTATATAATTATTTTGGTATCGAGATTACTGCTTTGAAAAAGGAAGCAGAGAGGTCTCTCTTTTTTACTGTTATTATTTTGGAGCAAATAAGTTAGAACCAGTTAGAGCAGCCTGTGCGCTCAGCTCATGCTGGATAAGGATTCGTTGCGCAGACAATTTCAGGTGGTGGCTGGAAGCAGAGAATCCTAGTGGGCATTAGTCCACTGGCAACCTCTCCGTAGAAAATCAGATGACGTTAGTCAGAGTGACCAGGCTGAGTTTTTTAGATTTTTTTTCCCATTGTAGTGACAAGGAGATCACGATCCACATCATTTTAATTATTGAAGGGTTCCAGCGGAAGAGGTGTTCTCAGCGCCAGCTCAGCGTGACCGTGTTAAGACCAACGCCTCCTCTGCGGTGGGCTGTGTGCCTTATTGACTAGGTAATAATCAGCTGCATGCAGCTGGCCCGAATAGATTAGAATGGTGAGCACAGACACTGACTAATCACGAGAGAGATATACATCGCCCTATCAGGATGTCCTTCGAGACCATCCAGAATCACATCTTTCATTTTGAAATCCTGTCATGCCCAGGGAATGCTTTATTTGCAGGCTGCTTCATGTGTCAAAGGTAGTATTTGACGCAGCTAGAGAGACGTTATCCCACGGCTGCAGACCTGCATTTCTTGATGAGGTACCTAATTCATGTAGGTGTTTTAGGAGTTGGAAATTTGTGTTCTGTTCATCCATTTTGCCCAGAAGAGGGATGTGAGTGAATCTCTGGATCCTCCTGCCTGGAGTTTATCTAGCTTGAGTGGGGAACACGAACTCTCTCAAGAAAAAGACTTGTACAGAGGAATCAGTTCATGTTTTAAAATACGAATTCTAGCAGTACTCAGGGACACAGTGTCAACAGAGGCATGGGAAATCTAAACGAACCGGTAGGCTAGCCCTGTATCAAAAAAGGTTATAAAGGGACAAAAATTTGGAAAGCAAGATATACATAATAACTCGTAGAAATGCAAATCCAACAGATAAGAACATCATGTGAAAAAGATGCTAAAATTCACTAGTAGTCAGAGAAACGCGAATTAAAAAAATAGTAGGGTATTTCTTTACCCACCAGCATGGCAATGATACTGTCAAAAAGAGTTATAATATTTATCACTGGTTAAGATCTGAGCAGCAGGGTGTTCTCTCCCAATGCCATTAGAAATGTGGCATTCAAACCTTTTTGGACAGCAATCTGGCCACTTCCTATTATAATTACATATATATATGTAATTATAATTATATATAAAACATATATATATATATGTTTTGACCCTGCTTTCGGGGTATCCCATAGAAACAAATAAACATAAGAATGTTTATTATATCATAATGATGATATAATAAACAAGGTAAATCCATCAATAAGAAAATGACTGAAAGCATATTACATAGAAACTGTAGATGTGCAGTTTTGAAAAGAATAACTTGGAATTATACCAGTTAATTTGGAAGTATTTCCAGTTATTTACGAGGAAGAAATGTACATTCGGTAAAGTGTGTATAATATGATCCCATTGTTTTGTAAAACAAATGATGACAAAGATCCTACACATGTGTTTACGTGCAGATGTGATGTGAATCTGTGTGAAAGAAAAGCTATGGAAGGAATCGGGTTATTAAAATGCACTAAAAAGCTTATTTCATATAATCACATTAATGAATTTATGCAAAAGCACATGTGAAATCATGTAAATGAAATAAAATTCTCTTAAGAGGGTCAGGGAGGTGAAGAATATTCCAGTTGCAAATGTCTAGCGAAAAGAAACGCACTTAAATAACACAGTGTGTCTTAGTCTATCGGGACTGTTATAACAAATTACCATAGAGTGGGTAGCTGATAAACAACAGGAATTTATATTTCTCACAGTTCTGGAGGTTGGGAAGTTCAAGATTAAGCCATCAGCAGGTTTAATGCCTGGGCAGGGCCTGCTTCTTGGTTCCTACATGGCCGGTTCCTCACTGTGTCCTCACGGGGTACAAGGGGTAAAGGCGCTCTCCAGGGTCTGTTTTGTAAAGGCACTAATTCCGTTCCTGAAGGCTTCACCCTCCATCCTGACGACCTCACCACCTTCCAAAGGCTCCGCCTCCTAATGCGATCACATTGGGGATTAGGTTTCAATATACAAAGTTTAGGGAATACAGGTGCCATGACTAATTTAAGAGTGAGGTTTTCCTGAAAGTAGAGGGAAGTTGAAAAACCTGGAATGCTCCTGGCCATCGGCTGGGGAGTGGTGACTCGGGAAGTGAGAGGCACAGCCGAGGAGGTGAGAGACTGGAAAAATACACCGTGCCTCTTTCAGTAGTTAAATCTACTCATATGACCTCCTTCAATTGACATCTTCAGTGGTTCTTCATTATTCAAAAGAGAGGGTTCAAGCTTCCTAATATCACTTTCCAGTCAGATGCTAGCCTAGCTTTTCAGTCTTATCTCTCTAACACACTAAATTTCTCACTCTTCCCTGAAAACGGACTTTACTCTTTTGTATCACTTTACCATTATAAATGCTCCTCCCCTCTTTCAACTAAAAATTCTACACGTCCTTCGAGAGCCAACGAGAGCCATGTCAGTTCTCTTAAATGATTTTACTTTTTCTGTCCAAAGTAATACTTTATAAATATTTGGAAAAAGTATATAGGCATATAGCGATAAGTATTGTTAACAGTTTTGTATTGTACTTTTTTAGTTTTCTTATCTATACATATATGCTCCTTAGAAAAATGCAATCATATTATACATACACCTTTGTAATTTTATTCACTCAGTAACATGTATTGAATATTTTCCATTACATAAAACATACTTTGCGACAAAATATTTAATGACTGTGTAGTATTGCTTTGGAGAGCTGAATCATCTCAATGTAAATACGTAAATACATAAAATTGCTGATCTCATACTGTTGATATGCAATTTATTGTTCTCAATTTTTATTAATATGCACAATAATGTGATACCTATTGTACTTAAATGCTTGCCCACATTCTTACTTCCTTCCTCAGGATAAATAACTAGTAATGGAAGTCCTGACCGATAGGCTTGACTGTAATAATACTTTTAATATTTATATTTGAGAGGGCTTATTTCCCACATCTTTGCATAAACTTTTGCCAATAATTTATGTTTTCATTTTTTACATCTAAAACTTTAATTCATCTGGAATTTATTTTACCTTATAATGTGTGTGACAGAGGTAGTCTCCAATATTCATGTTTACTTTCTCTAAAATAGAAGTAAAGGGCCTAATTTTGGGCGACGTGCATGGCCACTCAGAATAAATATATATTCTCAGTCTCCCTTGCAGCTATGATCTGGCCAATGAAATGTGAATGGAAGTAATGTATGCAATTTCCGGGTGTTGTTTTTACTGAAAGCGTGGTCTTGATTCTAAGGATATATCCTAATAAACTTCCTACATACAATTCTCTGCTTCAGTGCCCATTTTCCAGGGAACCCAATTTAATACAATAATATATTTGTGTTTGGTAAAGCAAATTCCTCCTCTACTCTCTCCATTTTTAAGAATATTTTGACTTTTTACATATATTTATTCTACATAAAATTTTGAATTTATGGCTGTTCTTTTATATTTCATTTATTTCTCTTTTTATCTCATCAATTTGTCTTTTTTTCTCTCTCTGTAGCCTGATCTCTCCTTGTGAGCTTTTGATCCTAAATCTTAGAGATCATGTTTTTTTAATCATTCTGAAGATTGTCAGTTAACTAATTTTCTTCTGAAGTCTCTGAGAGCTCATTTCAGAGTTGACTTTTTCTTTGAGTCTCCTAGATGCTGTTTTCTTTCATTTTTTAATAAAAACTATTCATACATTATATGTTGGTTTTATTATCTTTAGCCATTTTCTTAAAAAATATATACGCATACCCTATGTTTACCAATAAATGGAATGTATAAATCACAAGTGGACCCACCCCCTTTGTCTGATAGGTACATCTCCTTTTCAGATCTTTCCCTGGATTGTGCATTGGTACGTTCTTAACTGAACTCTTCAGTACATAGGCAACTTCTCCCACCCCTGCCGTCTGGACTTCTGCAGTGAAGGAAACGATGCACGTGCCCTTGGAAGGAGCTTCTACATGACCCTCACACTACACAAACCCACGCATACAAACTACACTTGTTGAACTCCTGGGAATGGTGCTTGTTAGAATAGACTGTACTACTCGGAGGCCCCCCACCCCATTCTTATGATTTGCTAATGCCTCACCTCCATTTCAGCACAGTTGTTTACTGGGCCACAAAGTTGCTAAAGGGAGGACTTTCTCCTGGACCCCGTGGAATTCATACCTCCCCTTCCCACACGCCCCCTTCTATGAAAGAAAGGATCCCTTGCCATAATGTGGAATACCTGTTGTTATGTTGAAAATATTAAGATTAAATAGATAGTTAGTTTAGGGCACGGTTTCTATTGATGGTCAAAATTATTTTGAAGATAATCAAATAAACATCGTGGTCCCGCCATGTACACTCAAGTTCCACCTCCCTCTCTCTCGAAAACCATCAATATAAGAGTAGCTGGATAAATGATGCAAACATGAATATCAGGGTTTGTGCCTGTCATTTGGGGAGAATGAGAGGAAGCTGACCTAGTTAATGTTTTTGTTGTTATTTTTAAATTTTTAAATTTTACTATTTTTTAAAAAAATTTTCCCATTCATTTTATTTTAAGAATGATTTACTTTGCACATTCGTAAGAGAGGTAGAAGCTAGCAAGTGACAATACAAGTAGTTTTGGAAGCTGCGACAACGAAGGGTCATATATTAAAGTTTGGCTTAGAATTTTCTGTGGTATATTTTCTACAAAAGAGGAGGCATGAGAAAAATTTGAAGGGATGGATATGTTTATTACCTTAACTGTGGTAAGGGTTTCATGGGATATGCATATATCTAAACTCATCAGATTGTATACATTAAATATACAGTTTTTTTGTACATCTGTTATATCTCAATAAAGCTGTTTAAAAAGAAGAATTATAGAGGAAGTGGGAAATGAGCTCGAATTTTAAACTGTATTCATTCTTTGATTGAACAAACATTTATTAAGCTCCCCTCCCCTGCCCTGTGCCAGCACTGTGCTAGATACCGTGTGACAATGAGAAGCAAGGAGGACACTATCCCTGACCCCGAACATCTATCAGAGAATACAGAAGGCACAATGAGCAATAACAACAATGTGCTATGATAGGGAAGTTTGGCACCATGGAAACGTGGAGCAGGGCAATCCTGGTCTGGGAGGGGGTCAGGATTGCAATTCGCGAATCAGAGACTGACTCATACAGCTATCAGTGACAGGCAGGCGACCTCCACAGACTTCAGCTTGAGGGAGAGATGAATCAATTTTCTTATATCACCATCTTATTTACACATCATCACCATTCCCTCATCTTTACCCACTTATTCCTGAAAACAGTCCCTTTTCAGAGGCTCCAAACATGGTGATTAAACAAAGGAGACTCTAGAAGGGCGGACAAAGCATTAGAGATGGTTTCATTTTATATAAATGCCATATCTTCTGCCTCAGTAAGATTGCAGCTGTGACAAGAATTAGGCTGCTTTCTAGGTCATATATTTTCCAAAGCACCATGCCAAAAAATATTAATACATCAGGGGAAATGAAACAAATAGATTTAATTATTTTAAAACCTTATGAGTAGACAATTTTTATAATAAAATGAATAATGCGGCATATTGAATAAACAAAGAAAATTATATTGTTCATATAAAGTGGAAATGGATTCTCCAATTAAATCTGTGAGCTTATGAAGAATTGAGTCTTAAATGCTGTTCTGCCCAGGATTCTGAACAAAGTTACATTAATTGGCTGTAGTGAATCTAACATCACTTTCTATATAGTGATCATTCTATACATTTTTGGCAGTTTGTAAATTATAATTCTATAAAACACAACTTAAAAAAAGGTAACTACAAAAAGCCTCTGTATGTAGGTTATATGGGGGAGGTTATATGGGGGAGGAGACTACTTATAGAGGATGGCTAAGGCATGAATTTTTCCCCAATGATGAAATTATCAGATTCATAACAATCAGTATAGGCCGAATAATGTTTAGTCATAGACTAGACACAGATTAGTAAATTAACACCAGGTTGGCAATTAGCAGTGTTTCCCAGATACAGATGACACTTCTAAATGCAGCACAAAATAACTCCTTGTGTATGCCGCTCCATGTTTTCTTTCATCCTGTGTTTGGACGTTAGTCACAGAGGGATTGATGTTTACTGCAAAGATCCTGGAGTCAGAAAATCTATATCCTTGTCTCAGGGCCGCTAGGAATTAACTGTTCTACCTTAGAAAAAAATAAGTTTTACACCTCTTTTCAGGTTGCACATCTGCAAAATGAAGATACTTTATAAAGCTGAGCCGTGAAAGGAACAAAACAAGATCGTGAATATAAAAGGGTACTGAAAAAACGTTAATGGACACAATATAAAATATTCAAATCATCTATGCATAAATACAATTGGTACCATAATGGTAATTAATACAAACTAAATTATCACTTAAGCGATCTCAAATAGAGCCTGTCAATAGAATTCTCATTTTTAAACCTTAAAGCCAATAAGATTGTATATCTTTGTTTGCGTGTGTATGTTTTAAGTGGGGAGACAATTGCTACGTATTATAAATTACTCATATATAACAGAAGGATATATGTCATATATACATATAGGTTTTTTGAAATTCAGAGCCATGCAAAGAAGGCGATGATCGATCAGTAATTTATTTGGATGTCTAGTACATGTTGTGTCACTTCTCCAAATAAAAAATCAATAAAGATAAATGGTCTCCTCATGTGAGAGCTGAAGACAGAGACAGATGGAGATGCTTTGTTTCTGAAATCTCTAGCCTGGAATAAATTACACAGTCATGAGCCAAAGTCATCCGCAATTAATTCCAGTTGTAAATTGTAGTTGAGAAGGGTGAAGGGATCTTGATATAGCATCACATCATTGGTTTGCATATTTTTGGCAAGTGAATGTGATTTTAATAATAAAGGTCTATAGTCTAAAACTTTGTAGAAGCTCTGCAAGTTGCTTTAAATACATTGTCTTTAGAGAACAGACACATGTCCATGTTAATATTTAGCATAATTTTTCTTACATTCACCAGGAGAGAAATCTCATACATCATCATTATAAACAGCAAAATGCTTTTCCTCTCTCTAATCCTCAGGTTTGCTTCTCAGATCAGTACTAGCCATAAATCTGCCTCAATCTATGGAGGATTAATCACATTAAAATGATACTATGTTAATTTCTCAGATTATTTGGTGTGATAATGCACAGAAACTGACATTGCATTTGTGAAATCTCCTCAGGAATCAATTTCTAAGTTTTCAGCAAAAACATCATGGTGGGACTTCTAGTCCTAAAAAGATGGCATAGACTTATTTCTCCCTGCTCCTCCTCCCAAGCACATCTATTAACTCTGGAAATAATGCAACATGTGACCAAAGAGAACTCTGAATGGTGGTAAGGAGATGAGCTGGTCTGGGGCCCCAGGACCAGAGGGATAATACAGTGACAGAGTGTTTTGTGTTCCCTCCACCCAACCTGCCCATTATTTCCTGCCCCCCAACCTGGCAACAAAATGCAGCTCAGGTAGGCTCATTCCTTCCCTGGATCAAATGGGAGGCCCTCCAATAACACCAGCGAGCCTAACACCACCAGCAAGACAAATCAACTGGGAGCCCCACCAACAAAAGGAGGTAAGGGAAGTGCTCTTTGTTGCTGGCCTCAGATGCCTGCACCGCTGAGAGATACTGAGGCAGAGGGACAGAACTGGCAAGAGAGGCCCACTTACCACGGAAGACCTACTCTGAGAAGCCTCTTTTATCCTTCGGGCCCCACAGATCTAATACTCCTAAGTCAAGAGATGCCCACTTACGACGGAAGACCTACTCTGAGAAACCTCTTTTATCCTTTGGGCCCCACAGATCTAATACTCCTAACATGCAAAGGGAGCCACCAGGGCCTGCAGGTAGAACGAGTGGGAAGGATTCAGTCATAGCAAATGGTCAGGCTCACTTTCCAGAAGACACCAGGACAGGTGGGTGGAGCTAGCTGGAGGAATGCAGCAACAGTAAGCGGCCAATCTGAGGACTTCTTGACATCTCCATTTTGGGCTCAAGAGTCCTCTATTGTACTCAGGGACAATAAGGAAGCTAGAGAGTAAAAGTGGAGGGATCGCAACGTAGCGCCTCCCTACAGAGAAACATCAGAAGCTTGGCCTGGGATCAGAGGGAGTCCCAGACAGACCAGATGAGCCAGAGAACCAAAAGAACTTTGCAAGTGCTCTGAAACCTAAACAGCTATTGGAACCTCAACCCACAAAAATAGGCAAAGACCTGAATCCTAAACCTAAAGAGGGAGACTTCCTACTAACATAAAAGATGTAAGCAGGACCCACGGCCTCCTAATGCATTAGACGAAATGTCCAGGATACAATAGAAAATGATCAGTTGTGTCAAGAACCAAAAAAAAAAAAAAAAAACCCAAAAACACACACAAAAAAACAAAACAGAAAAGCATACTTTGAATGACAAGGCGATCCACTGACTCTAATATGGGGATGAATTAGATGTTGGAATTCTTCGACAAAGATTTTAAAGTGTTCATCATAAAAAATGCTTCAAAAATTATTTATAAAATCTCCTGAGACAAATGGAAAAATAGAAAACCTCAGCAAAGAAATAAAAAATATAAAAAGAACCAAATAGAAATTATAGAATCAAAAAAAACAGTAACAGAAAATTTTAAAACTCACTGGGTAACTTCAGCTGTCAAATGGAGAAGACAGAGACTAGGATAGGTAACTTGAGGACAGATCAATAGAATCCCCCTTCCACTAACAACACAGAAAAAAACGCATTAAAAAAAACTGAGCAGAGCCTCAAGGATCAGTGAGACAATAACGAAGGATTTAATATTTGTGTCATCAGAGTCCTAGGAAGAAGAAAGAGTGAGTATTTGAAAAAGTAATGGCTAAAAACTTGCCGAACTTCACAAACCTGCAGATCCAAGAAGCAGAGTGAACAATCTCCAAACATAATTCAAAGACATGCATACCAACAAATACCATAATTAAACTTTTAAAAACTAAGGACAAAGGACAATCTTGAAAGCAGTCAGAGAGAAATGAATTAGAGAACACCAGTTTGAATGAGAGATTTCTTATCTGAAACAGGGAAGCCAGAAGAAGTGGCACAGTCTTGGAAGTGCTGGGAAAAAAAGAACTGTCAACCACAAATTCTATATCTCACAAAACTATTCTTCAAGAATGAAGGGGAAATATATTCTCAGATAAAGAAAACCTAAAAGAACTTGTTGCTAGCAAACCTCTCCTAAAAGGAAATTTTTTTAGCAGACAGAAAGGAAACGATAAAAGAAATAATCTTAGAGTATCAGGAAGATGAAAGAAAGAGCAGAAATATGGGCACATATAATATATTGTCTTTTTCTTTGTGAGTGGTATAAATCCTATTTGACTTTTGACATCATCAGATACTCAAGACAATGATATTTTAGAGAAGAAAAATGGAAGGGAGGTTTCTATACTTCATTCAAAGTGGCAAAATATTAGTACAATATGCATATGTATATGGTAATATCCAGAGCAATGACTATGAAAATTACACAAAGAAATATTTTTAAAAACTGTACATAGTGACTACTTATTTTCAGTTCCACATGTAAGGATCTTGGAAGTCACCACTTCAACCTAACAACAAATGAAAAGTGAACAGACTGAAAAATCAACCGCTCTGCTAGGATCTATAAGAGAGATTAAAACACAGGACAAACTGTCACCCCTAAGATTGAAGAGACAGACAGGTAAACACAGGAAGTCTCCACTTACCGGAGCAGGACTCGCAAACAGAAACTGCTGTGGAACTAGTGCTTGAATAGAAAAATATAAACTATAATTGACAGATTTCTGGAGGCTCCATATGGACACCTCTGAGAGTTAAAAACTCCAGAAAGGCCCATTCATAAGGAGGTCCACGCAGTTCTGTGAGTTTTACCTCCGTGAGCTCAAACCAGGTTCTCACAGCAAATATTGGGGTAAAATCTTCTTGTGTTTATAACAGGGAGATGGGAAGAGAATCATTTTTAAATATGTCAGAGCACTCTGTTCTTTTTCACCTGCCCTCAGGAGAAAGTGGTTAACTGAAACTTCATGTTCTAGAATATAGTCAGAGTCCACCTGGCCTGGAGAAGGGAAATGCCCAACTTAAGAGCACTCTAGCCATTCTCTCCCACTTAAAGGGAAGAAAAAAACTGAGAAATACTAGTGAAGTTCACAGTCCAGAGGCATAGACTCACTAAATGCTAAGACCTAATTGTAGAACTACAATATACTTCCTCACTTCCTCTCCTTCACACCTTACCACCACACTACTAAAGATCTACTTATAGCTATTTCTTTTACCCTGTACACCATGTCTGGTTATAAAGAAAAAAATTACAAGACCTACTAAAAGGCAAAAAAACAAAAAACAAAAAACAAAAAAACCCTCACAGTTTGAAGAGAAGAAACGCATCAGAACCAGGCATGGGAGAGATGTTGGAATTATCACCCCAAGAATTTAAAACAACTTCAATTAATATCTTAAGGACTCTAATGGATAGAGCAGACAGCATGCAAGAACAGATGAGCAATGTAAACAGAAAGATGGAAATTCTAAGAAAGGACTGAAAAGAAATGCTAGAAAACAAACACACCCTACTAGAGATAAAGAATGCCTTTGAAGGACAATTAGTAAACAACATGGCTGAGGAAAGAATCTCTGAGGTTGAGAATATCTCAATAGAAATCTTTCCAAACTGATAAACAAACAGAGAAATGATAGAAAAAAGCAGAACAGAATATGCAAGAACTGTGGGACAACTACAAAGGGTATAACATACATGTAATGGGAATACCAGAAGGAGAAGAAAGAGAAAAAAGAACAGAGGAAATATTCGAAAAAAATAATGACTGAGAATTTCCCCCAAATTAATATCAGACACCAAATCACAGATCCAGGAAACTCAGAGTTCACCAAACAAGATAAATTAAAAACAAACAAACAAACAAAAAAAAAACCCCTCTATACCTGGTATATCATTTTCAAACCACAGAAAATCAAAGATAAAGAAAAAATCCACCAGAAAGACATAATCCTAAATGGGTAAGCACCCAAAAACAGAGCCCCAAAATATTGAAGCGAAACCTGATGAAGCTGATGGAAGAAATAGAAAAATCCTTGATTATAGTTGGAAACGTCAACATCCCTTTTCAGAACTATTGGACTAAAATTCAACAAGAATATAGAAATTCCGAATAACAAAATCAGCCAATAGAATCTAATTGATGTTACATAGAACACTTTATCCAAGAAGAAATTTCTCAAACTTACGTGAAACATTCACCAAGTTAGAGCATACCTGGACAAACCTCAACAAATCTAAAAGAATGAAAATCACATAGAGTGTGTTCTCTGACTATAGTGAAATCAAATTAGAAATTAATAGCAGAAAGACGAAAGGAATATTTCTGAACCTATGTAAATTAAACACTTCTAAATAATCTATGGGTTAAAGTAGACATCTCAAAATTAAAAATTCATAGAACTAAATGAAAATGTAATAAATATCAAAATATGGGAGATGCAGCTTGAGCAGTGCTAAGAGGGAAATTTATAGCACAAATGTTTACATTAGAAATGAGGAAAGGTCTCAAGTCAATATCCTAAATTCCTACTTTTGGAAACTAGAAAAAAAAAGAGCAAAATAAATCCAAAGCAAGGAGTTGAAAGGAAATAATGAAGATAAGAGCTAATAAATCAAATAAAAAATAGGAAAATGATAAAGTCAATCAAAAAGCAGGTTCCTCAAAAAAAAAAATCAATAAAATTGACCAATCACTGGCAAGATTTACAAAAATTTAACCCATTTCCCATTTGCCCTGAGCATACTCACTGGCAACACTTGCGGCTGCAGTATTTACCCTGGATATGTGCAGATTACAATCCTAATTTACCTTCAAAGTTCATCACGAAATAGCTCACTTGTATTATTATTTTAGCATCGCTCTAGTATATCGATAGGTTTTGGAAACATATGACATTATTCCATTTATAGCATTCTGTTTTTAGTAGTGGTATTTCCATTTACAAAATGTAGTAATGTCAAATCCTAGAAAATGCAGCATTCCTACATATGATGTTAACATTGTTCTTGAACAGTTGTTAGCCGAAGATTCATTTGATGAATCCGATTTATGTATACATTTCTGTTACATTAAGATTAGAAACAAGTTCCGTTTAGAAGTAACTCCAAGAACAGGTTTTTATATTTTATTTTCACATTGAAAACTAGTCAGATTGCTTCAGCATCAAAGAGCATGTTTATGTAAAATTAATTTAACGCTGGCAAGGATCTATACTTTTTTTTCTAAATGGGAAATGGGTTAAAAAGAGAAGACACAAATCACCAATATCCAAAATGAAATAAAGATATCCTACGGATCCTGCAGACATTAAAAAGATAATAAAAGAATACAACAAACTTTAATACTCATAAATTTAACAACTGAAAAGAAATGAATAATTTACTTGAAAATCACAATACTAAAACACAACCAAGATAAAATAATGTAAATAATCCTATAACTATTAAAGAAGTTGAATTTGTAATTTAAAAGCTCCACCTTACCTCACCCTCCCTCAATCTTGATGATTTCCTGATGATTTCAGTGCAGAATTCTACCAAACACTTAAAGAAGAATTAACATCAATTTTACACATCTTCTAGAAAACAGAAGAGGAGAAAATATTTTCCAATTCATTATATGAAGCCAGTCTTACTTCAAACAAAAACCAAACAAAGATAGGCAAACTATAGAACAAAAGGCAAACCTATAGACCAATATCTCTGATAATCTAAGTTGTAAAATTCTTCAAAATATTAGCAAATTGAATTCAGCACTGTATAAAAAGAATTACATGTCATGACTTAGCAATATTTATTCCAAGAGTGCAAAGCTGGTTCAAATTAAAAAACCCATCATATTTTTGAAAAAATATATATATAATCCTATCAATTGGTGCAGAAAAAGCATTTGACAATCCAACATCCATTTATGAAAAAATTTCCAACAATTTAGAACTACAGAAGAACTTTTTCAACTGGATAAAGAACATTTACAAAAACTCACAGATCACATCATATTTAATGGTGAAAGACTGAATGTTTCCCTTAAGATTAAGAACAAGGAAGGATGTCTCATCATTCTTTTTTAACATGTACTGAAAGATTTAGCCACTGCAATAGTGCCAGAAAAATGAAATGAAGTCCTATATTTGGAAAGGAAGAAATTAAACTTTCTATTTGCAGATGACATGATTATGGATAAAATCCTAAAGAATCTACCAAAAAAAAAAAATTCTAGAGCTAATAAGTAAGTTCAACAAGGTTACAGAACAAAAGATGAACTGACAAAGTCAATTTCATTTCTAAACTTACAATGACTATAAAGATACCAAATTAAAAACAATGCCATTTACAATATCTTCTATGAAAATGAAGTACTTAGGTATAAACTTGAAACATGTGCAGGATCTGTATGCTGAAAATGACAAAATATTAATGAAAGAAATCAGAGTTAAAAAATGGAAAGACATATTGAGTTCAAGACGCAATATAGTAAAGATGGCAATTATCCTCAAATTGTCCATATGTTTAATGCGATTTCTATCCAAATCCAAGCAAGGTTATTTTTAGCTATAGACAAGCCTATTCCAAAATTTATGTTGAAAGGTGCGGGCCCTAGAATAGCTAAAACAATCCTGACAAAGAAGAATAAAGTATAGGAACCATTCTGCCCAATATGAAGGATTACTGTACAGCTACAGTAATCATGACATTGTGATATCAGTGGAGAGGAATGGACACCTAGATGAAACAGAATAGAGAATTCAGAAGCCAGACCCACATAAATACGATCACCTAATTTTTGACATCAATCCAAAGCAATTCAATGGGGAAAGGACAGCCTTTTCAACAAATGATGCTGGAGCAACTGGGCATTCAGTAGGCTATGCATGTGTGGGGTAAGGAGTATATAGGAAACCTCTGTACCATCCTCTTAATTTTGCTATGAAATTAACCCTACTCTAAAATAATAATAATATTAATAATAATAAAGTCTTTAAAAAAACATAAACAAAAGCTACAGAGAGCCTGAAATATTTACGAAAATATTTTTCTGAAGACATGGTCAATTTTTATACATCCTAACTTTAGTTTTTTTCCTAAATTTTATAATAAGCAAAAGAAAAAGAGGAGAAAAAGGAGGAGGGCGAAAGGTAGAGGAGGAAGGAGAAGGAGAAGAAATACTCCATAGTATATACGTACATAAGTATTTTCAATGCAGATGTCACTTATTTTTCTATTTCCAAAATGAGATCATGCAATAAATATATGTCCATAACCTGACTTTTTTTGAGGGAGTTTTAAAACTTTATCTGCATATTTTAAAAATTGTGCATTCCAATAATTAAAATCATTTGAACAAAATAAAATGGCTCTATGATTAAACTGCATTTTACAGCCTGCAGGACTCCTTGGACCAGCTTGGTTTTCACTACAGATTTCACTGTGGTCCCACCCAGCTTCTGCCTTCACCAATACACGAGTTCTTTTCCTTCTCTGCCAGCCAGCCAGGCAGGTGGGAGAGGCAGGTGCGGACTTCATTGTCAGTAGTTCTTTGATGTGAAAAAGGGAGCAGCACAGTCATTTAAACTTGATCCAAGCTTTTTGCATCTTAAGAAGTTAAACAACTAAAAGAAGTAAAACAAGAAGGCAATGCTTGTGGAATGTACAGTGCATATCAGCGGTGCGTGCCTCATTGTGATTCCCCTGCTTGCTTCTCCTGTTCAATCGCTTCTTTTGAAAACGGTGGATTTTTCTCTTGCGTTTCTGTCTTCTTCGATTTTGATTTATCGAATTTCTCAATCTCAGCCATATCGGGTTGGTCAGACATGGGCAGAAGAAACGGAGCGAGGGGCGAGAACGAAAGAGTCGGCTGTGCCAGTCGCCGAGTGTAACCTGACTTTTTATATGTATATACCACAAAAATCTTTCTCTTTCCATAAATATTTTCTTCAGTGTCATTTGTAATAGTTGTTTAACCCATTAATTTACTTTACAATAGTTAAATCATTTGTTTAGCATTCAGGTTGTTTATTATTTTTAGCTGCAGTAACATCTTTGTAGCTAAATCTTTGGCACATTAGCTGTAATTTAGAATATATTCATTTTTAAGACTTTTAAAACTTATTTTCAGTGTTTACCAAAATATTACAAGAAAGCCAATTTCCCCACCCCATTGCCAACTTTGGAGATTATAACTAATAGAAAAAAATCTTTGCAAATTTATAAGCAAAAAAGATATTTCCTAATGGCTTTAATTTACACTTCTTTGTTTACTAGATGTAATTGATTTTTAAAAATGTGTTATAGGCTAATGCACCTTTTTCTTTTTTAAAGTGCCTGATCAGGCACTCTGCCTGTTCTCCCACTTTTTCTTAAATTTTTACAGGAGCTAATTTTAAACTTGGCTATACATATTGCAGACATTTTCTCCCAATTTGCCCTTTGACCCTGTTCATTATGGCTTTTGACATTCAGGCATTTTAACAAATTTTGTTGTCAAAACAAATAAATAACAGATGTCATATCTGGTGGAACTACCAGTGATTTGTTTTTTACTTTTCTCGTTTTTCTACGAAGAATACACTTTCTTCATGTATTTTGAAAAAGAGATCCATCACAATGAGAACATTACATATAAAAAATTAAATACTATAAATAAGTTGTATTAGAAGAAACATTATAGCTTTTGGTTCTTTTCTTATTAAACACAAACGAATGTAAGTGAACTGAGCATTCAACTTAAGATACCAAGATAAATGAAATAAGAACCCAGTTAAGTGGGAGGAAAGTCTTATGATAATGATTATAAAAGGAAACAATAGTAAAATGTGTTTAAAATAAAGCAAGTTCAAAACTTGGTTCTTGAGATATCAAATCAAGAAAGGAGACAGGAAACATAGCAATAGAAAGAATACAGGATAAAAAAAAACAGATCAGAGGAGTTTTCTAAACTATGAGATAATGCTACATTCAACTCCATATTTAAATATTTGAAAATAACATTGAAAGAGATAATCTTCTCACAAAATACAAATGCCCAAAACTGAATGTAAACTCATGTTTCACAATCCTGAACAGACATTTGTCAGAGAATAAATTGGAAGAGTTTTATCAAAGAATGACTTCGTACAAAAGCATCAAGTCCAAACAGTTTCATAGACAACATTTTTCAAATCATTAAGGAACAGATCATTCTTATGCCTTTAAGTTACCTGAGAGTATAGAGAAAATCAAAGATTATTTTTTTAAATAAAATTACGTCCAATCTCATTTATGAATGTAAGTGCAAAAATATTAAATAAAACATTAACTAGTTAAATCCTGGGTATACTAAAATAAAGTCTTCTCTAGATGAATTAAAAAAAAGCTTAAACTAGGAATTCAAGAAATTAAGATTGAGAATCCAAGAGCAGCAGTATCTATAAGCCACTAGCCTGCATATAGTACAGGTTTCTGATCCTCATAAGCCTTATTCTGTTCTCAGTAATACAGGTCGAGATATGTTCTCGCTCTAAGGGATGCATACACTTTCTGGGCTTTTATTTGGAATTCTTCTCATCCATCCTCTGGTTCACCAGCACATGGGAGGATCTCTACTTTCC
>NW_006439757.1:1959010-1962121 GCF_000325575.1 Pteropus alecto
GAAAATTCAGTGCCAACTCGTTGAAATTCTCTTTTCAGGCTATTTTCCAATGCAGAGGGATCTTCTCCTAAAAAAACTAATATCTGGCACAATGTATGACCTCTACATTTAGCTGAAACGTTCTTTACATTTAGTCAATGGTCTGGTTCATCACAGATCAGAGTTTAACTTCGAGCCACTTCTAATGTTCAGACCCAAGACTGCTATTCCCAGAGGAAAAAAATTAGAAGATTTCATACGCTGATGGAATATAGAAAAAAGCTAACATTGTTAGATGTTCAGACTATAATATTTTCTTGATGAGTGAGATTTTTCAATCTGAAATACACTGTTAAGATGAGAAAGCTTATAGAAGAGAAGCTTAGAATAAAAGAAATTTATTCTCACTGTTAAAAAATGATTGAATTCATTGCATTGGCAATTTTTTTGGTAAAAAGTGAAAGTGAAAAAGATTTGATACCAAGATGCTAAGAGTATGGATTTAACTTCAATATGGATTCCAGCATAGGCTCTGCTCTTGGTAAGAGGTATTCACTTGGATTTCTCAACTTTAGTTTTCATCTCTGTTATAAATAGAGGTATTAACATTACTTCAAAAGATAAGTTTGCAATAGATCCATCTCCTGGATTAAGTTCTAGTGCCTGGTGTGAAGTCCAGCAGGTCATAGTTACTTAGTACATGTCAGTAGACTTAGAATGAAACAAGAGAAAGTCTGCCGTAAATTACAAGCTCCATGAGAAAAAGAAGCTGTATCACGTTCTTCTTTTCACAGAAATTATAGTAGCATGCATTTCAAATGCAGCAACCTTGTGATTTATATTACGGAAGTTTTTCATAACTTCAAAGATATGAAAAAATTTTTTAAATCTCTTAATGGAAATTATAATGCACATTTCAGAGCATTTCACATTCTGCTTTTCAGTGCTGAGAGCAAGCTATACATGTTAGGTCAGTTTTAGGTCAGCAATAAAAAAAATTAGGGTAATATATGAATCTGTATTTCAAAGAATGATTATTCCATGAGAACTTTTACCAAACTGAATTCAGAAGAGGATACAAACCACCATCAGATAGAGCTAAAGCCACCTTTATTTCCAGGGGGTTAAGTCTAACTATTGATAAAGCTGAGAATAATAACCCTGGAGATTCTATTTCTAGGTACCAAGAACCAGAAACCACTTTTTTCCTGAGCTTGTCTTTTACTAAGCATTTAATTTATTTCATGTTTAGTAAGTGATCTCAAGGGCCAGAATGTGGAACATATTTACAGTGGTTTTCGAAAGTTTGGAGCCTGTGGGGGCCAGGAGCCATTTTTCAACGTCTAAAATGCTACTCCCTGTAGATTTTGGGTGGTTCCCAGGACCAATTTCAGGACATGCAATTGATAAAATTGCCCGGTCTCAGAATTATTTTAAAGAACCCTCCGAATTTCCATAGGAACTGAAGGGTACCGGGAGTAGGATTGAGAGGCTCCCTCCAGGCACCATGCCAGCTCTCAGCCCGGCCAGAACATAGGCGGTTAATGGGCTTCAGTCCCAGCAAGCATTTTTGCTCTAGCTGGTATTTTGGCTTTCTGGGGGCCCTTCGAGTGACTTCCTCATCAGCCTGGGTTCTCTGGGGAGGTTAATGACACAAGTCACAACTTTAAGCCGCTGCCACCCGAGCATTGGTTCCTTCCCATGTCTTACTAGTGATTTGATGACAGGTATTTGGCAGAGTCTGGGCCCAATGGAGCCGAGCGGACTCCATGTGGGTTTTTTGGCTGTTGCTATTTCAGGGCTTTCCACAGAACTATCCCCGCCATTGACGATACAGAGCAAAGGGGAAAGATGGAAAAAGCCAGGACATCTAGCGTTTTGGAAGGAAGAATTTCACAGACACCCACTGCTGTTTCAGGATCGTTATGGAATCAGAAGATTGGGACCAGGAAAGGGCTTTAGAGGTCTCATGCCCACTCCACCTTAGGGGTCAGAGATGCCGACTGGGATGTTCTAGCTCACAAAGCCAGTGAGCTGCAGTGCTGAGCTGGAACCTTGGACTCTTGGCCCCAGTGAAGGTTCCTTTCTACTCTCTCTGGTCGATAAGAGGCTTAAATGCTATTCTCTATCTGATTGAAGTTAGACAGCATTCTAGAAATGCATGTTTTGAAACTCTACATAACAAATATGAAAAGCTGGTACTGTTCATAGTCTCAGTTTTCCTCATGTTAAAACGAGACTCTTATTGCAATTGGAAAGAAAAAAGAAAAAAAACTAAATACCATTCTTAAGGTGGCCCTTGTACAGTAACTCTAAACCTTCCAAATTCTCATGGGTGCCAATCCACAGCGTGCCTGGGAAAAAACTGACTGCAAGGAAAATGTGTCCCTATTGAATTTCTCATGCCGACCATTTCTCTCAGCTGAGCACTGCATGGCCTTCCGTAGAACGACTAATGCTGTCCTGCTTCTCTTCCAGCTGAACCTCGTTTCCCCCTTTTTAAATACGGAAGCGTAGTCAGCGAAGTGTGTGTGTTACACTCCTGCTGTTAGGAAAGGATGACCTCTGATTCTACTGCCCAATTTTTTATTTAAAAATGCATGTTTTCTTTTCTCAGAAACTTTTAAGAATATGGTAGGTTTGGGTTTTTGATAATAGGGCCAAAGGCTGGAGGAATGCTACAAAATTTTACTTTTTCCTATTCTTAAAGATACTGAAAAAAGTTGAAAGAAGTAGTTTGCCAGATTTAGCAAGTAAAAACAGGATATCTAGTTAAATTTAATTTCAGATAACGATGAATAATTTTCAGTATAAGTATGTCCCATGTAATATTTGCATATACTTAGACTAAAAATTTATTTGTTATCTGAAATTAAAATGTAATTAAGTGTCCTGTATTTTATCTGGCAGTCCTATGGAAAAGGGGGAAGGGGTCACTTTCAGAATATTATACATAATAAATAACTTACATATATACTATATACTGTTTAGTAAATTTATATATACCATATGTAGTAAATAATATATAGTAAACATATAGTAATATATTTATTATATTATTATAGCTTATGTAGTATGTATAGTGAATAAAAGTATACACTGTACACTATATACACTATATATTATGTATAG
>NW_006439757.1:1962302-2013805 GCF_000325575.1 Pteropus alecto
TATATATATGCACTTTTCAGTAAAAGTGACATGAACAGAGCTAACTTCTATAAGTAATGTAGCATTATCTCTCAAGTTCATCAGCCCAGTTCTCTTAAATAGAGCTCATTTTTGGAGAGAATATCTGGTAAATTTCAAATACAGAAGAAAACAGAAGTCTCATGTAAAAGTGTATAGGAATAATTGCTGGTTCTTATACTCTGTCTCTTTTTAAAGAAAACCAGATCTTTATTATTACTCACAAAGGCAGCTCTTCCCAGTCCTTAAGTGATTTAATGGAATTGGGATTTTGACATCTTGTTTTTATAAAGATTCAGAAATGCCAAAGAAGTCTCAATATTGCCAGAGGCTAAAGGATTGGAAAATTAATCCTACTCAAGAAACATACAATAACATAATGATTTTAGGTCGGAAACAGAAAATAAGTGCTAAAAATTAAAGAAAAGAGAGATCAATTCTTAATAGTAAAAAAAAGATAACTATGAGATCTTACATACGCCAAATAAAAAAAAAATGAAGAATCCAAGAGACCAGTTTATAGTTTAACTCTCTGTAATTCTTAGACTTAGAGGGAAAGAACTGAAGCTTTTCTAAAAACAGCCATAGTCAAAAGAAAAAAAAAATGCAGAATTCTCATTTATTGGGATGACTCAAAAGGCCCCAGACATCACCAATCTTTGAGTACAAATGAGGACACAACAACATTAAAGTCCAAATGACATTGACTCTGAGCCTTCACCCACAAAAGCAGGACCTCATCTCCTGGCCTCTCCCAGGGGATGCTACACTAGGGCTTACAGATTCTTCCACCAGCTTCGCTCTATGCTCAAACTTCGCCCTGTTCTGCGCCTGCTCTGGTCCACATCTTCTACTTACAGATATGCCTTTGAGAACTTCTTTGCTATATTGTTGGGATCAAACATTTGAGAAAGTCTGATAATGACATCCAAGGGTGCTGCCTCCCTGCCCAATCCCCACCTCAATTACTAGCCTAGCACTTTACTCTTTCCTTTGCACCTGTAATGAAATGATGTATAATTAATGATAGAGACTTTATGTCATTCCTGTCTTGATTAAGCTTCCTTTCCAACCCCTCACACAATGCTTGGCACAAATTAGGTGTTCGATAGGTAAAATAAAATGATTGAAGGGTTTTCCTAGAGACAAGTCCCTAAGTTTTGGCTGCTAAAACCTCTTTCATAACAATAACAATTGTAAAATGGTTCTTTTTATGTGCTGGTGCCACTCCTAGCGCTTTACATAGATTAACTCTTCTACTTTCCACTTTACAAATGAGATAACCGAGAAACAAAGAGGTTAAAAAATCTGCTCAAGGTCATCTAGGTAGTGAACAGCAGAGCTGAGGTTCTGAACACAATCTGCTTGCAGAGTCAGAGCTCTTAATTTCCCATTGAATCACTTCTTTCAAAAAAGTCCGAGAAATCAGGTGGAAGAGTCCTTCCCCCTCTTCTCCATCCCCTCTCTGCTCCAGGTCCCTTCACTAGATATCATGCCATATGAAAACAACCTTAATAATAATAATAAAATAATAATAATAATAATAATATAAATAACAATTCCTTATCTTCCTCCCTCCCTTCCTTCCTAAATTTTGTGGAGCATCCACTCCCCGTGTGTCAGGCCCATGCCAGGTATCAGAACCACAAAGCTAAGAACTAGTTTCTGCCACAGAATCACAGTCTAGTGGGAAAAGCAGAGAGGCCAACAGCATTAATGATGTAATCTAAATAAACAGGGCTCAAGAGAAGCATCTGGTAAACCTCAGTGCAGATAATGCTGGCAGAAAAAAAAAAAAAGAGGCCAGTGGGAAACACTGAGTTTATGAACAAATTAGAAGAAAGATATCTGGACCCAAGTCAAAATGGACTCCTGGCTCCTGAGGCTGCAGCTGAGGAGTGCAGTCTGCACAGCTCACAGGGAGGGGTTAAGTAGCTGCCAGATGTTCCTGAGGAATAAGTAAAAAGAAAGGCACAAAACTGCTAGGTTTCAAGTAAATCTCATGAGGCTCTACAGAAAGGACTAGAATAGAGAAGAATGGATCACATAACAGAAGGGGAGGAAATTTTGCATCACACTAAGCAGTGTAATTTATCATTCTTCTAGAGAAATGTTTTAAAGACAAAATTAAAGATTCTATCTTGGTCTGCTATTTCATTATTGGCATTTGTCTTGTGCATGGGTTTCTGTCTTAAGAAAGACCATGTGACACATAAGAGCAGTTCATTAGTGGAAGGGAGAAAACTGGAAACACATTATCCCCACCAGAGGTCAAGCCAAGGCTTGGGAAACATGGGTGAGAGGGGAAGTGGAAGGCCCCACTTCTCACAGCTACTCCTCATGACGGGGAGGGAGTACAATGTCATAGAGCCTGTTAGGGCTGGCTTTACGATTCACTCGCTGCGTGACCTTGGGTCAGTTGTCTAACCTTTGAAATCTTAACTTTTTTCATTCGTAAAATGGAAATGATAATCTTATCTTCTTCATAGGTTCTTCCATAATGGTGAAATGAGATCTTGCGTTGGAAGGGGAAAGAGATGGCTCTTTACTATTTATTTCTACTGCAGTTGTCTTCATCTTTCTATTTAAATAAGTATAATAATTCACTCTAACTGAAAAAAATAATGATCTGAGACTCTCTAGATATAAATGCATTCTCAAATGCTCTTTTACGTCAAAATGCTGACTCCTATATCTGTCTCTGGCGAAATTTGTTGGAGTTGCTTTCCATAATGTTCCTTTAAAAGCTTTGGTGACATGGTCCAAAGATCTCCAATCTCTTCTTAATAAGGTTAGGCACTATATTTAAACCTTCACTAAATCCATTGATATTTTCTGCTTGTCAGGGTAGGATGTTCTCAATGTTTCTGCCTTTAAGTACATAAGAAACGTGGATTTTCAGCTCTGGGACCCTTAACCCAGGAATTTGAAGCTCTGTCTCTTGGTTATTGGATGAACTACAATCACAAGTCTTCCAAGGATGACCAAGGCAGACTGTTCTTGCTGCTGGATGCTTATGTGAGGGCTTGTGCCACCTGGGGTATTCCAGGTGGCAGCTTGGGTCCCTCATCCCTACTAGGCTAATGGCCTTGCTCTCACTCCCCTCTTCCAAAAGACACCTCTAGAAAGAATGGCAGTGGCCACCCTCTCGTGGTCTTGAATTCCAGTCAGAAAGGCTGTGCCAGGATAGCAACTGCCACATCTAATTCCGACTGGGTCAATCTGCCTGAAGTCTTTTGAACCGAAACCATACTGACAGGAAGGAGAAATATCCAGGGACAAACCAGATTTGAGCAAAGAAACCATAAAGAAGTAGAGGGTCAACGTTTTGGAGAATTCAATATCATGGCTTCCTGCACAGGGAAGTAGCAGATTTCTTAGGGAGCAAATGCTATTAACATTCTCTTTAAATTTGATGCTTTAACTGAACACGACACAAGGCGTTTGGCATGGACCGCACTTCCTGTCACAATTTATTTTGGAGTTAGAAAATGTTTCTGACTCAAAAACTAACTGAAAGCTATTTCTCCACTGTTGTAAATCAAATCAACCCACCAACCTCAGTAGGACTTGGGCCCTATCCAAGAGTTGCATGCAAAACAGAGAGAGACGAACCAATAGCTTTTGAAAAGGGAAGATGTCTGCTGCAAACAGGAACCAGTGAGGGCACAGATTTCTCCTAAAAATTTGGAATAAGTTCCCAGTGGCTAGAGATAGCCTTCGAGTTATCTGACAGACTCTCTCTTCCCATTTCAACCTGCACTGAGGGTTTGGTCACAATGTCAGCAAGCCAGTGCGGTTAAATACAGTAATCTGATCATTTCTGTAAGTATCAGAGCTCTTCTTGAAATTTGAAGCCCTGTGAAGGAAGAAAGCACACCTTTTTTTTTTTTTTCCCATAGCTTCAAGGTCCTAGCATGATGGTCAGCTGTGAGTTACTTTGAGGTACAGTATCTAGGAGAAATTTTGGAACAGAACAGATCCTCAGTAAATGTGTGTTGATGAATGGGCATGCCACATTTGCTGTTGTTAAATTTGATTTCTGCATGTTTCTTATTTACCCATCAGTTTTTATTACTATTTAGGTATATCTTTGAAGACCATTAAATTTTCTTCCACTTCATTATTTCATAGCCAAAGTTTTCATGAAGCCACCAGTACCATCACCCTCTTCCTGTGCTTTTATAACAGCCGTATTCATACCATGGATGACACTGTACTGTGTTAACCTTTGCTTATCTTTACCACCCTTTAGACAAGAGGGAGGACTTTGTCTTGTTTATCATCGTTGCCCAGTGCCTAGGGTAATAATCAGCACTTCAGAAGTGTTCGATAAATAGTTATTATATAAACAAAGTCTTGTACTTAGTGTTAAGGCTTTTTTCTGAAGCATTTAAACTGACACCTATCAATTCTAAGACTCCTGAAAAAAAAAGAGTTTTTCATCATGAAGTAGAACTAGATTGTGCAATTTGTATGAGACAAACAATATTTTAATGCTTACCTTCACTTTCTATTATGTACTGTTCTCCCTCCTGCTAGTTTTGCTGTCGGAGGTTCAGGAGGAGAGTGAAACACTTTAATTATGTCTCCTTTGCAAAAATTTAAAACACAAACTGGAATTTTTAAGCTTTCTCTTTTTATCGGGTGTTGCTGCTGCTGCTGCTGCTGTTTTGAGTGCCTAGCATTTCCTCTTTAAAAAGCGGAGTTTAGAGTTTAGAGCACTTGTTTGGGCTTATGGAACAAAAATGCATCAGTTCTTTCTCCAACAGTTTGCAAATGTTTGTTGAGTTTCCATTATTGCAGGATACCATTCCAGGAGCTGGTGAGAGAGATGGAAAGACGGGCAAAATTATTACTCTTATTGAACTTAAATTCTAATGAGGGAGATACAAGCAATAAGCAAGATGTCAGGAAATGCTCAATACACTAAAGAAAAAAAAAATAAGCATGTGATAGAAAGTCTGCGTTGGACTGCTTTGGATGGTCAGGGAAGGGCAGTCTAAGGTGATATTTAATCTGAGGTCTAAATGAGCCACAGGAGTCAATTCCTGGACCTGAGAGAACAGAATTCCAGGCAAAGGGGCTGACAGGAGAGCCCAAGATGGGAACAAGTATGGTTTTTCAAGGAACAGAAAACCATCTTCTTTCTAACTGCCATAGAATGAATGTTTATGTCTGATCCCCCGCCAGACACACATGTTGAAATTCCAACTCCCAGTGTGTTGGTATTAGGAGATGGGCTCTTTAAGAGATGCTCAGGTCATAAGGGTATAGCCCTCATCAAAGGGATTAGTGCTCTTACAAAAGAGACCCAAGAGAGGTCCCTTGCCCCTTCTATCATGTAAGGACATGGCCAGAAGTTGGCCATCTATGAATCAAGAAGCGGATCTCCGCCAGACAATGAATCTGCCAGTGCCTTGATCTTGGCTTCCCTAGCCTATGAACTGTTAGAAATAAATTTCTGTTGTTTATAAGATATCCAGTTCATGGTACTTTGATATAGCAGCCCAAACTGACTAAGACAGTAACTCTTACAGAGCTGACTCCCAGGTTTACGTTGCTAGGTCTAGCTCTCTCCATGTTTGCAGAAAATCTTGGTTCCACTAAAGACCCTGTGACCAGAAAGAAGGAACAAATCCACTTAGCTAAGCTATCAAGCATTTATGTTTGGTAGACATTGAGCATAAACCAAATTTATTATCCTCCCAAGATCGTCAATAATCTTTAAAATCTCTGTTCCTGGTACCCTAATACTGGAATTACCATTTTCCTTATTTCTTGTGTGTATTTTGGATACACACGTGTTTGTGGATTTAGAAGGGCATGATTTTATCTGGGGATCCTGACTATATTTCTATTAGATTATTTGTTTATGGTTCATGGTTTACACAGTAGAGAGGCAAAGAGGTCCTGGCACTCTTGCCCTGGCCTTCCTCTTATACACGTGCACACGTGCATGCTCTATGGATTTATACTAAGTTAAGCCCTTTACATCCAATCAGGCCAATTGGCAGTTTTCTCACAAGTGGATTTCCCTGGGAGGCAATGATTGGTCTGCGTCCCCAAGGTGAGCAGAGGAGGCTTGTACATCCTGTGCCTTCCATCAGGGAAACATCAGAGTTTAGTGTTAATGAACAGGTCAAGTTTTTGCTTCCAATCCCTAAGCCTCCCTGACAAAAGCCTATGGAGGGCTTTCACCTTAAAATTGCATTTTAACTAGTTCATGGACACTTATAAAATGCAAAGAATTATTGGTGGTACTTTCCCAGTTTTTCTCATTCAACCATTGCAGCAATCCTGTGAGGCAGGTATTAATTACTCTTGCCTAATAGAAGAGTAAAGTGTGGCCCAGGGAGGGTCTGCAAAAATGCCTCTGGTCACTCAACTGATTCCTTCCTGTCTGTGCTGCGATCTGAATTGAGATCTCATGTCCACATCCACGATTTGTTTTCACTTCAGCATGGTACCCGAGCTTCAGGAGAGTCTTGTCTGAGCGCGTGTGCTCTCCCAGAAGTGCAGTGCCGTTTGATTCTCGAGTTCATTGGTGGGATTTTCTTGTTCTGAAATTACTGCATTCCTAAGAAATTCTTTGACTCGTTGAAAATACACACAATAGATGGGGGAGAGAGTGAGAGATAGTGGGGGTGGAGGCTACAGTGGGGGTGGGGGACAGGGAAGGAGAAGGAAGAAGATAAGGAAAGCTCACATGTCTTGAGCTCCTGCTACACCCTAGATACTGTGCTGGGTTCTTACATGTAAAGAATCTCCTTAAAATTCTCCATCGCTGAGTCTTTACTTCCTGGCGTTACACTGATTATGCAGCAATCTGAGGCCTGCGGGTCCAAGGAAAGTCCCAGATACTAACTTGAAACAAAAGGGCACGCAATGAGTTTTTTAAGACCAGAGGTTAGCACTCTCGGGCAAGGAGCCTCGCTGCTCTTGGGCGCCTCCCTGCTCTTGGGCGCCTCCCTGTGGCCACTAGCAAAAACGCTCTAGAAACCATGAAAATGGGTGTTGAGTGGCTCAACGGAGCCTGAAACCATTGGTTTTCTTCTTATCTGTTTTTTATTCTGCTTCCTGTCATGCACTTCCTGGCAGACCTCTGTTCATTCCCTCAGTGCCATGAACATAATAAGTCTATGAGAAAAGCTCCAGCATCTTACAAATGGACAACAGAAATGTGCTTCTTAAATATTAGTGACGGTCTTCTGAGGCTTTCCAACAGAAACATGGTGAGAGCCTTCGGAATCATAAGAGTATGAGTAAAAATATTGCCATGCCACTCGGCTGCGTTTGGACGAGCTAATCTGTCTGCATCTCAGTTTCATCTGTAAATTGGGACCAACAATCCCTACCTCCCAGAGGTGTTGTAGAGATTAGATGAGGTGATGCATATGAAAGTGTGCAGCTCACCGCAGTGATGAATAAACATTAGCTCCTTCTCTTTTTCTCCCTTTTACTCCCCATACGCAGAATTATTTCCACAGACAAGTCTGACATTAAACACTCTCAGATCAGAATAAACGTTGCTCCGCTTCCAGACCTCCTCCCAAGTCTAAGGGAACAGCACATTTCCAGAGGGGCAGGGGGAGGTAGTGATTTGTGAGAGCAGGTGAGCTTTAGGGGCCTTTCGGAGAGATGATCCGAAATGGGAAAGAGCTGAGACTGGGAAGTGTTCACGGCACGCCCTTCTCACGGGGGCCTTCCTAGGTCAGAGCTGGCTGCAGACCTGGTCTTCTGTAACTGCTTCTGAGGGAGCAGTCCCCCTGCTGGGCGCAACCACATTAGAGGACTTTCCGAGGTTCTCACCAATGCAGGAAAGGCAGCTCTTCTTCCAAAGGGCCAAAGACAAATGACAAGGACGTTATTCTCTTTTTGTGTATCTATTTTGTTGGCTTCTGCAGTCAGCAAAGCTCTACCCGTGGCTTCCCTTTGACAACAGATGTCTTTTCTGCCTTTAGTCGTGGGAATAGTTCCAAAGCAGCCGCCGACTGTACGCGGGAGCCAAAAGCATGCACGTACTGCAAAGCTGTAAAGGAGCTAGGAAAAAACACCAGACTTCTGGGAAGCCACCCAGGTGGGGAGAACCAGGACTTAATTTGTTCTGCTGTCTTCAGAGAGAGAAGGTTGAGCCCTCAGAGAGTGAGAGCCTTCCTTGTGTCCCTAACTCCTCTGACTTTACCTGGTCGTCAGATGAAAGAGCATAGCCTTTGGATACAGAGAGGACTGGGTGTGGATTTTGCCTTGTTATTTACTGGCTATGACACTCTAGATAAACCATTGATCTTTGCTAGCCTCAGTTTCCTCATCTGTGAAACAGCACCCATGATCTTGTAAGAAGAAAATATGATAACGAATATAAAAACCTCACAGAGTTAATAGAACATAAAGAGTGCTCAATTTGTTATTTTTTTAATTAATGGGAGAAACGATACTAAACAATAGCCTCCTAGAAAAATGCATATAGTTGTGGTATATTAATATAAAATATGTTGAAACAATTAATAAAAAAACCACATTTAAAAATATAGTGAAGGATGAACCCTAAAGTATTGATTATTTCCAGGCCATAAAATTTAAGGCAATTTTTATTGTTTTATATATGGTCACCTATATTTTCTCATTTTTCAACAATGAACATATATTACTTATAGATTAAAAAAAGTAAAGAGAACTGATATTGTAGAAGAATATTAACAGTCCAGAAAAATGTTCAAGATATAGTGTTATAAACAAAAGTTTGGATACATATAACACCATATTATAGTATGTGTAGATAATACATAGAAACTACAGTGCAAGGGGGTGGCTGTAGAATAAAACCTTTGCAGTAGTATGGGGAAATTATAGGTACTTTTAATTTTCTTCTTTTTTATGTCATATTTTCTATGCTTTTATGTTAGTTCTAAAAGTCCTAAAAAGAGAAAACATACAATTAAATTTTTAAAAGCATGCAAAAGTGAACAGACATTGCTCATAAGAAACAAACATCATATACATATATGTTAATATAAGTAGATATATGAGTCACCCAACTTGTAGCAACAATGGTGAATAAACAGCATATTCGACATCCTGTAATGTCTCTAAACCGCCTTGTGTCTGGCCTCAGTGACTTTGCTCAGTGACTTTACTGGGTGGCTTTGCTGCCCGGAATTCTTCCCACTCTGCCTCCTGCCCTGACTCTCTCTTATCCTGTGTCCAGCAGGGGAGTATCTACTAATCATCTAAGATTCAGCCCAATTTTTCCTCATGTATGAAGCCTTTCCATGCACTTCCTGGCAGATCTCTGTTCATTCCCTCAGTACCATGAACATAATAAGTCTATGAGAAAAGCTCCAGCATCTTACTGCACTGATTTGTTCACATATCCATCTTCCCCTCCTAAATGCAAGAACTGTGTCCTTTATCTTAACACCTAGCAAAGTGACTGACACATAATATGGGCTCAATAAATGTTGATTAACTAAATAAATCACCGAATCTGAATCCTGTTTCATATCTACTTTAGGGTAATTGATCTCGGTGCCTGCCATCCTTAAAATCTGGTTATTGGGAAATTTTAGGCCAAGATTACAGTTGTAAATTTGTATCATTAGGCCTTATAGGGTTAACCAAAGTAGAGACAACAAACTCAATTACTAATATTGGAGATAAAATAACAGTGATTTATAAATTAAAAAGCAAGATAGGAGCAACTAAAAGCCATGATATTATCAAGACAATATGTTCATTTGCAAGGTATTCTCATCCTTAATTAAAAGATTTCCAAGTATACCTGTGCACACGTGCGCAAGAGGGGCATCTTGATGTGAAGTGTAGCTTGCTGGACTCCTTGGTATGGGCATTCCCAGCTATGGCTAGACATTAGAATCACAGGCAACATTTTTCAAATTATGACCCCAAACCAATCAAGACAGAATCTCTGGCAATTCAGAGTTGGAACTGAGAGTTATTTGCCTTTAAGAATGGAGGAAAGGAGTTGCACTCTAAAATAATTTGAGTCGTTTAAGGCGGGGTCCCCAACTGCCAGGCCACGGGCTGGTACCAGTCCATGGCCTGTTAGGAAGCCAGCGGTGGGCGAGCTAGTGAAGCTTCATCTATATGTGCAGCCGCTCCCCAGCACTAGCATCACCGCCTCAGCTCCACCTCATCTTCAGGCATTAGATTCTCATAGGAGCACCAGTCCCTGGTGCCAAAAAGGTTGGGAATTGCTGGTTTAAGGGAACTCTCTACCAATGTGCTATCAATAGGGCGACCCTAAAATGTCATCCAAACTAAGATTCTCCTGAACAAACCAGGATATATGCTCACCACAGCCATGAACCCTATTTTAAGGTTAATGCTTCAAACAGATATTCTCAAAAATCAAGAACAATTAATTGTTGTTTTGTTTGATGACACAAAGCCAATGAACAATCCTATGCTCCCTGCCAGAATCCTTGGAAATTCTGTACAAAATGACTTTCCCATCCTGGTTGTTTCAAAAAAATAAGGACGGGAGTTGGAAAATGGGTAGAAAACTGACAGCTATAAGAAAGAATTATTACTTGGATATTGGAGGTAAAATATGCCCATATATTTTATTCTTCTCTCTAAGGGAGTGGTTACCCAAACACCTGGTATCAGAGACAAAGAGTGAGGAAAAGCAGAGTGTTATGAGTTCACTCTAATTTCAATTTTTACTTCATATTTGCGATACACCTTTCCTTTTAAAACTACTCCTTATTATCGCACTCTTCCTAGCCTCCTAATTCTCCTGGGTCTTTTCCGCTGAAAAACTTGAACCAGAATAAAAACTTTGCACATTTGATGACAAAGAATAGAAAATATTAAGGACAGGAGAACCAAAGAAGAAAGGCAGCTGTGGATATCGAACAGAACCCTGAGTCAACTAATCTGGATTAAATCCTATAACTCAAACTGTCTGAGGCACACAGCATTTTAATCTAACTCTCTGTTGTGAGAGATTTTGTAAAAATTAAAGAAGATAAAAGATTGGAAAGATCCTTGAAGATCTAATTTATGGTTAACTGGCTGACGTGGGGTGGGCACTGTGCATATTACCTGAGATGGAATTATTAGACATCGATGACCTCGTGCTCAGACAGTGATCCACCAATGCAGGTGAAAGCTGGGTACCAAAGTAGTGTCGAAAACAGTATTTCTAAGGTTGATGTACTTAGTGTTTTTTTTCTCTAGATTGAGATTTACTTTTAACATGTTATTCTGGCTTTCGATTAACTATGATTTTTGTAAGCTATATCTTTTCTCTTTTTCTTCCTTCTAGTTGATTAATCTACTCCCCCCGCCCACACACACACACACACACACACACACACACACACACACACACACACTAAATTTTGAAGTTAGACATTTTATTTTATTTCTTTTCTTTTGCTGGTTAATTTCTCCATGTGTACTTAATTTTACTCAATATCTTTACTTTCCTTAATAGCATGAGAATTTAAGGACACTTCAATTTTAATTCTCCACCCCAGCTCTATATCCTAACATTCTACAAAATATTGTTATAAAATATTTTTTAATATTTTATTCATTGTCATCACTACCTTAATTATCGTTGTTACTATTGTCCTATATCTATTAAGTAGTAGCAAAATCACTATTATGTAAAATGTTTTCTACTATTTATATTATAGTCAAAGACACAGGAGAGAAAAATAAGTATAAATAATGAAAAGTGAGGAGGTAAATTTGCCTGTAGTGATATGATTGTATTATATTATGTTTTATTATATTATTATTATATATGAGAAAATAATATTGTAATAATTAGGTATTTGAAAAATCTAAGATAGTAACCCAAAAAATGGTTAAAAAAAATAAGAAAGTTCATTAAGTTTCCTAGGACCAAAAATAGAGTTAATAATCAACATCTTTGTTATTTATTTATTAAATAAAAATGGTTAGAAGATATAATGGCAGAAAAGATATCATTTATAATAGTTACCAAATAGGTGGAATAATAACAAATAAAGAATATACAAAAAAGTATGTGAAGAAAACTTTTAAATAGTATGGAAGGTCTAATGTAAATAAATTGAAAGGCCTACCCCATTCTTAAATAGAAAGAATTAACATCATAAAGTATCCCTAAATAAACTTATAAATTCGAGATGACTTCCCAACACCAAAAATAGCACCAATAGGAATATACACATACTAGATTACCTAATACTGAATTCACGTGGAGAAAAAACAAGCAAGAATACCCAGGAAATTTGTGCGAAAGAAGAGGAATGGAAAAAGACTGACTCTACTAGATATTTAAATATATTATAAAGCGACCATGATTAAAGTAGTATAGCATTGATGAATGAATTAGACAAGGAGTTAGCAAGCTTTTTATGTAAATATACCATGGTAAATATTTTCAACTTCGTGAGTCAAAAAGTCTCTGCTAAAATTAGCCAATTTTAATATTGTAGCACAAAAGCAACCATAAACAATATATAAACAAATGGTCGTAGCTCTATTCCAACAAAATTTTATTTACAAAAACAGACAGCTGTCTGTATTTGGCAAACTGGCTATAGGAGCATGGATTTTTTTTTAAATATCCAAAAATAGATGCAGATATATGAATAATTAGTATACAATAAAAAAGATACTGCTTATCAATAGAGGAAAATTATATTGCTCAATAAAAATTTCAGACAAATGGTCATATGGTCACTTATCTGAGAAGAAAAGTAAAGTTGGACCCTTATCTCATTCTGTAAATAATTCCAAATGGATCAGAAGTTGAAATATAAAAGTTAGATTCATTAAAGTACTGAAGAAAATGGGAATATCTTCATGAACTAAGAATGGAAAAAAAAATCTTTCTAAGCATGGACTAAAACCCAGAAGCCACAAATGAGGAGACTGAAGGATTAGACTTTCCAAATATAAAAATTTCTACAGAGCACCATCTGCCACCAATAAAAACATTGGGGAAGAAAAGAAAAAATACTGTCAACTCATATAACAGATTCTACAGCTAGTGATTTAAATAATAGTTTCTGTCAGTCTTGTAATCTGGTTTCCCATGCTATTGTTAGGTACCAATAAATACCACTATTTTGTTATAATAAAACTATTATCTTGATTTTTAAAAATTTAAGACCATTTGTAACTTGAAGATCAAAGATTCAATTTCTCAATTTATATAAGAACACAAAACAATTTGCACTCTAAGTGTGGACATGTGCAAGCCCATGCAAATCTCAATAAACAAACTTAACTTTTTTGCATCATTATTCATGAAATGATTGACATGATGCCTTAGTGGGATTTCTGTTTATGGAATGACAGATTGAGAAGCCTTCTTTCCACAGTTGCAACTATGCAGTTTTTGATAAAAATGCTTGCTGAACAAAACTCTAGTCTATAAAGAGATTAAACACATTGTTAAAGTTATAAATTGAACAAATGTGCACTGATTGAGGATGCATTCCTCTATACCACCATAATCCTCAAGAGAATGAAGATAATGACAATAAATGAAGAAAACCTTTTATTAAAAGAGTAATTTTTATTCTAGCTCAAAATTTTTCTAAACCAGTGAAATATAAATACAATATTGGCATTAATACAGTTAACTTTATATCAGAATTCCCAACTATCATGGTGTAATTTAAATTAACAAAGATTAAACAAAGAAAGCTTCTTTTAAAAGAAAATAATAGCTCGTTTTCAATATACTGATTACATTTCCTGCTAACGAACACATAGTTGACTAAAATTTTCTTATCGACAAAGAAATAGGATAGTTTGGATTCTAAGTAAAATAATTGAAGTTGCATTATACTTATTTTCTCATTATTCTTCAGACTACTATAGAACCAGGAAGAGGCTTAAGAAGACATTTTGGTCAAGGTTCACCCCATGAGACTGCTGTGGATTGAATTGTGTCACCTCACTCCTCAAAAGGTATGCTGAAGTGCTAACCCTAGGGACCTGTGAATGCAGCTATATTTGGAAATGCGATTTTTGCAGATATAATCAAATTAAGATGAGATCATACTCAATTGGGGTGGGCCCTAATCCAGTCTAACTGGTGTCCTTATAAGAAGAGGAAACAGAAACACAGACATGTAGTGAGAACACCATGTGACTACAAAGGTAGAGGTTGGGTAATGCATCAACAAAGCAAGGGACATGAAGGATTGATGACAACCATGAGAAAGAGTATAGGAAGAGGCAAGGAAGGATTCTTCCCTAAAACCTTCAGAAGAAGCATGGTTGATACCATTTTTGGACTTTCAGCCTCCAGAATTGTGAGAGAACAGATTTCTGCTGTTCAAAGCCATCCAGTCTGTGGTCTCATGTTATGGCAGCCCTAGGAGCGTAATATAGGGACTTAACTTCACTGCACTTTCATATTATGGCCCTGGTCTGGTGCAATCACGGGAGAAGCCAGACCTGAGGCCCCGTGGTGTGGTCAGAGCCAGTATCCCTGTGAGTCTGGTCAGGGTGGGCTCGTTCTTGAAGTGATAGAGGCCATGCGGACGCTCATCTTCACCCTGGGGAAACTAAGGCCACTGGCAGAGCTGATAGATGAGTTGAAAAAGTTTGAGTTTGAAGTTACAGGGATAGCAGTGGCAGCTGGGTTCTCCATAATCTCCAAAGTGGTCAAAGACCCAGAAGATAAGAGACTGAGGGACCAGAGTCAGCTCGCCTACTGCACGTGACAGATCAACTCATATAATGGCTCTTGGGTTCAGTTTCCTCTCAGTCCATCCTAGATTTACACCTCTTCTTATCCATCTCATCCCTGCATCTTTTTTTCTCACCCTGTTGCCTTTTTTTTCCCTGTTGCATATAGAAATTTATTTTACTTAAGAAACTTTCACATCGTCCTTGCTAAGTACCAGGCACTGAACTAAACTCCTTTAATTTTTAGAGCACTTTTAAGTTTACAGCAAAATTAATCAGAAAGTACAAAAGTTCCCATATACTCCTTGTCCCCGCAACTCAGGCATAGCCTCCCTTACTATCAATATTCACACCAGAGTGGTACATTTGTTAAAATTGATGAACCTGCATTGCCACGTCATTGTCAACCAAGTCCATGGTTTACATGAGGATTCACTCTTGATGTTGTACAGTCTATGGGTTTTGACAAATGTATAATGACATGTATCCACCATCACAGTATCATACAGAGTAGTTTCATTGCCCTAAAATCCTCTGTGCTCCAGATTCATCCCTCCCCACAACTCCTGCAACCACTGATCTTTTTACTTTCTTCATAGCGTTGTCTTTTTGAGAATGTCATATAGTTGGAATCATAGAGTATGAATTGGCTTCTTTCACTTAGTTATACACAATGAAGTTTTCTCCATGTCTTTTCGTGGCTTGATAGCTCATTTCTTTTAGTGCTGAGCAATATTTCATTGTCTGGATGTACCACAGTTTATTTACCCTGTTGCCTTTGTAAAGGCATCCTATATCCTTTAATTGCAGTCAGTGTGCTTTGTCATGACTCTTTAGCCCTGCCCATTAGGCATGCTACTTTACACAGGTAGTATAATGATTAGAAGCCTAGTTGTTAATCTGTATTCTCAGCTCAGACCTGGGCTCCAGTTTCTTTGGCAAGCCATTTAGCCTCTCTGTGCTTTAATGCCCCAGTCCCTAATGTAGAAGACAGCATTATCACTTTCCCCATAAGGCTGTGGAATTAAATAAAATAATACATGTAAGTGCTTGGCCCAGGTCCTAACTCAAAACATGTCAGATGTGTGACTGAAGACCTGTTTTTTTAGGAGGTCAAAAATTGTTTGATTTTCTTCTGAACCCCAAATGATATAATTGAAGAAGTATCCTCTTTTAAGATTTCTTGAAGTTGTTATATGTGTTTGCCACATTACTCCATGTAAACAGAGAATTTATAAAAACATGTGTTGTCACCTAGCAACAATGCAATAATAGAGAACAGGACAAAGAACCTGTTTCATTATTCAAAGTGTTAAATTCTATATGGGTTAAGATAAAAATTCATGCCAAGGCAATGCTAATAATAACAATTTATTCATAGACAAGAAAAGAGTTAATGAACCTAAATGCATGCAACAACTTGCCAGACTTATGTTGTACTTCAGAAACCAATTATAACCTATTTCTACATCTTGTAGACATAGGCCAGGTGTTCACATCAAATCAATAATGAGAGAATGTCATTTAGGCCCCATCAATGTCTCCCACTGGAACTCTGATAGCACCAACTTCGAGGAGACTAGCAGCCTACAATCTCTGCAGCTGAAATGTCTCTTCAAAATATGTCTGGATGAGTACATTTGATGACATCTCTAGCAAATAAACAACTAAAAAAATATTCTGTGAATGGCATGCTACTTCAAGACTGTGGATCAACCCAATTAAAACATCAGCTGTAAAACATTTGCTATGCACCTTGACAGGAAATGCAGAACTGAATAATAATTGTCGAATTTGTTGGGTACAGTTACTCTGCAGGGCTTCAGGATTCTGAAGAGCTAGTGAATAAAACTGTCTAGCCTCTGGGAGTTCAGCAAACGTATTACAGAGGCCTGGAAAGTTTTCAGCATTAAAAAGCTCTTCTTGATTCATTGGTGCCAATTCAGTCCTTCTTCAGAGAACTTTTTCACTCAAACTCTATGTGACGAAATGGAAAAAAACATATATAGATTATTGAAAGGCAGTTATCTCTTCACACACACACAAACACACGAACACACACAAATTTATCTGTGACACCTACAAAGGTCATTAATTAATTAATTAATTTATTTATTTATTTTAAACAATTTTTAATTGCAGTTGACATTCAATATTATACTAGTTTCAGGTGTACAGCGTAAGGATTAGACATTTATATAATTTACAAAGCGATCATTCCCATAAGTCTAGTACCCATCTGACACCATACATAGTTATTACAATTTTATTGACTATATTCTCTATGCTGTACTTTATATGTCTGTGGCTGTTTTGTAACTGCCAATTTGTACTTCTTAATTCCTTCACCTTTTTTGCCTTAATTCCTTCACTTATGAAGCTTATCGACAGAAGGTGCTAATGTGCAGACTGTTGAGAGTGTAACATTGAGTCGAAAATACACACCTTCGATAAGCTAATAAGATGTAGACGAGTGGGACAGAGTGGTGAGTAAATAGTGTATTTAAAACTGAAAGTAAACTGGCAAAATAGGAAACAGATTACTATTTGTCGAGTTTAAGCCTATTTAAAGAACAGCAGTATGTCTAGAGGGGTGAATCTTTGAATGTGCAATGGTTGGTTTGTTGAACTTCAGAGAAGGAAATAGGGGGAAATGTTAGCCCACCAGATTAGAACATGAGGTGACGAGATACATGGTAGGGATGCGCGAAGAAAAACCTAAGAGAATTAAGAAGATGAAAATGGCCCTGACTTTGATGGATGGGTTTCAAAATTAAATGTGAGATAGTAACAACTTTTTCTATGGTCAGTTCTTCAAATTTAGAGTATGAGATTCTACAACTAGGCAGGAAGGGATGGTACATATCTTTTGGGCAATTCTCTCCCAATATTTACCCTTAATATTACAGAGTAGTATTATTTACTTTGGTGATTGGCACAAAATGCCACAGCCAATGACTGGTAGAATCCAAATAGGGTATATGTATCTTGATTTCTGGGGTTCTCTCCCTAATACCACACTGTCCATAAAAGGTAATATGGTCCCTCTTCTAACGACCACTAGCATTTCACATAACCCATTTCTCTAATTATCATTCTTGAATACATGACTTTCTGCCAGGCCACTGTGATCATTTGGGAAAATAATGTCAAAACTTAAAAGCCAATACCTATAGAACTTGCAGAGTTGGAAATTCCACTAAGTTCTCAAGCTTTCCCTCTCACTCATTGAAGACAGTTGTAGTTTTCTTTGCTCTGCATCTTGCCAAGTATCCATGGCACCTAACCACAAATGAAAAAGACAGTCCACTCCAATCAGATGCTCAACCCAACCAGCGTTCCCAGGCAGCCTTGGAACCATCACAACACCCTTCAAGTTCAGGGTCATGCCTTTTGGAAAACAGCATGTAGTGCTCAGAACCTTCACATTCTCTCAGTATTCATCACACTCGAAGCTTTGAGAATCATAACAGACAGGCAACAAAGGAACTGTTTTTTCTTTTAAAAAGAGACAAATTATTTAGTTCTTCAAACAACACCAACCAACCAAATATGAGAGTTCTTATTTTTTATGAAACTTCTCCATCTATTTAGAAATTTCTTACAGCTGTACTCCTTCTTTTATTTCCTGTTTCACATTCTGCTCTTTTAGCATTCATTCCATATGTATTCAGAACCTATCATGTGATGCTAGACCTTGTATATGAGTGGCAGTGCAAAGACAGATAGACTATTTTGTGCCTTGTGCAAGTTCACCGTCCATAGGGTAAGTACAGCATGTAAATAAAGGATTAAAACACAATATGGTAAATGCAAGAGCAATGAAAAAGTTCAAGATAGGAACACATATTAGCTGCCCAAGAGAGTCGGAGACAGTGCACCGAAGTAGTGATGTTTGACAGGGGGAATCTTGGAGGAATGCGGTTCTGTTGGAAATGCTTCTTTTATCTGTTCCTTCTAGTCTCTCTCCCACAAAGATAGTGGACGTCATTTGGGGTGTGTGCTGGCGTTTACTCTTCTTAGAGAACCCATCTCATTTATGTTCCTGCAGGTGGGAGCCGCCTCTTCCCCATTCTAGTCATAGGTGTCTGAGCCCACTGGGCCTAATAAACTAGAGACAAAGAGACAGAGGGAAGGAGGGAGGTGGGCTGGAGGATTGTCGGGCTTTAACCCAGGTGGAGACAGACATGAAAAGAAGACAAGGAATGAGCCTGTAAGAGGGTGGAGTGCGGCGGTGCACAGAGAAGAGCAGACTCGCGAAGCCACGCGGTGCCTGAATGAGAGATGGGAGGCCTCCCTAGGGACCCCTCTGTCCTTCCAGCCACCAAGTTCTGGATGCTGCCCTGGAACAGAGTGGTTTCATTTGGGCTTCTGGGGATGGGTTCCTGTTCTTTGCAATTAAACGTTTTTATTTACGTTCAAACTCTTAAACACCTGACATTGACCCTGTATTTTTGACCCTCCCTCTTATAATAAGCCTCTGTACTTTACCCAAAACAATTGATGATTGTGACGTGAGAGAGACAGGAGGGCAAGAGGCAGCACATCACAAAGCACCATCGAGATAATGTTGGAGAAAGTGGGTTGAAGAGAAAGAACGGTACTGAATGATGATGAAAGGTACTTTAAGAACACCATCATGCTTCCGTATGCTTAAATGGTCTTCTGAAATGTGTAGTAACAAACAGCAGAAGTCAGGCTTTTCTCTGAATCTCGGAGCTATGAATGGTTTTAATTTTCTTCTTTATTTCTGTTTTCCAAATGTTATATAATAAGCGCATATTTTGCACTAAGAAAAACAAACATTATTTTAAGAAAATAGAAATAATCTTCTGACGCCTTTAAAAAGTAATGCCTCAGAGAATGTTGTGTTAACTAAAGTATTTTAAAAAGCTAAACTAACAGAACACAAAATAATTTAACCCCGAAGAGGTCGTTCCTGATTGGACAGACACAACTGAGTGAGGCATGGGTTGGGAATGAAGGCTGGAGTCCCGAGGGCGAGGGAAATTGCCCGCAGCGGAGTGAAGGGTGAGAAGAGAGCAGGGACATCCCTCACGCGGCCCCCCACCTGGGCTCTGAGAAGGAGGCCGTGGCACTATTCGATGGAGTTCACGTGGGCCTCGCTCTCCCTTCCACAGACACGCTAAGCCTTGTCATCACTCCCGTAGTTTGAAACGCTGGCCTCCTTCAGCCAGCAAGCCCAGGCCACAGTCAGTGCTCTGCAGCTTCTCGGCCTCCCAGGACCCCTATATTTTCTGGGGTAGTTGTAGGCAGGGCACAAACATGCTTGAGAAAGCGGTGCAAGTGCAGAGCACAAGCTCTCCCTCTGAATTACTAGTAATTTCAGGCTGGAAACACATCATCTCCATTATGTTATTTAATTCTCACAACAACCCCATGGGTGGGTATTACCATCATTTGGGGTACTACCCTCATTCTGCATATGATGAAATTGAAGCTTGGTGCTGCCGACTTGCCGAAGGCCAATAACTACAAAAGAGCAGAGGTGAGATTCAAGACTGGTCTTGTCACTCAGAAGCCATGCTTCGACTCACCACTGGCACACCCTCTCCAAAACACCCCGGTTACCCAAGGATGCTGCCCACTGGAATTGAAAGAATGAACCCCAAAAAGACTCGAATGGAAAATACCTCAGGGAGTGCTTTGTCTCATGTTGAGTCAGTGGTTTTATCTCTTCAGTCAGAGCTAAAGGATAAAGATCTAGATGAGTCAAAAGAGAAAGAGAGATCCCCGAGCAGGACCATATCTGTGCATTTGGGAATGAAATAATCACATCCTAGTGCTACTACAGGGCATCTGGTTACTGTGGATGACCAGATTTGCGAGGCGAGCTTTGCATTTTATTTTCCAAGTCACCTCTGAGAGAGTTGTCCACATCAACGACAAAAAGATTGCAAGGTTTTTATTTAAAAAGTTAATTCTAATTAAATTTAAAATCTTGTTTAATTTGAAAAACAGGAACTTATTCTGTTCTAAAAGCAGAGGATGAACCTAATGGTTTCCCAAGATCCCAGGCATCACACAGTCTTGTCATTACGGAGAATCCTCCTCACGACTCCAAGCGCACACATGCGCATCATCACCGATTGAGGCTGTCTTCTCCCCCACCTCTTCCCACCGAGCTTCCTCCAACGGAAGAAGCTGGCAGTACACTGTTAGCCAAACACTTCCCAACAGTTCAGCATTCTAGCACAAGCAAATTCGAACCTCTCTCTGGCTGGAAACTCCATAGGCGACCTTGGGATTGAGATGCTTCAGGGAGGAAATTTACTCCGTATGGTTCTAGCTCCTCGCAGGTCGCTCATCAATTGAAGCTTTCAGAAAAAGGAAAGAGAGCCAAACTTCTGAGCCCACGGCTGAGAAATTATTTTAAAAGTGTTCTCTCACAAATCTGAAGTCCAGGATTACTGGGTAGGGGCGGGGGCGGTGGGGAGGTAGGGAGACCTCTTAAAGATTCCAGTTCACTTACAACCAAATCAAGGAAAAATGCTGCAATCTCTCTAGAACATTTCTTGCTGCAATTTTATTTTATTCCAGCTCTCAGAGGAGAGCCTTGGTTTGCCTTTTTCTTTTCTCTTTTTACATGTGAAAAATCTCCCACTTACAGAGTGCCAGCTATGTGCCAAGCACATTTTCAAAAAATAACTTGATTTTGTGGTACTGTAAGGTGACACATGGGGAGGGAGGGGAAGCCTGAAAAAAATGCAGAAAATAGAAGAGAAACAAATTCTATCATGTGGAATAACCATCGGCTATCTGCTTTCAGATTGCCCTCTCTATAGCACTAGTGTCTTTTAAAGAGAAACTTTTCGTTCTCCATATTTTCTAAATATTAATTTTTCCTTTGGCACAGATTATTTATTTCTTCAAAAAGATCTACTAGATAGGAACACAGAAAAGATCAGGGCAGGTGTTTTGAAATCAAAAAAGGAGTGGCCCATTTATACATGCAGTAACTCTTATGTAGTTCACCATTAATGATCAGCAACAACTGTATGAGGCAAAAGATTTTCACCACCATACTCATTAAAAGCATTCTATTTTAGGTTTTTACATAATTATGTATTAAAGAAACGACATTGAAGAACTGCTGCAGCCCTGTGTGCACATTTAGCAAAACTCCTTTGCCTCTAGAGTTCAACTATCACCAACACAGTGAATTTTACAAAGGAGACGCCATCTTTGCAACCTTCTCCAGAATTATTTCTTTACCACCATCCCAGCAGTCACTCCATCAGTGGCAACACTTGATGATTTCTCCATAAAACATCATATTTGTCAAAAAGTTACTTAATCCTGAAAATGCATTGTCTTTGGAATAGTTTTCTTCACCAAAGAAGGATATTCTGGATTAAACAAGAAAAATTTAATATTTAATGTAATATTCGGGATTAAATAAGAAATATCTCTTCATGTATTTCATCATTAAGACAAAATCTAGAAATTTTCATAATTTAAGACCATGTACCATAGCAAACTCTCCAAAATGTATAATTTATTTTAATACTTGTTTCTTCAAATCTTTGTGGCGATATTCCTTCATGAGTTTTATACCAATGTTTTCCATTAAATAAATACATTTCAGGTTGTCACTTGTTTCTCAATTAATATTTTAACTGTTTTTACTATTGCAGGAAAACAATGGCATGTGAATTTTTGTCTTTATCTATTAACCTCAAAAAACCGCAAAAGAGGATACAACTATTTATGAGGGTGTAGAAAAATTCTGTGATGTCCCAGATTGACTATTGTATTACTGGAGTTAACAAAAAGTTTTTAAATGTCTTTGTGATGATGATAGCTTCATAATAATTAGCTAATACTAAAGGCATAATAAACAAATAGGACAAAAACAAACAGGACATCATTAAAATAGTTTAGGTAAGAATGGACAAAGTTTATCAGTAGTATTTGAAATAGTCTTCTTGAGAGTCACTGTTTTCACTAATGTGACTTAAAAAAAGATCTCAACCAGGAATGAAAGAAGAGTCAGCTCTGCCATTTTGTTATTCACTTATATAAACACTACTATTATATATGTATTCCACATTTTCTTTGCAGGAATATTTTAAATACATTTATTACTTTGGAAAGATTGGCTTACATAAAACTGGATGTCATAATCCAAATATCCACTTAATTAAGCATACATAAACCACAATATGTTGCCAAACGCTGAAAATAAATGACCAAGCGAAAGTACCTCCATCAGCCTTTCGTGTTACTGAACTCCCACTTTTCCCTCATTTACAGGAGTTGACAATGACCATCTAACATATGGCACAAATTAGGGCACAAGTGTCATTGTACATTAAATATTAATAAATCTTAATTTCTTTATTTTCAAGTATTTTAATAGATTTTTTCTGTATCCAGTTATATATTTACAGAAAAATTGGGAAGATAATATGGGAATTCTGAGAATTCTCATACACTCCACATCTTATTTCCATTATTATAAACATTGAACATTAGCATGGTACATTTGTTATAATTAATGGACCAATATTGACATATTATTAACTAGCTTAATTTATTTTTAAATTTTTAAATAAAAACTAAATAGAAATAAAAGTTCTAATATTTTCTTCCTGTGTCCAGTGGATTTTCTTGGCGTACAGCTGATGTAATACATGAAAACTACAACTCCCAGAATGCACTTCTACTAAGACCCTTTCCTGATCTTTAACTTGTGGTGGATGCATCATCCCCAGTCCCTCTTGCCTCCCTTAGTATTTCCTCACCTCTTCCTCCATCCATTTCCTATGGTTTCTGGGACTTTCTATCTTTGCCTGAATGTAGAAAGATGGTGGGTTGGGACCAGGTGGAGATGAGAAACAAAACTCTGAGTAACTCCCAGAGAAGCATACATGAGATAAAGAAGAACACTTTCTCTATTTTCGGTTGGTCTGAGCTTGAGTCTGTGAGCCAGCGAACATTTTTTAGATAGGTACAAACCATCTTCATCTCTGTTTTTGCAGATGTTGTCTAATCTGTGAGCCAATACTGGGTGTGCCATGAGTTGAAGCATGGTGGGTTATTCTCATCCCTGTTCCATATGCTTTATAATTAGTGTCACTTCTTTCAAGATTCTAGAATTGATTTGCCAGTCTCAGTTTGTAGCTGGCTTTTCTGCAACTCTGTGGGCTGTTGATGAGGAGTTGGGAAAGGTTTCATGGAGGCGGTTAGCCAGGCACTATTTAGAACCAGAAGTCTCTGACTAACTATGGAAATTCTCCAAATAGCTTTGTTGGGGGATTGTGAAAGCCTAATGAGATAGAGGGTCTGGATGGCTGACAATAGAGTTTGCCAAGTTAAATGTGTTCAAAGAAACAAAGCAGATTTTGAGTAGCCAAAAGGGCACTGAACGAAATACAAACTTGACTCATTGGGGGAAAGCGAGTTTTGTTTAGCTTGTTGCAGCAAAGGACAAAGCATCCCAGAGGGACATCTCAGTAAGAGAGAGCAGGTGAGGCCTTCTTGTAGATTTGATTGCATTCTAGGTCAGCTCTAGAATAACTTTCATGTAGATGTGGGGGCATTTTGGTGATGGGGTATCTTAATAATTGTCACCTTGGGAGCAAGAGGATCAGAGCAAGTGGTCGTTAATGAAGAGGTAGTAGTAACACACATTCCCTGGTGCTTTGTGAGGCTCTGAGTCAAGGTGAAAACAAGTATTTTGGGGGCTTATTTTAAGCTCAAATAGCAATGAAGAGTTTTACTTTAAGACACAAACAGAGAAGCAGTAGTCACTGCATAAATTTGAAGAGGGGGTGTTTAGCCATTTGTAGTAGTAGAATTGGCTTGTCTCGGCTTGTTTCAATCATGGTCCTAGAATGGCTTTGTCTGAGCATCGCTTATCTTCTGTGAGCAAGTTTATATTCTGCTGGAAACATCACAGCCTGGCTGCCAGCTGCCAGCACCATTTTTCACTTCCTCACATATTATCTCTTTACTCAACAAGTCTATGATGTAGATACTATTTATATCATTGCACATTACAGATGTGGAAACCGTAATAAAGGAGGTTGAACAACTTGCCCAAGATCATACCTCTATCTCATGGTATTAACTGTTGCTCTTCCAGGGCTGTGGGGATGGGCAGAATTACTCTATTGCTTTTCGAGGCATATTAGGCATAGATTACATTTGCACGATGCTGTTAATGATATGTTCTTAACTGATAACAGCCTTACTTTTTGAGTCGTCCTAGAATTATCTGAAGTGGTAGGAGCTCAACACCTAGTCCAGAAAAGGAAGATGACATATTAAGCTTCCATGACTATTAATTGTTGCTATGCTGCCTACTGGCTTTGAGTAAGCCCCAAAAGAACTGGTGATGGAGGCCAAGCAGCGGGGTTGTATTTTAATAAGAAAGATTCTTTTGTCTGAGAAGATAAGTTGTTCACTCCATTAGGTCATTTTCTGGGCTACAAGGGGAGACCACCTGGTGCTATAAGGCCATATGACAGGGAGTCAGTTAAGAGACCGTAAAGGAGAAAGCCAGACATGCTCCATTGTGGTGGGAAGGTAGTTATCTTGAGGTCAGAAACACTTATGTGGGCAATGTAACTATACTGTGTGTGTTTCTACTTTGCTCTCATTTCCGATTCCAAAAACCTTTCTGTCAAATTTGCAAGTAGCTGCTGACCTGTTTCTGTTTATAGACTGGCCACGCCTCTCCAAACAGAAAGGCAGAAAACTATGTTTGTTCTTTCACTAAGTCTTATCATGGATCCTATATACATGTGTGTCTGGGTGGGAAAGAATTGTATTGCTTCAACTTTCTCAACTTGAAGATGTCTTCTTCGTGAAGATGAAGTGAAGCACTGGGACAATTATTATGTTAACTAGATAAAATCGAAACGGTCATTTTAAAAACATATTTTAGTATTCTATATCTTGATTATGGTAGTGGTTACACAACTGCGTTTTACAAAACTTTTAGCTCTACATAAAAAGGGTAAATTTTGGCATAGTTTAATTATACCTCAATAAACTTACCTTTCAAAAACAGTGTATTAAAGGGTAGAATGGGGCAATTGTTCTGATGGCCTAGAATGGCTGGATCATGGCCTTGATCTTCATTTAATTTCGCTTCTTCAGGTATGGGTTGACATGGGATGCCATAGCGCAGGATCACCCTGGGGACAGGATCTTCTCCGCAGAGCCAGTGTGATGTTTCTGGTGATGTTGCAACCTGCAAACAGAGATGCACTATGGTTGGGCTGTGCCCTGGAAAAACACCTCAAATCCCTTTAATGAGACAAGCTCTTTCAATAAAGCGAGATTAGGAAATTTACAAAGCATAGAGGGAAGGACAGCTGTCCTTTTGTAGAAAAAAATAGTCTGGGTCAGTTAATTATCTTTTTGACACATTGGGTTTGGGGGGTGGGAGACAATGGAAGAGTGGGAGATGGCAACTCAAGACAATGATAAAAATGCTGCCTTAAAAACATTCCCAATAAAACAAACAATTAAAATCATTAAGCATCAAGAACATCACAGCTTCCATTGTTTTCCATTGTTCTGAAAATTCTACTCATTACAATGTAGAGACAAATATTAAAGAGGAAAAACTCTTTGATAAAAGCAGGCAATTATCTTTAGCTATGAATGACAATACTATTAACCCAAATTTCCAAGAAAAGTCTACTAAAAGTCATGCTGTTTGACTTATGTGGGCTAGTTATTGTCTAAGGGTTCCTGTTCTGCTGCTCCTTTACTGGTCCTTTGGCTATAAGAGCAGGCGTTTCTTGGGGCTTTTCTTTGTCTGTGTCCACTGGTGTTTTCTAGTTGTATGTTTAGAATGAAATATATGAGATAAAAAGATAACCCAGCGAACTCACTACCACATTGATCACTACCAGTTAGGTCTCCAGGTCTCTATCCGGTGCCTTCTCTTTACCTTTTACAGTCTTATTATGCTCAGCATTTTTGGATGTACCTAACAGGAGACATAGGGAGAAGTGTGTTTGCTCTATCTTGATCACATAACATTCTCTTACTTAAAATAATAACAACAACAACAATAACAACATGTACTAAATTAATATGTACATATGTTTGCATTTTGTAAGAAAAATAAGCATGTACATGTAATGGAACATCGAGCGAGACTCTTGTTTCCCAGAATTATTGCTGAGGACAATGCTAAAGATGAAGAGATACTAAGTTTCCAATATTTTTATGAGAACCCTATAAATAGAGCCAGACGCATTCCTCGGTGCTTGCTACAGGTAGGCAGGATCAGCCTATATTCAACCCTCTGTCCCTAAATTATAAAAGGAGAGGTCTGAAGGAAAAAGAATGCCATATCCCTCCAGCCATGAGTCTGACCCGTCATGAGAGGTGGAAAGTGTTCTCAATCAAACCTGAGATTAACATTTCATCTCAGACAGGACTTCGAATAATCAGTTTTCACGAGGAAGTTATGGAATCTGCCAAAGATTGTAGTAAGGGACAAGAAAGAGTCTTGACAGAACCCAGCTGAACTCAAACCGTATCCCATTTATATAGCCATAGAGATGAGATGCTCTCCTGCTATATACAAAGGGTTAAATATATACAAAGAGGAAAGCATGGAAAGATGAAAACTAAAACAGGTGCTCCTGGAAGTGCAATAACTGATCATTTTTATTTTGTTCAAGCTTCTCCAATTTTTAAAATTTTTCATTATTTAGCAAGTATTACTTGTGCATTTTTAAAAATCAGATTTTATGTGTCAACAAAAAGAGTGCTTGTTTGATTTGGAGTTTGTCTCATTGATGGTTGGCCTAAGCCTACTATTCTCTGAGCAAGAGACAAGGTCACGGGCTCATTCTGAAAACTGATGAGCCTGTACCAATGAGTAGAGTACGGCATTGCAGTTTCCAACATAGGCAGATGCTTCTCCAGGTCAGTGTAATTTAAACACTCTCCAGACAAGATATTCCAAACCATGCCCTTGAGGTCCTGAGGGAGACTCCCTACAAGCACTGGTGTGACTTTGAATTGAAAAAGAGCAAGGCAATTCTGTTGGCAATTGTCATTCTTTTTGACAAGGCCTTCATCAACTGATTCCAAAACACACACACACACACACACACACACAAAAAAACACACACACACTCCTACACCCCCCCTACACCCTTCCTCCCCCCATCTCAGAGTCCCATAGTTAGATATGTTAGTTTACATGACTAGTGTCCTTTTTGTCCCTTAAGAGCACTGTCCCTCTTCTGAGGCTCACTCATGCTAATCTGCCTGTTTGGAGTGGTAACACATCCGTTAAACATAAAATGTCTACTGAGCAAATCAACGGCCAATTTGCCTAACATTCTGTTTTCAAATTTAGTAGTTTTAAGCCATTTTTAAAAGCACATTAGTTGAAACCTGTATAATTTTATTGACCAATGTCACCCCCAATAAATTTAATAAATAAATAAATAAATAAATAAATACGTGAGTAAATAAATGCATATCTGAATTGTACTTCTAATAACTATTAGCCAATTTTTTGAAAGATCATTTTGGTTATTGTTCTTATGGAGATCCCTTTCTATATTATGTAGTTTTAAGGATTTATTTTGCCTCTCTAAATATTCTTTCTTCCTAATGTTAAGTTCCTGGCAGTAAATTCCTAGCAAACCGAGGAATTTTACACAATACCTATCAAGCTCATCGTTTTTATTCCTCTTGCCTTATTCTTGCAGACCTATTTTTGTTTCCACTGTGTGTGCCTGTGTACTTCATGTATTTATTAACCAAATTAGCATAAACTCATAATTTATTCTATTTATGAATATTGACAAGATTGAAAATGTGAACTGACACATTATAACTGTTCTGAATACCACTACATTTTTTAAAAGATATCTAATTAATAAAAATAATAGATTCTGAAATAGAAAATATCATTACTAAATGTATGTATTTCTAGAAAAATCTAGAATGTCCTTCCTCTTTTCCTATGTCATATTTTATACATTAAATCCTTTATAAATCTCCCAAATGTTTCACTTTCACTTAAATAATCACCTTTGGCACAGATTCTCATTTCTTTGACTTTCCTTTCACATCTAGATGTAGTTTCTACAATTGTTTCTAAAATTTTCACACATGGTCTGGTTTTTTGGTGAATTTTCCCCTGATATATTTTTCTAGGTCTTAAATTATTTGTGTACAGTGACCTTTGCTTCTAATTCTATTGTATTGAAACAGCAATACTGTTTCAACTAGGGTCCAGTTAATTCTTGTGGCACACAAGTATTTTTCTTAGAAAGGTCATAGTTTATTTACTTTTGAAATGAGAACTTGAATGTTCTGATTAATTTAAGTTTATATTTGTATTTTTCAAAATTTAAAACACTTCTTATATTAAAAAATAAAACAGATTTACTCTTTTGCTGTTTAAATTTTCTTGTGAAACATCAACTTTTCTTCTGAGCATCAATACTGCATGATTATTTTTGAAAATCACAAACTGTAGTAATTGTCAGACTAGAAAGCAGTGCCTATGTGTAAATGTGCTTATTTATGTTACTAATATGACTTTAACCCTGCAGTTGCAGAGTACGAAAGCCTTGACAGACACCCAAAATTCAATTAGATATCACTTAAATATAAGTGCTCTGGTCCTGCAAGAGATAGAGTCTGCAAAGAACTCAGAATGAAGCAGTATATAGACTGGTTGATGAAATCTAGTAGTGGAGTAACTGGGATGGCTGTTCAGAATTTCATCAGCTCTAATCTAGAGATAAAGGTTAATTAAGCAAGAGTTTATCTTGAATTTTAAGGACATCAGTTGTGAAACCAACCAATCCTATTTACAGAGTATGGACTTGGTCTCCTGAGATAACCCCGAGGTAATAAAAGGAGTTCAGATTACACACCCGGGCCATGGGGAAAATGTTCTAAACGTTTATAACTTCTATTATTGTCAACTGTACTCCCAAAAAGTTCATTGTGATTTTTATACAGTGCTGTTTTACCAATTCATTCTAATAAAATGCAATGTGACAAGCATTTCCAGCAGTAATAGAATGTTAAGGTTTTGGAAATTGCTCTGTGCTAAAAATAAAGCCTTCAGGATTCATTTTCTCTGAATGTGCAATTAAACTAAACTACAGATAAAATGCAGTGGACTTTATTGATCCTTTTTTTTTTTAACAGAGCTAGATTTCAACGATGGAGGTCAAGGTGGTCAGGAAACAAATCTGGTTGTCCCAAGCAGAAAAATGAATTCTGGAAAGGCTATTTTATGGTAGGTTATTGGGTCATTTTTCTCTTGCTACTTCCCTTGTCTAACTACTCTTGAACTTTTCTCACCTAATTCTACCCTGTTTCCAGGTTCGACTTAAACGTTACTCTTAGGTAGACTCCTAAATAACAAAATCAATGTCAATCGTTTCCCTCCTAAAAGTGGCTGGCATTGAGCATCTATGTCAGAAGCTGAGCAGCTATTATCTTCAGCAGTAGATGTTATGGTCTGCTTTCCTACCTTGTTATATCTACAGTAATTTTATGACTGTTGATTCTCTGTGTGTATATTACAACTTCTCCATTTCGCTGGAAGCTTCTTAAGGGCAATAGAGGAATAACAGATGAATTATTATATTCCACAACTCCAGGCCTATAAAAGATATTTTTAAAATGTTGTTAAATTTAATTGACTGCTAAATGAAGATATACCTAGAGGCCATTTTTTGGTGCTGGGGGTACTTTTCACTCACATTATGCCCATAATGAATATTTTTAAAATCATCAGCCACATGTTACTTATTCTCAGAGAGTCTCTGGAGAGGCAGGAATGGAACTATCAGCTTAGGGATGGACTACAATGAGAGAAGGAGGAGGAGAATGAGCTCTCAATTAAGTTAAATCTAAAGGTTCAAGCATGTTTTAAGAACATCATTTTCCCTGACCTTCTATATTGTTTTCAACTGCAAGTTTTCCCATTTCAGCCCAGTGATTTAACTAGTGATCCCTCAAACTATTTGGCTCCTGATCAAATGAGAACACAGATCATTGAGAAGACTTCAAGGGTAGTTATTTCCTGAATAGCTAAATTATTTTCCACAGGCATTTAGCAAAGTGGATGTGAAATGATCTCCTGCTTTGCTAAGCATCTGCTAACAAACTCAAAGCCAAAATCGCAGTGCTTAATGATACTATTTTGTTTATCTGTCCTTTGAATTATCAGGCTATAGTGACTTAGAACAGAGCCCATCTCCCCTACCCTTCCTTGGAGTTACTAGAATCCTAAGCAACCTTTGAAGGCAGTAATAGACAACCTTGAACCATTTTTAATATTTTAGAAAAACATAGTGATTAAGACCCATGAAGATGGAACTTCCTAGAAATATTAATTTCTTTGATACTACAGCTGAAGTGATCTCTGTCTCCTTCTCTGTGCCAGAACTGCTCTTTAGGGACTCAGGAGCTATAAATTAAGCTTGCAAAAAGAGATATGACAAGGTGCCCATATGTAGATAGCATTTTTTAACAAACTGATTAAAAGCTAGGAATTATTTGAATTTTTAAAAAAGCATAATGGAAACAGCACATTTATCGGCTATATGACACTAAAGCTGAAACTTCAACAGTAAGGTTTTATTGTTTTGGCTGAAATCATTATCTCCAGCTAATCAGCAGCTGTGGTTCTCAGTTCTCAATGTCTTCTTTTAAATATTCTTGATACTAAAAAAAGCCCTATATTTTTAAACAGAAAAAAATATTACTTAATACACAATGCACAGTCTATTCAGTAGAATAAAACTTTCAAAATGATAGAACTAAAAAGAGAAAATATTATAAGGAGGATTCTTGAGGTGAAAAGTTTGGAAAATAATGTGCAGTATTATGCCTGGCATATAGTCAAGATTCAATTCATGTTTGTTGAATGAGAGAATGAAGGGAACAACCTCCTTATTAGAAATATTTAAAAAATGAAGTCCTAAAATTTAACCTACTCACAGTCATACAACCAGCCGGAGGCAGAGCAAGCTTCAAAACCAGGTCTTCTATCTCCAACATAGCACAGTAGATGGGTCTAGAAGGAAACTACTTGCTAGAAGGAAAGAAGAGATTTGTCTTTTAGTTCAGTGTAATATAAACGTACAAACTAATCAGTCTACTTTATGAAAAAAAATAACAGAATAACAAATACAATAAGCTTTTTGGTGTCTTTTGGTTTGTTTTGTTTGTTTGTTTTTACTTGAGAGGATATCTTTCATAGGAAGGGTGACTCTGCCAAAGCCATTTGAAGAAATCCCGATGGATTTCAAGTAATCATTGTAGATATCTCAGTCAGTGCAGGCTGCTGTAACAAAAATACCATAGATGGTGTGGCTCAAACAACAGAAGTTTATTTCTCACAATTCTGGAGTTACAGTTCTGGGAAGTCTGAAATCAGGGCGCTGGCAGATTCCATGTCTAGTGAGGGCCATCTTCCTGGTTCATAAACAGTCAATTTCTTGCCGCGGCCTCACATAGCAGAAGGGGCAAGAGAGTTCTCTGGGATTTCTTTTATAAGAACACTAATCCCATTCATGAGGACTCCAATTATGATCTAACTAATCCCCTCCCAAAGGCCCCACCTCCAAATACCATTGCATGGGGGTTAGGTTTCAACATATGAAAGGGGCGGGGCACCGAAACTCTATCTATAGGAGTAGGTTAATGAGCAAGACTAGAAAAAGTCACTCTTCCTATGCTTGTCACTTGGCCTTGGTACCCTGGAAATCAGCCATCAGTATCTGCCCTGCTGAAGACTAATGAACTGAAAAATGCCACGAGAACATGACCTCCATGAGAGAAACATCATTTTACTGGTTGATTATGCATAAATATAATTTAATTCATCCATGACAAACGTTACACCAGTGACAGCCAATTGAGATGAGCTTTGATGAAGATCCAATGATTAATGCAGTAGAATCTTCTGCCACTAACAAAAGGCTGATAACTTCTTTTTGTTTATCAGTTCCTTGCCTTCATCTCTGATTCCTAATTAATGTGAAGATGGTTTTGCTCCCTGCTGGGAACACAAGATGTTGAATTTTCTGGAAGCGTTAGAGCTATTCTAATAAGTTCCTGCTCGTAGACAACAGCTATCTTAACATATTAAATTATATTCGCTATGAAAAATATGTGATATGTGATAAAATACATTGAGTTTTCCAAGTTCTTAATAGACACTTGTGTTTTTCATAATATTTTCAATATAAAGCAACCAAAATGAAATGCCTATCATATCAATTAGTTATAATTTGGCAGATCTACCAAAATGGTATTTTCAATAATGGTAGCCTGCTTCAAAACTCCTATGGAACATTCCTACAAGACTATCTCCTTTTCTATTCTTTAATTCCATCTACATGACATAAAGGTTTGTTTTTTTACAGCTAATTAGCTTGCTTTCTCAATAACTAAATAGTCATAACTGAGTTCCATAATAAAACAATTTTGCTGTACGAAAGAACAAAGCAAAGGAAAAAAAATGAAAAAAGAAAATCTCAAATGTGAGCAGAAAATAAAAAGAAGAGAAATTGCATAAAGATCTGAACTCTACAAAAGAAAGCCTTATGGATTATGTAATTCCATATCTCAAATAGAACAGGCTGGCAAAAGCCTAGTTAAAAGTAGCACTTTTCACCAATTTTTTCTTAAAACATGTATTAAAGGCATTCTTATGGCATCTTAAAGTCTTTGGAGAAACCCAAAAACAATTTAGGCATAAATAATGTAAATAAGGGCACATATTTTGTCTTTCACAGACACAGTAAAATCAAATTTGATATATTATTAACAGAAAAATGTTAATGTAAAGTCATTTGATCATCATTTTTAATTTTTTGATTGGTCTAATTGTTCTGTGCTCCTAACAAAGGACTCTATTTCATTTGTCTCCCATTTTTTTCCCCACTTAAGAAGATATTATGAAATCAAATGTGGAAAAGTAATGTGACTATAGAGAAAACCTTAAAGTCACTTTAAATATATTTTAAAGTAAATTAAATTTAAATGTATACTTTAGTCAATAATTTTCAAGTTTCAACACTTTGATTATAACTGGTAATAAACCATTTTTCATACTCTGCACTATTGAACACAACATGCCAGAATGTCACCACTTGAAAGCCACCAAAATTGATCTTTTCAGGTCCTTAAAATTATCTCATAGTAGATACTCTGTAAAGCATTTAATAGACATTATCTAATTTAATGCTGACGACATCCTCTATTTATATAAAGAAAGGTGACAAAGAAATTTCAATTTGTAAGGAGTAAAAGCAGGATTTGAACCCAGTTCTATATGATTTCCAAGGTTTTAACCTCTGTGCTACATGTGTTACATTGATTAGCTTGTTCCCCCAAAAGTAACAAGTTTCCTGAAAGTAACTGACATCTAAGAGTATGTGCCATGACATGTTTACTCAGAAAATCTGAAAAGTATATAAGATAAAATTGAGGGTGAATTTTAAAAACTCTAGAGTAATCAACATTCGGAGATAAATTCTCTTAGTATTTTGTTAATATTCTTCCAGGTTTCTATTATAATGCCAATTAAATTTTTAAAAAAAATGGTGCCACTGTCTGCTTTTAGACAAAAGCCTGAATAAAAGAATGGTGCTTTGTCTCAGAGCCTAGTATATAAGGTAAAATTGAGGGCGAATTTTAAAAACTGAATAAAAGAATGGTGCTTTGTCTCAGAGCCTAGTCACATCCTTACAAATGGCAATTTCTAAGCTTTAGCCAAGTTTTTGGATTTACAAAGAGAACTTTGGAAATGAGCTTAAGGAAAAGGACTGGAGAGAGTGGAGTTTATATGCACAAGGAAACGAGAAAAAGATTGCAGACAAGAAAGATGAGAAAAAGAGAAATGGAATCAAACTACAGAATAGAGTAGCCAAAAAACTTTAAAGAGGAGGAATTTTTAATTTCAGTTTTAACTCTTTTGTGTTTTGTAATGCAGCTCTCTCAATCTCCCCAAATCTGATGCACGAGGACTTGAGAGATTTAGCACAAGGAAAGGGGCCAAGTAACATGTGCGATCAATGGGAAGGCTAATGAGAAAAAGGACCAAAACATGGAACAGAGAATAAGAGTTCAGAAGAGGCAACCACTCAGAGCCCAAAGTGACTATGGAGCATAGATTACCTAGAAATCCCCAGAAATGTTGGGGAAAGCATCATATTTCAATAGGCTATGAAATGAATCTACCAAGACTGAATCATGAAGGAAGAAAAAATATAAACAGACCAACAATAAATAAGGAGATGGAATCAGTCATCAAAACCTCCCCAATAAGAAAAGTTCAGGACCCGATGGTTTCACTGGTGAATTCTATCAAACATTTAAAGAAAAATTAACATGAATCTTTCTCAAACTTTTTCCAAAAATAAAAGAGGAGAAAATTTATTTTGTGAGGCCAGTATTTCCCTGATAACAAAGTCATATAAAGACACTACAGGGAAACTACAAGCCAAAATCCTTGATGAATGTAGATGCAAAAATTTTCAACAAAAACCACTAAACTGAATTAAACACAGCACATTAAAAAGGTCATACACCATAATCAAATGGAACTTATTCCTAGGACGCAAGAATGACACAACATGTGCAAGTTAATAAATGCATATACTACATTAATATCATTAAAGGTAAAAATCATGTAATCATTTAAACTGATGATGGAGAAAAAGCATTTGATAAAACTTAACATCCATTCATGGTAAAAACTCTTAATAAATTGGATATAGAAGGAACAAATCTCAACATAATAAAGGCCATGTATGACAAGCTACAACTAACATATTCAATGATGAAAAGTTAAAAACTTTGCTCTAAATTCAGGAACTAGACATAGATACCCACTCTCACCACGCCAATTCAATATAGTACTAAAAGTCTTAGTCAGAACAATTAGACAAGAAAAAGAAATAAAAGGCATCCAAATAGGAAAAAAGAAGTAAAAATGACTGGTTTGCAATATGATATGCTCTTTTATGTATAAAATCCTGAAGATTCCACCAAAAACTGCTAGAACTAATAAATGAATTTAGTAAAGTTCCAGAATACAAAATCAACATACAAAAATCAGTTATGTTTCTGTACACTAACAATGAACTATTTGTGAATGAAATAAAGAAAAACAATCCCATTATAATAGCGTCAAAAACAAAAAAAATACTTCTTAAGAATAAATATAACCAAGAAGATGAAAGAACTGTACACTCAAAATTGTAAGGTATTATGAAAGAAATTAAAGAAGATACAAATAAAGGAAAAAATAGCTTGTGTTCATGGATTAGAACAATTAACATTGTTAAAATTTTTATTCTACCTAAATCCATCTATAGATTCAATGCAATCCCTATCATGATACCAATGACATTTTTCACAGAAATAGAAAAAAAATTATTTACATGAAACTACAAAAGACCCCAAATAGACAAAGCAATCCTGAAAAAGAAAACAAAGCTGGAGTCATCATACTTCCAGATTACAAACTATATTGCAAAGCTATGGTAATCAAAACAATATGGTACTGGCTTAAAAATAGGACACATAGACACATGGAACTGAATACAGAGTCCAAAAATAAACCAATGCATTTATGGTCAACTAATATTTGACAAGAGAGGCAAGAATACTCAATGTGTAAAGGATAGTTTCTTTAATAAATGATGTTAGAGAAACTAGCTAATCACATGCAAACACGACTCACAAATATTAACTCAAAATTGATTAAAGACAAGTGTAAGACCTGAAAGAGGAAAAATTGTAGAAGAAAACATAGGGGGAAATCTCCCTGAAATTATTGGGAACAATTTTTTGGATATGACACCAAATGCACAAGCAAGAAAAGCAAAAATAACAATTGAGACTACAACAAAATAAAACAAATAAAAACAACCCAAAATCCACCAGTAGAGAATAGATAAATCATTTTTTGTACATTCACAACATAGAGTTAATATATGAGTGTAAGTGATGGATATACAGCTGGATACTTAATCACAGATGAATCTTGTATGTTTAATGTTAAATGAAAACAAATCTCTGAGGACTACGTACATTATAACATTTTTATAACACTCAAGAATAAATAAATCTGAGTATATGAATAAGTTGTAAAAGTAAAAAAAAAATCTGGAGAATAATCAAAAACATATATCAAGATAGATTATTCCCCAGTAGGAGGAGGAAGGCAGAAACATTGGGGAGAAACACACAAATAACTTCAATATTTCAAGATATTGGTAAAGTTGCAGTTCTTACCTTGGACAGTGGCATCGTGGTTGTTTCTTTTTAATTATGCTGCAGTGACCTGCATATACATTATAGACATTATTGGTATGTTCAAAACGTTAGATAATTTCAAAATGAATTGAGAGAGAAAGAACATGAATGAGACATGAATGAACGATTGTAACCCGCGGCCGTCCTGAACACCTAGAAACCAGTTAGCACAGGAACTGACATGTTGATAAAATAGTGATGGAAAGAATCTGAATCCTCCAGTTTTTGAATCTTAGATCAACCAACTCTAAAGCTCACCCTAACACTAGACTTGTAGTTGTGCAATCGGTTATCAGAGTAAGCCAGTTTAAATTTAGAAGTTTTATATTTTTACAGCTGAAAGCTTCCTGGTAATACTATCTTTTGCCCATTTTTTTACATTGAGTATTTATCTTTTCCTTAGAAATAAAAAAAATTGTTTTGTGCATCATTGATAATAACCCTGTATCACATGCTGTGAATAGGTTTTATCTCTCACTTTACTCTTAGTTGCTTTTTCATTTTGTTTTGTTTAGTTTTGTTTTACACACAGAAGCTCCCAATTTCTAAGTGGCCAAATCTATCAATCCTTGGCTCTATGGTCTCTGCCTTTGCTTTTATGCTCAGCGAACCACCTCCTTCCCCATTCTCCTAGAACTGACATATGTTTCTCTATATGTTGAATGCTGAATTATTTGATCTATCTGGAATATGTTTTGGTGTGTATGAGACAATAGGTAGTTGCATTTTGTTTTTCAAATTCTAAGCCAATTTTCTTAGCACCATTTTTAAATACTCCACCCTCTTCTTATCGATTAGCTCCTTGTTATGATTTGCAAAACTCTCGCACGTGTGGCTTTCTTTGGGGACTGTATGCTTCTTTAACTGAACTGCCTGTTTACGTTAACAATACACTATTTTAATTATTGTAGATTTGTAGTATTTGTCCCTTGTTCAAATAGATATTAGCAAATCCTCAAGATTCTACCCTTAAAGAATATTCCAAATTGGGCAACCCTTTTGCATACTCTGCTTCCATCATTCTAATTCTAGCTACCATCATCTCTAACCTGGAATTGTCCAATTATCTAATCTATCTCTCTTACCCACTTTTGCCCTACTTCAGTCTATCCAGCACGTTTCTTTTTCAAAGCATTAATCAGATGTGTGTCCCCTATTCAAAACTTTCCAACTGCTTCCCAGCGGCTCTCACAATTAGACTAAAACCTTCCCTGTTAGAACCACAAAGTCTTAAATAACGTGGCTATTCTCTGCAGCCTCCTTTCCTACCACTCTGCCTCTCTCTTCCCTGCGTATTGGTCTTGGAGCTGCCACACTGACCCCTGCCCTCATTCTCACCTTTGGGCTTACTGTTCCTTCTGTCCACAGGGTCCTTCCCTAGATCTTTGCACAGCTTACTTCATTCATTTCTTTGCTTGGAAATACTTCTTCAAAGGAAATTATTTTCTAGAGGAATGAATAGAAGGGACTCATTATTTTAATGTCACACCGTTACAATATGCCTATCCTAGCACAAGTCATGGTCTCACCTAAATAGGACCACAGGATTGTGCATAAGGTCAAACGGTGAATGAATCTTCTTCATCGCTCTTATAGCCAACACCTTCTACAGTGCATGCCCAGCTTCCCCTTCTCTGAGAACTCTTTTCACCCACACTCAGGGCAACCATGTTTGTACTGCGTGACATAGATCCCTGGTCATAGCTGATTACACAAGCGTGGAGTGCTAGCCCTACCTGGGAAAACCCAATTGTTCTTCTAAGATCTCAGAGCCACAGTGAATCTTAGTGAGTCCTGGAATCGAGGACATTTAATCCCATGAATCAAATGGAGCCATCTTCCACCAGAGAAGCAACGAAAGCCAGTCGTGCAGGGTTGGAGAGGGAGAGAAGGAGACATGCAGAGAGCAGTAGCCATGAGAGACCCATTGGGATCTAGAGGCACAGAAAGTGGCTGCCTTGATTCTTGCTGTCCTTCAAGTTCTAGTTCCAGCCCATTATGCAATAGGCTCTGCTGACCTTTTTGCCCTGGGGCTTCAGAAGTTGCCCCATAGCCCCATAATGCATCATCCTATGCCTTTCTTTTTTTCTTTTATACATTGGAATGCATTTCTATTACATAAAGCCAAATAGTCCCTGTATAAAAAATTGGCAATGTTCAAATTGGGTGATTTCAGAATACTTTCATCAAGGACTATTTACAAATTCATGTACAGGCTGTAGGGCAAACACAGGGAATAGTGCAGTACCCTGGGGAGTGTATCAACTTCACCGTCCCTAGGCCTGGAACGGTGACAGGAGCGGGAGATGGCCCTGTGATAGGGGCTGTGACCTTAGATTGAGAGACACAGCCAACTCTAGAAGTGCCAAAGAGAGAGAGCCAGGGGATCTATATTCTGGCCTCTTGCTCTTCCCTCCCTCCCTCCCTCACTCTGACCTCTTGCTTTTGCTCCCCAATGGCCAGACCCATCTGAAAGCCAAGAGCAAGAGAGTGCTTCGGTGCAGGCCAGAGCAGGGCAAGGTGCAGGGGCTGAGGGTGGGCGGAAGGCAGTGGAAATACCCAGCACAGGTGTGTCCCTAGGCCACAGCTGTTTCTATCACACCACGTGCCTCTCACAATGATAAGATGGCCGTGTTCACAGAACTCATCTTTTGTTAATACGACTAATATATATTTAGTGACTTCTACTTGCCGGATATTACACTGGGTGCCAAGAATACACTGATCTCAATTCAGACCTGATTCCTGTCCTCAGAGTCCACTCTTACTCTTACATGGAGCAACTGCTTAAAACCCAGAGTTCCGTTGTGCTTGTACAAATGTCCTTCCTACTCTTTAGGTCTTATCTGTATGTGTATACACCATCTAAGGGCAATAAGTATGTTGACTGTATTACTTTTTTTCCCAGCTTTATTGATATATAGTTGAGAAATAAAATTGCAAGATGTTTAAAGTGTACATCGTGATGATTTAATATACGTATACATTGTGAAAGAATTTCTCTCATATAGTTAACACATCTATCACGGCACATATGTGTGTGTATATATATATGAGTATGTATACATATACATACATATACTTACATACATATATGTAAGTATACATATATTTTTAGTGAGAGCATTTAAGTTCTATTCTCTTAGCAAATTTCATTTATATAGTACAGTTTATCAACTATAGTTACCATGTCATACATTAGATCCTCAGACCTTACTCATCTTATAGCCGAAAGTGTGTACCTTTTACCAACCTCTCCCTATTTCCCCTATTCCTGAGCTCCTAGCAACCATTTTCCTACTCTTTCTATAAGTTTGACTTTTTTTTTTTAGATTTCACATGTAAGTGATACTATGCAGTATTTGCCTTTCTCTGTGTGGCTTATTTCAATTACCATAATACCCTTAAGTTCCATTCATGTTGACACAAAGAACAGTATTTCTTTCTTATGGCTGAATATATATATTTTTTATCCATTCATCTGTTGACAGAATCAGATTGTTTCCATATCTTGACAATTGTGAATAATGCTGCAATGAACATAGAAATACAGTATCTCTTTGATATTCTGTTTCATATCCTTTGGAGTTGCTAGATCATGTGGTAGTTCTATTTTTAATTTGTTGAGGAACCTCTATACTGTTTTCCATAGTGGCTGCACCAATTTACATTCCTACCAACAGTGCACAAGGGTTTTCTTTTCTCTGCATCTTAGCCAACACTTGTTTTTGCTTGTCTTTTTGATGAGAGCCATTCTAACAGGTATGAGATGGTATCTCATTGTGGTTTTGATTTGCATTTTTCTTATGATTAGTGATGATGAGCACTTTTTCATGTGTCTGTTGGCCATCTGTATGTTTTCTTTAGAAAAATGTCTATTCAGTTCCTCTGCCCATTTTTAATTGAATTGAATTGTTTGGGGTTTTTTTGTTTGTTTGTTTTTTGTTGTTTCGACTTTCTTTGTGACACTTTATTATATTTAATACATATATTTCACAGACACCTTCTAACAGCACACACAATTCCATAATCATATGTTTCAATTTTATCAACATTCTCTATTTACACTGTCTTCCCTCAACAAAAGTACACCTGAGACATCTCAACCAGAAACCTTTACTGACAAGAATGTATTTTTGAGCTGGTTGGTTTTAATGATTTCTATCCATTATCATTTTTATCTGTATATGTTCTTTACATATTTTAGACATTAACTCCTTATCAGATGTAAGATTTTCAAATATTTTCTCCTTTCTATTTTGTTGCCTTTTCATTTTGTTGAAAACAAAACCCATTTTGTTCCAAACAAAACCCATTTTGTTCCATTTGGTTTCCTCCCATGCAGCAGCTTTTTAGTTTAATATACATTGACTATTTCCAACTCCAGAAAATATAATATGTTCTTAAGCTTTTGTAATCAAAGTTTTAATTTCTGGGTAGAAGAAATTAAAATAAATAGGAAGTTGAACTTTAAATACACACAAAAAATTAAAACTCTAAAACATTTGTTAGTATAATGGTGCACAAAAATTTGCATTGTCCAAGAAAAACTAACACTTGAAGTGGCAATATATATTTACTAGGTAGTCTGCAAAATGTCTCTCTCTTGTTTTGTTTTTGTTTCTTAAAACTTGTATCTTGTTTGTTAGGAATCCTCCTTGGTCTTGCCTTTTTACAAAGCATCTAGTCAGGCTTGTCTACGTCAAGGAATCTGGGCTTGAAGTAAGAAATCTGGCTCCTAACCCCGTAAACTAGCTGTGTGACTTCATCCATTCATCCACTTACTGATTTTTTAATTCATCCATCTTACATTAACTGTTTACCTACTATATACCAGAAACAAGTCATATCTGGAGAGAAAAACGTCTCTACCCTGTAGAAGCTCCAATAGAAAAGAGACTTGTTAACCAAGAATATAATATTATAGGAATCAAAAAGAGCCATGTAATCAAGTCATGAAAAGACATAGAGGAAACTGAAATCAAATGTCTAGTACTAAGTGAAAGAAAGCAATCTGAAAAGGCTACTTGCTGTATAATTCCAACTATATGACATTCTGGAAAGGGCAAAACTATGGAGACATTAAAAAGATTAGTGGTTGTCAAGGGTGTGGGGAGGGCAGGGATGAATAGGGCAAGAGGATTTTAGGGCAGTAAAACTATTCTGTATGATACTAAAATGGTGGATACATGTCATTACATATTTGCCAAAATCCATAGAATGTGCAACACCAAGAGTGAACCCTCATGTAAACTGTGGACTTTGCGTGATGATGATGTGTCAATGTAGATTCATTGATTGTAACAAAAGAACCATTCTGGTGGGGGCTATTGATAACAGAGGAGGCCGTGTTTGTGTGGGAATAAGAAGTACATGGGAACAGGAAGAACATGAGAAGTTTCTGTACTTTCTAATCAATTTTGCTGTGAACCTAAAATTGCTCTAAAAAACGAAGTCTGTTGAAAAAAAAAAAAGAAGTATGTACACAGCGTTAAAGGAACCATGTGGGGGAAAAAATAATTTATTCTGCTTTAGAAAAATGGGGGAACGATTCATAGAAGTGGTAAATGATAGTCAAACTACTTAATGTCTCTTTTTCTCAGTTTCTTTAGTTTCTAAATACTATAATTATTTATTCGTTATCTACTGGAAAAAAGCATGAACTTCAGAGTCAGACAATGTTTATTCTAAGTCCTGGTCCTACCAATATATGACTTTAACAAATTATGTAATTATTTGTGCCACGGTTTTCTCATTTGTAAAAGCTGAAATAAATAACTCGGGGAAAAGTATCTATCTCACGGAAGTGTTTTGAGTATTAAATAACCTATTGTTTAATTACAACTTCTAGCATAGTGCCTGACACAGAGTAGACACTCAGTACGGATTCATCCTTTTCCCACTTCCATTTTAGTCTTATCTTTGTACTTTAATGGTACAATTTTGAGAATAAAGGTATTTTTTTTAATGTTTTTAAAAGTTAAATCTACTGCATAACATTAAAGCATTTTCATTATTTTGCAGGGGAACTTACCAACTTTGCCTTATCATCAGCGTGGGTGTGCTGCTTCACTCAAACGGTAAACTCTGAGAGAGAAGCCACTGACGCTACATCTCCAGTTCTGTCAAAATGCCCAAAATGCCCGGGGCCCTGCATTTCATGGGGCAGATAAGCAGGGAGTATCCATGAATGAAGATTGTGTTCTGTTTCTGCAGTAAGATTTCCAAACCTGAGCTGCAGAAGATCTATGCATTCTTTGAAACGATATGCAAAGTTTTGTATCTATGAGCATAAGCTATGAAAAATGGTCTATAGCTTTCATCAAATTTGCAAAAGTGCTCATCTCTAACCATGTTAAATATTGTGGTCCTAGGTGCTCGAAGTATCTACTTAACGAACTGATAAATTCTCAGCACAATACGTGGCATGTGAGCCTTAAAAAGCCCTTTGCAAAATGGCGAGAATTACTCTCATGTCAGAGGAACACTGTTTTGGTGTGTGGGGATGTCTTCGTTTCTATCTCAGGCAGACTCTATGAAATTAAAAAGAAAACTATAAATATTTCATTTAAAAGATAATCCCTTTCTAGATTCACTGGCAGACAAAAAGAAAGTTAGGTTTTACGATTATACTTTAATTTTATTATTTAGTTTTACAATATGTCCTGCTGCCTGGCGCCCAAGGGGAACACTTTATAATCAATCAATGTTATAAGAGACGTCAGGGACATAGCAAGGACTAGAGACTGTTAATCATGTCATATTACAGAAAGAGATGGCCTGTCCCCAACTGAGGTGGCATGCTGAGCAAACGAATTAGTAACACAGGGATGAAGTGTCAGCCTGATAGATATAAACGGGCATAGCTAATCTCCGGCCCCTGATAATATGGTTGAGCCACAAACTTGCCTTTTCATTGACCTTTTTGGCCTAAACGAGAAGCAAATTAATTAGTGATCTGCTCCAGTTCATCAACCTGTCACCCCCAATGGTCACCACCACCCTTAACATCCAACTGAATGACAAGTACAGAGAGGATTCACTTGACAAGGACATAGAGTATGGTGTCATCTAGAAATGTTAACTTTTATAAATCAGAACTCTGGGTTTCGAGTCACATAGGATAAATTAAAGTGGTGAGAACGGTGAAAAATTTTTACATGAACGAACCTTTCGAAACCCCTGCAAGAAGAGACTTGACCAATTACCAGGCCTTCCAGCAGCCTCAGGACACAGTCTTGCAATGATCTGGCCTTGAGCAGCAACAAGAAAAATCAAAGGCTACCAAAAGAATGTAGTTTTTGTTCCAGCCCACACCTGATCAGGGCTGCTGATCTCCCCCTTTCCCTTTCCTAGAGAATTTATTTTAAAAGCTTACAACTGTAAATTTTTCTTCTGTCCCTTTGAGATGTATATGAATCTCCTAGAGCCCAAGAAAGTCTTTCTCAAATACCTGAAAGCCATTCCTTTTACAGGTAATCATCAGAAAGGAGAAGGTCTTTGTCTCCCACTGTCTATGGGGAGTGGGTAAAAGCCTAACTTCCATCACTGCCAGTTACAGACACACACACACCCCCTAATCACATTCTCATTGACCAAGCCCTTACTCATTTTAAGCAGCTTTTCACTTTCTAGACTGCTAAAGCCCCATCTTCCCCTCCTGACTCTCTAGCTCTTCCTTTGAAACACCAGTCACCTTTGCGTGAATCAGAGTGAGGCTCAGCTCTTCCTCTACTGCAGCAGTTACAGAAAGGTATGAGGTTTTATCGCCTCTGAGGTCTAACTTTATTGGCCCCTGACCATGGCTTAGCAGAATGAGAGCTTGCTGGACCACAGACTCCAAAGAGAGGCCTCCCAGTATCACCCCAGGAAGGGCAGGGGTGCAAGAAGGACTTCGGCTTCTTGGGGAACCACAATCCCAGTGTTCTGCCTCCTGTCTCTGCTTCATTAGCCTGTGCTTTCAATCCTTTGTCACAGCAGGCACGGATGACAGAGGCATGGCAGCACCATTCTTCATTTATTCAGCAAATAGAATTGAAAACCTACTCTGTGTCAAGCACTATGCATCAGGAATAGAAGATTAGCTGCACAAGATAAAAAAGGCTCTGCCTTCAAGATTATATACCCCAGTTGAGAAGACAAATTTTAAAGAAGGAAAAGGATCACTATAGGTTGTGATAAGTGCCATGAAGAAAAAAAATAGGCCATGTGACAGCAGGAAGCTGGGTGCAATGGTACCTATGACAGATCAGTCAGAGGACTCTTTTTGGGGTCCCATGCAAGCTGAGGCTTGGAAGAGAGATGCCCAGCCATATATCAGCAAGGGCAAAAACCCTAAGGGAGAAAATAGGGATAGCAAGGTGTCCGGAGTGCCTGGGACATGTGAACAAGGGAGGTGTACTGGTTAGCTTGGGAATATAGGCAGGAGTCCCACTGTGGGCTCCCAGCAATTTGGTTTTCATTCTAAATGCAATGGGGAGCCATTTAGGGTTTTTTTCCATATTAATTTTTTAACTGAAGTGAAATTCACATAACATAAAATTCATCATTTTAAAGCCTACAATTCAGTAGTGTTTAATACACTCACAATGCAATCACCTAGTTCTAAAACATTTTTATCACCCCAAAAGCAAACTTTGTACAAGAGAAAAAATGAATTGTGGTATACTTCTACAATGGAATGCTAGTCAGTTTTTGATTAAAAAGGGAACTATTGATACACAAAACCATAAATGAATCTCAAAATCATTCCAAAGAAATAGAATCCGATATAATGACCAATAGCATATGAGTAGTTGTCCCGGGCCAGGGATGGAGAGAAGGGAGAGGCAAAGGGGTCTGGGGAGGCTTTGAGGGTGATGGGAATATTCTACGTCTTGATTGTGGCAGTGGTTTCCTGGGTGTGTGCATTTGTCAGAGCTCATTGAATTACATTTTAAACTGACGCAGTTTTTGGGGTGTAAATTATAGCTGAGTAAAGTTGATTTTAAAACATTAATAAGAAGGAAAGAATGCAGAATGTGATAAAGCCATCAAACTGTACTACAAATGTATGAAACAACCTCAAAATTGAAAGGCATGCGGGGGGAGTGACGATCTAAGTAACTGTGAAAATAAGTAAAGTTTCAACACTAAAAGCAAAAGAAATTTTCCATTAGCATTACCCCCCAGTTGATAAAATTGCTTCAACTAGTATGAGTCAATACTTCTGGTACTGTGATGCATATGCACTGGAATTGAACAATTAAATAAATGGATGGCAGATAGTGGGAGCTGGCTTTCTCATGGTTGAATGAGAGGTAACAGATAAGCTAGGGTAGCAGGCTAAAATGATCTATGTGATAATGGATTAAAGTTGGTGTCATCAGCATAAACTCATGTTTAGCTTAATACACATACAGAAGGTTAAGCATAGAAACATTGATGGATATGTGTATACACCCAGCTAGTCTGCACACATACATTTCCTTGCTCTGTCTGCTGAGAGGGCCTTGAAGGAATGATACCCAGTATAGTGCCCAGTTTGGTTTCTAATATTCTCCAATAAAAGTCTCTTTAAAAAAAATGACTGATGCTAGGGGTGGGGAAGAAAATATGCCTAATAAACCTGGAGCATCTTGTAGTGGCAGAAAGTGAGGAAGTGCTAATAAAAATGGGGGTATATCAAAGAGACAGGAGCCAAGTGAAAGGGCTCCCAATCACCAAGGGTGAACAATTTGAGTATCATTACATTATAATCCAAGTAGTCAAGAAATGCTCATGAGTCCATACTGATATAAATAAATGAAATAATCAAAAAAAAAAAAAAAAACTAAATAAGGGAGAATAGACAGACTCCCCATGCAGAGGAATTTCAAATAATGTCTGCAGATACCCTACTCTCAAGGAGGTGCAGCATAGCCCCCCTCTTCTCAGGTGTGGGCCGCACAGAGTGACTTCCTTCCAAAGAGGGCAGTGTGGAAAGGGGAGAAAAGAGTAACTGTATAGTGGAGAAGCCTGACAAACACTGCCTCAGCCAGGTGACCAAGGTCAACATCAACCATGGTAAGTCATGCTGATAGTATGTCCCATTGATGTGATGCGATGAAGATGGCACTTTACCTCTGTGGTCTTCCTCTCAAAGACCCATAACCCTGGACTAATCATGAGAAAAACATTAGACGAATCCCAATTGCGAGATCTTTTACAAAATGCCTGACCAGTATTTCTCAGAATTGTCACAGTCATCAAATAAGGAAGACCTGAGGACCTGTCAAAGGCAAGAGGGGCCTAAGGGGATGCGACACTAGAATGTAATATGATGTCCTGAAGGAGATCTTGGAATAGAAAAAAGACGTTAGGTAAAAACTAAGGAAATCAGAATAATGTATGGGCTTTAGTTAAAAATAATTTTTCAATTTGGTTTATTAATTGTAACAAGCATACTAGGCTAATGTAAGATGTTATTAGTATAGAAAGCTGGGTGTAAGGTATATGTATGGGAACTCTGTACTATCTTCCCAATTTTTTCATAAATCTAAAACTGTTGAAAAATAAAAAAGTTCATTTTTATAATAATTCCCTGAAAATATTAAAAGTGATAAAGAGGGATACTACATAACGATAAGGACAAACCATCAAAAAGATCATCATAAATTCTTGCGATCATATACATAACCTTGAAACACACATAGCAAAATTCAACTTAACTGCAAGGAAACAGTGCCATACTCCAAACCCAAGTGGAGATTGTAATGCATCTCTAGCAGAAACAGAGAGAGGAGGCAGAGGGCAGGGCCTGAGTGCTCACTCTGAACTGTCTGGAAATGAGCTAGCTGAAACCACAGGGTCTTTCCTTCCTTCCCTCTAGTGGGAGAGATGCAGTTACCTTGGAAATGAATGGCTTTCTCTTGGCCCACCATTAGGAGGGTCAATAACAAGGTCTCCAGGTGCCAGGCAGCTATCGTCACTGACAGAGCTGGCCCCAAATCCAGACGGCCTGGCATCCAGCAGCCTGGCACCACTGACTAGCTGCTTCCTTTTCTCACTCAATGAAATGAAGAGGCCACAGCTGGAAGAGGTCCCACTGATGCAGGACGGGGCGAATCCCTCCGAGTGGGGATGTAAGTCCTACACCAAACGGAGCAGGAAAGAATTCAAGAGCAAGCCAGAGTTAGAGACAAAGAAAAGTTTATTAGAGAAGGGATATTGCTCCATAGACAGAGCATGGTCTCCTCTCAGAGCCGGAGAATGAGACCCCAAGTGTTCTGGGCATTGGGTTTATATCCGTTTCTTAGTTTCTATGAAAAATTATTGATTATAGGGAGTAAAGAATGAGATGAATGGCTGGGTTTATTAACTTGTGTAGGGTGCAGCTTAAAGTCTTTCTTTTCCTGTTTTCCTTTCATTGTGTGGGTAAACAGTGTTAGTAATCTCTGCAGGAACCTTCCTTTGTTCTATAGGTTCCTTGCGGTCTGGCCATAGGGCACTTCAGCCAGGTTCCAGTGTCTAGCAACATATAGCAGGTTCTGAATACAACTTGGTTTAATATTTAATCAATTTGTGTAGTTCTCATGCCTCATCCCTATATCACTCACTGCAGGCCAGCAGTAGCTGGCTCTCTGTGGGTGAAGAAGGATGGTGATGAGGGAGATCCCTGCCTTTTCCCCTGTTGCTTAACCTTGGCCTCTTAAGTTTTCCCAGTGAAGCTTATTTTTGAGTCCATGTCTCCTAGCTGTGCAGTGGAATTCAACCTGGGGGTGACAGATGGAGACCCAGATAGAGACCCACTTGGTTTGACAGAAACCTAGAGGGAAATTCATTCACCTGGCAGGACATTCACCAAAACCAAAAGACAGTACTTTAAAAAAAAAAAAAAAAACCTAATAAAATAGACAAAAGTAGTTGAGAAAAACAGAGAAAAGGCACATTCTATATATATATAGAATGAAAAAGGTATTATAGTTATAGATACTGATAATAAATTTATACCAAGAAATTTTACAAATTAGATGAAATGGATTTTTTTGAAATGTAAATTTTTAAATTGACTCAGTGATGGCTGTAAAACACGAGTAAATCAACAATCATCTTAAAAAATCCCATCAGTGCTCAAGTCTTCCCCACTCTCATCCAACCACAAGGCTTCAGGCCCAGATGGATTTATAAATTATTTTTTCCAAACTTTCAAGGGACAGATAAGTAAACCATCTTTTATTAAACTATTTCAGACACAAGAAAAGGATGAACATCTAATCAACTAATTTTATGAGCAGAACTAGATGATTATAGAAACTTAAATTATATACAAATCTCAGTTATATTCATAGGTACAGAAATCTGAAATAAAATATCCCTTCTTGTCTTACCCTACTACCCAGGAGTCTTACGCTACTACCCAGGAGTCTTCCCTGAAAAAGCTCCTTACTAGCCGGCTGTGGGAGGATGGATAAGATTTGGTCCCAGGGTCAGAGAGCTGGGAATAAGAAAAGTACGATAAGATCTCGGGTCTTTAATGCTAATTTGTTCTTAAATTTCCTTGTTATGCTAATAATTCATTTGCCTTCTGCCAGGATTACAGCTGGTCAGTGGCTGAGAGTGCAGAACTAGTTTAAATAAGAAATAGTCACAGAGGGCTCCAGGGGTGATGTGTGTCTGCACTGGGGGATGGGAATAGTTTGATTATGTGGAAACTTGAATTGAGGAAGTACTTTGCATTGTTAGTAGAGAATATACAAACATTAAGAAATACTAAGGAAGTCAAATGAAAGAAAATCAAAGAAAATTTACTTTGGGAAATAAAAATTTGACACAGAACTGCTAACAGAATAAACTGCTTGGCTTATCAGAGAACAATATTTATTTACACAGTTACAATACTGTATCCCCTATAGGAATCTAACAAAAAATGTTTTAGAATTCCGTGAGAATATGCTTGTGAAACCTGAAGTAAGAGTGTAAAATCCTCACCTTCTGTAGTAAGAAGTCACCAGGTAATATAGATAAGATATAAAATTGAAGTCAAAAAATAGCCATTTAGGAATTTATTTAGAATAATCAAAGTAAATAGCAAGAGAAAAAGAATTTGCAGTGGTTGCCTCTAGGAAGTAGAAATCTAGGGTGGGAAAGGGAGGGTTAGGGAGCAGGTAGCTATTTGTCACTATAAATATTATACTACTATTTGGCTGAAAAATGTATACATGCATTACTTTGATAAAAATTGTTTAAAAAAAAAAAAAGAATCCAATCTGCTTACATCAGGCATTTCTAATCTTTAGCCTATAGCCTAGATGCACCACATTTTTAAATGACTTATATTCAGGACAGAGATAAATTTCCCTTGATTGCAGTGTGTAGAAATCTATGTGGTTTTTCAAGTCAAATGATTCATTGAGTTTTTTTCTCTCTTTAAACATAAAAGACTGCCAGGAGAATAAAAGGGGACAATTGGCTGAATGTTGGCTAAAATAATTTAAGATCAGACTGGAATCTAACAAGCATACATTTCTGTTAGTAAAAAAATAACATTTTAGAGTTATTGTGTAAAACTAGATGGGTCTGTAATGCAATAATTTAATGCTCATTTCAGCCTATATTTTGGGGTGTAAAAAAACCTCTTTCTGTAATAACCTATTCAGTATGCACATTTTTGATGATGCCAAATCCATATCTGTAGTGAAAAACATAAATAATTTACATATACCTCACCCCTCATAAAAAGACAGTGGAGAAGACTTGCATGGGAGGGTCAGAAGCATGGCAACAATACACCCTCTATTTCCAAAAGATCCCCAAATGAAAATATTCTCTTCCAGGGTCAGACAGCCAAATTGTCAGCTAAGAACAGCAATGATGAGCTTATGGCAGAGAAAGGAGAGAACAGAAAAATTAGAATTATTTGGGCTTCGATGTACCTTCTCAGCCAGTCCTGCCCCTGCGTGAATACTCCCCTTTATTATTCTTTCTTTCCTCCCTGTCTGTCCATCATCTTCCTCCCCTTAAAGCCCATCCAGCTCCAATCCTCCAGCAAGGGAGCTCTAAGAAGGCTAAAGTTCACTCTGGACTCCTCCCTTTTCCCTGCCTTCCCTACCTCTAGAGCTCTTGGAAGGAAATTTTGTTCAGTTTATATGAAGGTGAATATTTTATGACTTTCTGCTTTTGTAATTGCATTGTGCTGGCCCTCAAGTTGGGCAAAGTCATTGGGGTGAAAGAGAAAGCTTGCACCAGCCTTCCACGAGGTGTTGACAGTGTGCTTTGCACGTGTCACCTGAAAGCCAAGCAGAAAATAATAGCATTCCATCCCAGCCTGAGTCAGCACACCCTGGGAGTGAGAAGTCCTCACCTGCAAGACAGGTGCTTGCCCGTTGGAATAGAAAATCTGTCCTCACTGAAACCTGAGAAGCCATATTAATCCAGAGACTGGAAATCTAGCCTTTTTTTCTGGGAACTTGTGTTGCCGTTGTTGTGTTTCTTTTAATCTATCACATGAAAAGGGGAAAAAACCTGTCCTGTGTGAGCATTTCCTC
>NW_006439757.1:2013878-2019697 GCF_000325575.1 Pteropus alecto
GAGATGGTGTGCAATCCAGCTGGGAAGGGGATGGAAGAAACGCTTGGAGGGAAGAGTGAAAATAGTTGATGCCAAAGAAGGAGGACAACCCCCAGAAAGGAAAGAGCCTTCCTATAGGGTCTGTTAATTTTGCCTGCCCACACTCCTTTTCCCTTCTTTGGGAGAAAGATGCCAGAATGGAAAAGACACAGAGTCTGGAGCTGGGCAGGCTGAGTTGGAATTTAGGCTCTAGTCGTGTGACTTTAGGCAAGTTATTTAATCTTGGGGCTTCATCTGTGAAATGGAGTAATAGCGCTTGTATTGGTGAGAAGATTGAATGAAGTAATGTATATAAATGTTTAGAACACTGACCGGCATGTTAATCAAACTTTGGCTTTTCTGGCTATTTTTTTCATGGCCTCCTCATACTCTTTGGAGAGCCACTCTTAGGCCGTGTGCCCGGGGTAGAGCCAAACCTTTCCCTTCCAGCGGCAGGTACATAAACAGGACTGGCCATGTGAAGCACCAGTGGACCCACGTGGTTCAAACCCATGTTGTTCAAGGGTCAACTGTATTTCAATGGCCAAATGCTGTGCACACTAAAGGACGACTTTTGCTGTGATGAGTAAGACTGGGCAGAGCACAAAGGGTTAGCGTCAGCACACAGATGCATATTTTCCCAAAGAATTTTAAAGAATTCTATAAATATGTGTTATCTGATAAGATTTTGAGCATAATCGAAAGTGCAGAATGAGAGGAACTGGGCACAACCACACCTACTACAGAGAATTAGGACAGGCAGCTTGGTAAATTGTACAAAGTATCTTTGAAAAAACCTTAAGTAGCCCACAAAGTAGAGTAAGCATACTCGTGTTTCAATTCACACAGAAGACTGACATTCCAACTTTCCAGGTCCAAAAAAGTCAATTTTCCCTCCAACATTAGAATATTTCTTCAGTTGACCACCAAAGTATTTTGTTTATGTTTAGAGGTCATATCATATTTAAAATGCACATTTAAACACTAAAATTGCATTGATGCTCTAAGAAACAAATGGGAACTGAGATCCACCAGGGAAGACTAGGTGCCTTCGCTGCGGGAAGTGGCATCAGTTCATAGGAGGGCCTGACCGTGGCAATTACCACAGGCCCTTTCCCCGCAGCCATGTGTACAACTAGGGCTCCATTAGTGAAATGTGTATATTATGTGATTTTATTGAAATAGATTATGGGAAAAGGGATGGAAAGACTTGAGGTTAAAGGTTACAAATTATGGGCCACAAATTGAGCTAGCTGGGGCACAGAAATTACCAGCTATGCCATGGTTTGCTCCAGAGAAAAGGGAAAAACTTAGTTTCACATAATAATGATCCTATGAAAAGGTAAAAGAGAAGTAGTGTATTTCGTGCATCTATTAGTATGACCTAAAATAGACAATCACATTTATATTCTTTTTACAATTAAAAAGTTTTTACCAATGAGGAAATAGAAGATCTAAGATGGAGCCATGCTCATCAATGTGGACCCACTCCCAACCAGCTCCAAAGCCCACCTTCTCCATATGCCAGAGAGCTGCTAAATGTCTTAAATGTAAGGATTCTGTTTGTTATAAACTCTTTATTGTGTTTTGCCCTCCACTTGGGCTTAAATAAACAAAGTAATTAACTGCAATAATAACAAAAGCATACTGGGTTTAAAACCATGATACAGGCATCATTTTTGTAAAAATTTGTTTATGTAAGGAAATGAGAAGGTAATCCATAACCCTTATTATACTTTAGGCAAGGACAGGTGTAATTAAATTGGAAATATGCTCTTGATTGATTTCTAAACATCTGGGATTCTGAACCTTGATCAACAGTCTTATAATCAGTAGAGCAATGAAGCAAGAACAGGAACTACCAATAAGAAACTATCCTGCCAGGGATGATAACTGATTCTCATTGCCTAAATAGGGGGAATTTAAACACGTAATCACTGACAAGTTCATATTTAAAGGTGACTGTGCTGTTTATGCAGTGACCATATAAATGGAAGTAATTAAGCTTCATTAGAAGTCATCCAGGCCATCACTTCACTGGTCTTCCTGTTGGCCTGCCTGGACTGATGTGTTTTTGCCTTGCCCGGCTTCATCTAAATTAGACTCCATCGTAGGAAACGAGATTTGAAAGTAGCAATGAGAACCAGAAGCAGCTGCATTTTTTTTTTTATTGATGGGAAATATCAGTACAAATAACAAAATAAGAAATGTGTGCCCAGTGACTAATCTCTTGTGGGAACGTTTCTATGGACGGACTTCCCACATTCTAACTTTCTTTTAAATGGAGAAGTCAGCATCTTTCCCAGGAATTGTTCCTGGGGGATTATGGTTGTTGAACCTATTTTGACATCATCATTTTGCAATACAAAGCATCTAAAGAAAAACTTTGAAGGCCTTGTAGGATAATTACAAGACTACCAGGAGTGTCAGGTAGCCTGTGTCAGAGACACTCACTCAGTATTGTCAAATGATCATTAAATTCAGATGAACTTAGAATTCGTGACACAGGTAAAAGTGTTAAAGACCAGCACACTCCTCATTCCTTTCTCTTGAACTTTTCATTTGTTCATCATGTTGACCAAAGATAGCTGACTTACGGCATGACAGCACTCAATCGTACCATGATTGTGTTACACACAAGAAAACCGTGAATGATACTCTATTCCACCCACATTTGTATCTCCTACCTTCCCTTTAAACACATAAAATAGATATTTACTTTCAATTAAATGCCAATTTTTAAAGGTCATTCTAACGCTTCCTACTTTAGGTACAGACATAACAGAGGGAGGACAAACCTATACTAGAATGTGGAAGGGTTCTGCGTGGCCATTTCAGCTCACTCACAGGCCAGCTTCACCTAGCACCTCACACTGAATTCAGATTCCTGTCTCGGCATAATTACAAGTCATGCTACAGGTCATGGAGTGCAGTAGCTCTTATACATACAATGCCTCATGTCTACTATACCCATTCACTGTATGAGGATTGAGGACAACATAATAGCCACACTCTGTGCCTTCTGGTACCCATTGAAGGGGAAGACAGGTTTCCTCACTGTATCGTGCTAGGTGGGAAGTTCTGGAATAGATTTATCCTTTCTAGTCGTGAGAAGGAGGAAGTGGACAGAGACTAAAGAAGAAGAAACCATGCCTGAGAGATCTCTCTCTTTTGTCTTTCTTTTTCTCTCGATTCTATCATTTCTTCTTTCCATGCAAATCCTTCATTCTTTTCTTCCCCATGTTCATTTGCTTCTTCTCTTTTATTTTCCTTTTTCTCTTTACATTGTCTTTCCTCTCCTCCTTGTTGGTTTTATTACCTGCCCCGCTGCTGCTCAAATGGACAGTGCTTAGCAATGTTGCCTCTCTTATTATTCCCACAAAATACCCAGTTTTGTCATGGTATGGGCTTTTGCACACATGGAACCAAGCATACCACATGTTCTGAAAATGCTAAAATATGATCACAAATATGAGACTCACTGGCTAAAGATCAGCCCCATCCATTCTTGGTCTGAGGTTTAGTAAGAAATATGGTGAGGGGAAAAGCGTTCACTCAGATCTGAACTATTCACTGCTGAGGAACATAAACAAAATCTCTAAGTAGAAAAGCATACTGGATATTAGCGAGACTTGGGGACAGGAAAAGACAAAATAGGATTTTGTGGATTTAAAGACTTCAGTAAGCATCAAGACCGTTGGTTTGGGACCAACATAAACCAACTACCTTTAGCCTGCTCTTTGGCAGTGCTCGCACTATTGGCAAGCTGGTGGGAGAGTTTATGGTGCAAAGATTAAAATGAAAAACTTTTGACCTTTAAAAGACACCACCAAGAAAGTGAAAAAACAACCCACAGAATGGGAGAAAAAAAATGTAAGTCATGTATCTAATAAGAGATTTTTACTTAGAATATATAAAAGATACCAGTGGCTAATTCTCCATCTCAAGTGACGAAAGGCCTGAGCAATACATGATGTGTGGGTTGCAGGTGTGGGCAGAATGACACTCATCACCATGGGCTGTGATGTAGGAAGGGCAGAAAGATTATCATGGTAAGACATTCCAATAGGACACTCCTGCACAAGGGCTAGGCATGGAAGGAGTTTATGAATAGGAAGCCAAAGCAATATTGACTTGTGGAGATAGAGGAGAAGCAGGAGATTGGGATGGTAGTGGTTAAGGGTCTAAACTCAGAAGCTTGATTGATCCTAGCTCCGCTTTTTGCTTGTTGTGTAATCTTGGACAAGCTGCTTAACCTCTCTGTGACTCATTTTTTTCATCTATAAAATGGAGATGATAGAGAGTATTTACCTCAAAGGCTAAATGTGAGACTTAATGAGTTAGTCACCTAACATACTTAGAAGCGTTCCTGGTACATAGGAAGTCTTCAACAAACTACTACTACTGGCAGCTCTCCATGTTTACTCCACCACTTTGTCCACTTAGGTACCCGTGTGGGAGCCTGTGGGAGTGATCTCTTTTCTTTCTTCATAGGAAAACACACCAGGAATAGGATTGTTGGAGGAAAGCATGAAAAGAGTTGCTTGTGCTTATTTGTTCTCTTGAGGACCATCCCTACTGTGACTGGGAGATGTCTCATGATCCCACGCCAGGAGGGACTGTAGTGCCCAGTTCACTCATTTGCAGATGAGGACAATATATTCAGACAGGTTATATGAGTTGCTTAATGTCAATCAGCTGTTAGAGCCGAAATGGGGGTAGATCCTCAATAGTGAGTATTACTTTAATACTTTCTCTGTTACATCATGATCTGGACTAGATCTAAATGATTTGGTCCTCTACACGGAGGCATCATGACACAAAGTTCAGGGGCAGGATGTGCAGTGGGAGAGAGTATAGGATCATTTAATAACATAGACAATTTACCCCCATAGCTCCCCATTCACCAGCCCAAGATCTCCAGGAAAGTAAAGGTTCATCTGTCACTCGAGAGCCAGAAGGAACCAGGAGGGCTCCACAGTCTGCGTCTGCCCAAGATGTGAGTCTGGGGACACAGGTGCCTTTCTGGGGTCAGGGTAAGCCCAGTGAACTCCATCACCCATGTTCTCAGGAGAGCTCCAGCAACTCCGAGAATAGTGCTAATGCAAGTAAGGAAGAGAAACCACCCTGGCAAAAGGAAGGCTTAAACTTAAACAGCACCACCCTCAGGAAGCCTCCCGAGGGCTCCACAGTCAGGTCCTCCTATGTTTGCTATTTCCCAGCATGGATTCAACCCTCATATGTCCCATCAGTTGCCTTGGCTACCATGGCATAGCAGGACAAGGATGACTGCTTTTTTCCAGCCCCCTGAAGGTACATTATGCTTCCCTTTGGGAACTATCAAGTGACAGAACAATCTGAAAATACTTTTTTGCAAACTTTACTCCACTCTACAGAAAAGCATGTTAGTAAATGCCTGGGGATATCGTGCTTTGGAAGTTAAGTGCCCTCTGGATTTAGAGTGAGTGGATTTCACGAACCCTTGACAGATCATCAAGCCAAGATAGGAGGTCAAGTCTAAATTCAGAACTTGCCATCTGACTTTTTAAAGGCACTTGCATAGCAACAAAAACTTTCCTTCTGTTAAAACAATTAGAGACAGGAATTAAATGTTTCAATCCAATTTTACGTATCAAATTCAGCCCTAATTCCAGCTCTTCATCAGAAGGAACCATCTTCAGCTTGCAAATATATTTCACTTCAGGTCCTTTGGCTTAAGAGCCCACAAGGGATTGACAATAACCGTGGTTATAAAAAGAGCAAGTGATTAAGTGCCAGCTAAATTCTGGTAGACTGCCCAT
>NW_006439757.1:2019830-2024244 GCF_000325575.1 Pteropus alecto
TTTATATCTTCTCGGATTTTATTGATAAGTGGCTTCTTGGTGTAGTTTTAGTTTGTATATCCTTTCTTATTACTGAAGTTGACCATTTTTTTTTATGTTATAATACCTTCTCCATTTCTTCTTCTGTGATGTGTTCATTTATAACTTTTGCTCATTTCCAAGGAGCTCCTTTTAAAGATTCCGGTTACATTAACCCCCAAATTATATTAGATCTCAGACCAAGAAGTCCACCTACAAGCTATTTCCGTTCTTAAGTTTTGTCACGTTGTTTTCCAACAAAGAGCAAAAGATAAGCTTGTAAAATTTGCACTATTGCAGTCAAAAACTGTAATGTCAGCAGTATAAAATGCACACTCTAGTAAATTTCATCTTCCCAGCATCTCTATAAAGGGAATGTTATAATTACCTCTATAAGTTCAAAAAATTAAATTTAGAAATATTAAATGACACATCTATGATTACACAGCTATTAAAGGACAGACAGGACTCACCAACTTCTGTTTCGCACCAAATTCTATGCTCTTAATTACTGGACACTACTTTGTGTTATCCGCTTTATTATTGTTTTAAACTTCATTTGATAATTCCATTGTTTTCAATTTTAAAAATATTTTATATATATTTTCCCCAACTATGTTATAAGCTACATGAGATAGTATTTTATATATACAGTTTAGTTCCATCTATTAAATATAAGCTCTCCATAAAATATAGACATGTAGATAGATATTAGCATTCTGTTTCTTCTATTAAGTATATTCTGTTTCTTCTATTAAGTATATTAATAAATATTATTATATTTATATATAAAGCATGTAAGATATGTATATCATATATATGTAACTATCATACATACATACATATATATCTAACTAGGAAATGGTATGTGCATAGAATGGTTAGTAAGCAGATAATATTGAAAAATTAAGAGTCGAAGCAAAGCTACAGAAGGGCCTGCTGATCATCATTAATCCACTACAGGGAGTGAGTTCCAAAACATTAGATTAGGCGAATATCCCAAGAATAGAGTTGGCAGTTTAAACTGAATCACATAACTCATATGACATGAAGCCTCTGGAAACACTACTGATGTTGAGAATGCACACAAAGGATGCGGGAAACTGAGATCTCTCTGTGATGTATTAGAGTCAATGGCAGGGATGAGGGAGAACATGAGAGGAGTGAAAGAGGAGAGAAGGACCAGAGTTTGGGCTGCCTGTCATTGAATCTAGCCCAAACCGGAAATTGTTACAGGCACCTTCGAGACACAAGGGTCCAGAGTGGGGATCTTTTCAAAGTGAAAGTCATCTCTGATCTAATAAAAATCATGATCATAAGATATATAGATGTAGACATACAGAATATCTTCTAAATGTAACCTCAATTTTTACGCTTGTTTATATTATTGGAAGGGAAGGGGAGTATAACTGAACTTAACTCCTGGCTTTTGAAAGGGTGAGATGCTCAATGATACCATTTTACTCAATTCTGAGAATTGGTGAAAGGTTTGAGGAAATTAAAAGTAGCTAAATTTTAGCAGAAATAAAATCCAACTATAGTGTTGTTTAAGAAGCACACTTGAAACATAATAGCGTGAAAAGTTTAAAAGTTAAAGGTCTTATAAAGGTCATATTGTACAAGATAAGCTAAAGGAAAATAAAGGTTGCATTTTTAATATCAAAATTTAATTGGATAAACAGCATGAACTTAATCAAGAAAGCCACTTGAAATTAGTAAAAGGTATAATTCACAATGAACATGTCATGAATGTTACATGCTGAGTTCTTTATCTCCTCTTACTCTCTCCCCAGCTCCCTCTGCTCTAAGCAGACCGGCTTACTTCTTTTGAACACACCAGTTATGATCTGGCCTCAGGGCCTTTGCGCTTGTTATTCCTTTTGCCTGGAATGCTCTTCCCTTATTTAGATAGCTGCAAGGCTGGCTTCATCTCCTCCTTCAGATATTTCCTCAATGATCACCTGATAGTGAGGCCTTCGCTGGCCACCCTATTCAAAATCGCATTTCCCTCCCTCAAAGTATAGCTTGTCCATCTTCCTTGATTTATTTTTCTTCATAATACTTAGCCTCAACTAGCATACTATTTGTTTTACTCATTTATTTTATTTATTATCTGTCTCCCTCTACTAGAATGCAAGTCTCAAGACAGCAAGGATTCTTATCTATTTTGTTGTTGGACTAAGGCCTAGTAGAGTAGGTACTCCATAAAGAGTCTTGAATGAATAAATGAGTAAATTACATTACATTAGAAATGCAAAGAGAAATTTATAGAACATAGTAGCAAGGGGAAATTTAACATAACAAAAGATAGAATATTAAAAAGATTACAGAGACTAAGTTATGTAATTGATAATGTTGATTGAATAATGTTGGTAAATCATATAATAGAAACTGTCCTTTATTTTTAAGCAAACATGGAACACTTATATTAACTGATCATCTACTAGGCCTTTTTTTTTTTTTTTACCAAGAATGAACCTACATTGACACATCATAATCACCCAAAGTCCATTGTTTACATTAGGGTTCACTCTTGGTTTTTACTTTGTATGGGTTTGGAGAAATATATAATTGCATGTGTCCATCATTATAATACTAGACAAAGTATTTTCAATACCTGGGAAATCTTCTATGTTCTGTCTATTCATCCCTCTCACCACCACCCCACTAAAGTTTTTTCTGGAAGAAAAACTTCATGGATTGGCCATAATAAATTTGAACCAAAAGAAAAAATTATTTTAGAAGACTTATTCTATTTGATTTTATAGCATAAAAGTAACATCTATTAAAATAGTACTGGAACAGAAATAAAAATGCAGATTAATGGAGCAGAAAAAGAAATCCCAGAACAGTAATATAGGAACAAGAATATATCATGTGTTAAAGACATTTGAGGACGTTCAATATGGAAAGGATGGATTACTCAAAAATAGTATCGAAACAACTGGTTGGAAATAATTTAAAATTAGAACCTTACCTCAATTCATACATCTAAATGAATTCCAGATGGAATAGTTAAATGTAGGGCAGGAAGTAAAATCCAAAAAAAATCAGGAGGAAAAAAACAAATAAATATTTATATAACTTTGTGGTAGGAGAAAACTTTCTAAGCATTAAACCAAAGGCAGAGATCTTAAAGGAAAAAAATACTAGATTTAACTAAATAAAAATTTAAAATATCTGTGCATCAGAAAACAACAAAACAAAAATAAAGAAATGTAACACATTGGGAGAAGTATTTCCAAAATGACTTCAAAGATAAAATAACCTTACAATATTAAGAACAAAAGTAAATTAATAGAGAAAAGATAAACATTCTACTAGAACAAATAAATAAGGGACATTAACAGACAAGTCGCAAAGTAAGAACAATGATGCCTAAACACTAATTTTTGATGTACTCAACTTCACTTATAATGAAAAAAATATGAGTTAAGTCAATGAAATACAATTATTGAAATCTATGTTTGAGAAGACGGTATAATCCTGGGAAGGTGAGGATAGAAAAAAGGGCACATATATAGCACCAGTGTGAGTGAGAAATATATTAACCTTTATGTGAGGTAGTTTGACAGTATATTTCAAAAGTATAAAATTTTTGCATTTTGAGCTAACAGTTTTTTATCCAGGAATTTAAGGGATTAATCATGAATATATATATATATATGTTCCACAATACTGTCCACAATACTGTCTTGTATGGGTCTGACATCCTCATAAGTAAAAATAAAATCATTGGTTTTATATCAGATATAAATGATTAAATCCATACATACATTTTCTTAAAAAATGAAAACAATCAAAGTATTAATTGATCGAAAATTAACGAAATTATTCATGGTGGATGCTTACAATTGAATATGAATACAGCCATTAAAACTTTTGCTGTAGAGGAAAATATAATGGCAAGAAAAGTTGTTAATGATACGTTTTTAAATGGAAAAAAACAGATTACACAATAGTATATGCCAAGTGATCCACTTTTAGAAATACATATGAAAGTATGTATGTATAGAACAAAGATTGGAAAGACATGTAATAAAATGTTAACAGTTTTAATCTGAGTAGCAAGATTATTTTTAGTTTTTTCTTTTTGGTTATCTTTACTTGCCATATTTCATATAATAAATACATGTTGCTTTTCTAAAAAGTCCAAAAAAGTTATTTTTCAATTTTTAATTCAATTGAAAAAATCTCTTTTCTAAAGAGTCTATCAGTGACAATAATAGTCTCATAGCAGAAAGAAAGAGGGGCAAAGTCCACCGCTTGTCCAAACTGATTTCTCTTAGAATATGGAATTTACAACATTTTTATCTCCTGGGAAAACTTAGACGTTTTTGAAAAATGGGATCTCCAGGCTCCAGGTCTTTTTTTGTGCAGCTCCCACCCCAAATTC
>NW_006439757.1:2024269-2028122 GCF_000325575.1 Pteropus alecto
TGTATTTTAATCTTGATTTTTCCTTTAGATTTATCCTTGGTCCCTGTGTTCCAAGCACAAATTGAATATGAGTTTTGTCCACAATACTGTCTTATATGGGTCTGACATCCACATAAATATAACTTGCTCATAAATATAACTTTCAAGGAAATTAATGACCAGGCATTCCCACTCCACCCCACCTCCAAAACTCTTTTTCTGCTGTTCTTCACCCCAAGGCTGACTCAGTCTTGTGTGGCTACTATTGATGCTTCTGAGGTTCGTGAGAAGTGTTTCCTCTGCCAAATGCCCACCCCGCAATCTTCTTTCATTCTTCAGGGTTTGGGAAGCCTTCTCTTTTCTCCCTGCTGCACACAGATTTTTTAAGGACCCCTTTTATCCAGCAGCAGTAGTCCATCCCTTGGTCTTCCCTAGAGGATCATGTCAGATTTTTAATCTTAGTTTTTAATCATTTTGCCTTGCATCCGCATAAACTTCATTATTCTTTGATTGTTTCCCAGACATTTAAATTCCTAGAAGATGTTGGTATATTCCTCCAGAGATTATTTACTGTGGCTTCTTGCAAGCTGCCAGGGACACTAGCAATTCTGGATTACTTAAGAGACAACTTCATGTAGGAGATTATTTGAAGCTGGGATTTAGCCTTGTGCATGCTTATTTATTTCTGATTTGTCAGCATTTCTAAGGTATAGCTGCCAAAAGTCTCAATCCAAACAATGTCGTATTTAATACATACTGGACTCTAATTTTTATGCCCCACCCCCCAGGTACAGGAGGCAATAAAAAGCTCTATTCAGGTTCTCAGACACTCAGTCACCGCTGCTGAAATTGACAGACTCCACTAAGAGAAAAGAGCCCACAGGTGCTCACCTCTGTGGATTTCCTTCAATCTCAGATTTGGGCCTTATCTTTTTTTTTACTTGCTTTGATAATAGTGTTGTTCATGTCTTCTTTATCATTTCTGATTTTCTGTCTACTTCTATCAAATATTAGTGGGGATGTATATAGTGAATATATCCAATATGTAAGCATTGGTGCCCTTGAAGGAGGCAGCCTGATATGTCTGTATATTATGCTGCTTGAAATTGTTACACAACTTATTAATGATCGGTTCCTTTTTTTTAAGATTTTTCCCCCTTGTGTTTCATTTTGGATAGTTGTGTGACTATTGCTGTGACTTGTTGTTCTCTTGCCTTTTCTTTTGCAGTGTTTAATTCCTCTAATAGACTTTTTACCACAGATATTGTATTTTTTATTTTAGACATAATATTTTTCATTTTATAAGTTTGATTTGTCATTTTTTTTTACATCTCTCATATCTCTACTTAACATATGATCGGTTTTCCTCTACCTTTTTGAACATATGAAATATAGGTTTAATAACTATTTTAATATCTTTATCTATTGATTTTATTATCTCTGTCATTTCTGGGTCTGTTCTATAAATTGACTTTTCTCCTTTCGCTCTTTGCTATACCTAGTAATTTTTTATTGGATGTTAGCTATTGCAAATTTTACCTGTTGCATGCTGGATGTTTCTGTATTCCTGTAAATATTCTTGACCTTCATTTTGGAGCACAGTCAGGTTAGGAAAAGGCTTGGACATAGTCTGACCTTTTCAAGGCTTTGTTATATTAAGACTTTGTTATATGGAATCAGAGTAGCTTTTTGCCTAGGGCTAGTTTTGCCTCACTATTGAGGCAATACTTTCCTTGGTGTTCTACAGGATACCCGGTGAATTATGAGGGTTTCCACTTTGGCTGGTGGGAATACGAACTATTTCCAGCTCTTTATGACATCCGGGGGTTGTTTCCTGTATACCTTTTGAATAGATATTTTCCCAATCTTGTGTAGTTTCCTCACATGCATGCACAGAGCAATATGCAACTGAAGATCCAAAAAAAAAAAGACCTCTCTGTATACATATCTGTCTTAGCCAGAACTCTGCAATGCAAACTCTGTATTCATATCCCTAACTTTTTGATTAACCTAGAGAGAACTCTGGGCTCTAACTGAGCTTCTCCTCTTTATACTGATGCCTGGAAACTCTCTCTAGTCTAGGGAAATTGTCAGGCTCACCTATTTTTCTTCCTCCCTGTCTTGGGGACCACCATCTTATGCTGCTTGATTTCCAATGTCTGGAAACCATTGTTTCATATATTTTGTTCAATTGTTTAGTTGTTTCCAGGCGGAGGGGTAAATCTGATGTGTTACTCTATCTTGACCAAAAATGGACGTCTTTACTATTGAGTTAGCTCTCCAGGGTCTCTGCATATATATTTTTATGGAGCTATTCTAATGTTTTCAGTGGGTAGTTCACATGGTTTTAAGGTCCCCTATTTCACTCACCATAATATTGATCTTCCCTCGTTCTTTTTCAGTGTAATTTCCTAGTTTCTGCCCTGGTTTAACCACATTAATTCTCCTAAAGTTGCTTTTATCTATTTCCTCCTGAGTTCTTAGTCAAAGGTTTCCTCAGTCCCATGGATTCTCTCTCAGGTAGATCTCTTAGTCCATAGCATTTATGAAAATAGTATTCATATTTATCCTTTTCAACTCCAACCTCTGACTTTTTCATAGTCTCACTTTTTCCTTATACTACTTAGCTAACTTTTTAACATATTTTATTACACAATATTTTCATATCAATAATCTTACTTACTTTATATGACATGTCTACTTTTCTTCTTCATCCACTTCTGTATACCTGTCCCTGTAAGCATTATTCACACTGTATTCTGAGTTACCATCACTCAATCCCAGGAAATCCCCTAGTTCCCAAGTTCTATGATACCATCCCACAACTGGAGATCATTTGAGCGAGATAATAAAATGGATTGTTTTCTCACCAATATCAGATAACAGCCTGAGAACATCCCTTAATACATAAGCCCTAATGGCTCATTTGGGACTTGGTTCACATGATTTACAGTTATTGTCACAGTTTCAGTTACCTATGTGATCCTTCCCAATTATTAGGTCTTTATTTTGATAGCAGTCCCCTTGGTCTGTTAAAGTCTTTCTTCAAATAATAGTTCTTGTGTGAGGCAAAAGAGAACCTTGAACCTAATTCTGAACCAGCATCCTTCATAACTACATTCACCCACTAAGACACTAAAACATATATGTCTTATCCCTGAAGATATTCGAGGAAAGGGATGTTATAATTCATCCTGGGTCTTTGGCTAAACTACTTTTTATACTTCTATGCTCAGCTGAGTTAATTTAGACACTTCGGGGAGAATTCGTTTTTATCTAATTAAGACATGAGCTTAAATAATCTCTTTTTTTTTTCTGGGGCCCCACTTGGGTTGCTGCTTTGTCTTCTGAGAGACGGAGGGAACCATGGGTTTGCCTTCTTGAAAGTGGGAGGAGGTACCAAGTCAGCTTACATCAGCCAGATTAGAGAATTACGAAGAGAAACAATCCAAAAAGGGGAATGGACTCAAGAAAAACAAAGGAGTAATCCCAAGTGTGGAGAATTTTTGAGTTCTTGGTTCTCCTCCCCACCTCCCCCCTGCCCCCCACACCCAAACACACACACCAGGAGCATCAACTCTTAAATGTGTCTCTGTGTGCCTGGTGAGGCTCCCAGCTCCCAGCGACAGAGGGAGGGTGGGACGCAGGAAAAGCCTTGAGTTTCCCCTAATGCTGCCTTAGGGCAATCATTTTGTCTGACTTTTCCTGATACACAGAAAGTCTGTGTAACTTTCCTTCTTTTCTGTCTCCTCTTCCTCTGAGAAAATAGAAAAAGGAACAAATGAAGCACAGTTTTCAGAGACATCCAAAAGATTCATTCACAGTCAGATCAAAGTATAATAAGGAAGAAAAGAGAAAGGAAGGAAAGGAAGGG
>NW_006439757.1:2028161-2063689 GCF_000325575.1 Pteropus alecto
GGGAAAAAATGAGAGGAAGTAGGAAGGAAAGAAGGATGGAAGAAAACTACCATTCCCAGAATACCAATAATGACCCCCAAAATGTGGAGAAGCTTACCATATATTACGTGATTATTGCTTACTATAATCTTATAAAGAATAATTGTTTATTATTCCTACATCATAGAGGAGGGAACAGTGTCTCAGACAAAGAAATTAATAATGATTTTGTTGATGTCAAGTTAATGTTCTCCAAGGCCAGGCAATGGCCAGAAGGTGGTGTATGGATAAGGGGCTCCCACCTGGCCGACCATTCAGGAATGGTGGTTGGATGGCCGACCTTGGGAGGGAAAATATGGAAGCTGCTAGAAAGCTGGAGGACCTGGGGAGACTTTAAGAAGAGTAGAGATAAGCCACAACTATAATAACTGTGTAAGCACTGTGTGTCCAGGCACCAGAGAAGTGCTCTCAGGGTCAGTGGGCGGAACCAGAGTACCACTGAGCGAGGGTTGTAGTAAGCAATGTGCTTGGAAGGAAAATGAAGGAACAAAGTAAGTCTAGAAGGAAAGACTTTTCCTTTCCCATGGACCAAAGGAAGTAAATCTCTGGCCTTGGAGTGGAAGGTAGAAACAAATGTGAACTTGTAACAGATGGTTATATGAATGTAGTGGATGCATGGACTGATTCATTCCATTAATATTTACAGGTGTAAGTAACGTGGGCTGAGCACCATGCTATAGAATGAGCTATTTGATTAATCCATCTAATTGGGAAATGACATGGAAAAAGACCTAAAACTCACTCACAAATATTTAAGGTAAGTCAGAACTGAATAATATGATCTGTATATATCAAACTTCTCTATAATCTTTATCACCAAGTTCCTTCAGACTTCAGTAATTTCTTGAACTTGAAATAACTAACTAAATATGATCTCAGATATCTTTTTTCCTGATTTATGATACGGATTATTTATATAAAAGTCAAAATATATCAAAAGGATTATGTATTGTAAAACTAAAAATTAATGACTTTGGGAAAAAATTAATCATTATACAATTCTCTCTATAGTCAAATAAACTGTTGGAATAGCTGAATGTGTAGGTCACTGATTCATATTTAGGCTCATAATTAAAGTCATTAAGCTGATTTACTGGCTGAGAAAAAGAGTGATGTGTTGCTCATGAGTGAAATCTCAGACAAATATTTATGTGTCATTAAAATATCCTAAGTAGAAGCCAGCTGTCAATCTTCAGATAAAATAACTTGAGGATTTGATCAAAAGGAATCTGTGAATTTAGAATCAACCAAAGAGGATTTTTTTAAAACAGTACTGATAGATTAAGTACCAATCAAAAAGTCGGCCCACATTAGAGGAGCAAGACAAGATGGTAAATGAGTGAATAGATGTGAAAAATAATTGGAGACTAGAATCAATGCAGAAAACAAGTGATCATGAAAATTAATCACCTAGCAAAAATTGACAAGTGAATCTGAACTGCAAGGTAAAATTGAGAGTTTCTATTTTACCACGAAATAAGCCCCGACCTGTGCCCCTAGGAGTACTGCCAGCCGAAACATCTTGGCTAGATTTAGATATTTTTGTGAGCCTAAAATAACACTTGCATGTGCTGGAAATAAAAGACATATAGCAGGTAGAGGGAGGTGGCAGGATTTGCCAGCTCCAAAGATTTGTCAACTGGAGTTTGAAAAAATAGAAGTTTAAAAATGAAATGTTCAGGTCCAGCTCTAGATGTTGGTGTCTGTCTCAGTCTGTTTGGGCTGCTATAACAAAATACCAGAGACTGGACAGCTTATAAACACCAGACATTTATTTCTCACACTTCTGGAGACTGAGCTCAAGACCAGGGTGCCAGCATGATTTGCTTCCGGAGAGGGCCCCCTTCTGGGTTGCAGACTACTGACTTCTTGCTGAGTCCTCACATGGTGGAAGGGACAAACTAGCTTTCTGAGGCCTCGTTTATAAGGAAACTAATCCCATTTATGACCTAATCACCTCATAAAGATCTCACCTTTTAATACCATCGCATAAATTTGAGGGAAGCAAACATTCATACTATAATGTCTTCCACCATTCCTCTATTTCCATCTCACGCCTTTAGATTCCATCATTTTTTATTGCCAGCGACATTAAGAAAAAGGAAAACAATGGAGAAAGTAAGGAGGGAAAGGGAAGTAACATTTATTGAGGGCCAACCTATACGACAGACGTTTTAATGCTTCATTACATACATTATCACATTTGATTCTCAAAGTGATCCATTTAGTGGGTTATATTACCCCCATTCCAGAGATGGAAAAATGAAGGCTCAGAGGTACTCCCCCTCCCCTCGCAATCTCATACAACTTGTAAGGAGTAGAAAATGGTTTTCGAGCTTGGATCTGTTCAAATCCTCTGTCCCCAGCAATGGGAACAGCACAAAGTTACTGACAGGAAAGGAGTCAGGGAGGCTTCTGCTTGGTGTCCGGACACAAGTTTCAACAAAGAGCATTCCCCTTTGTGTGTCCCTGGCTATTATTGTTCTTTTTATGCCCCTGGGAGTTCAGACATACATGATGCTTCCAAAAAAGACAAGAGACACAGGGACATACACACTATAAAACAGTAGCGGGTATGACTTTCTGTGGAGACCAAGCATGTATAGGTAAATACTCAGTGTTTTGGCACATTTGTGGGTTTTTTTATGGGTTGTATTTTGTGATCAATCACAAATTATTATCCACAAGAGGAATGGTATCTCTGAAAAATTTCTAGCAACATATTGATCTTAAAACATTGAGAAAATGCAATAAAATAGAAAATAAATGGTGAGTAGAGGCAACAGTGATTCAATCCCTTGTCTTTTCATGAGAACATGGTCATAATTCGATGCTAAATTACAAATGACTTATTGCTGTTGGCTATGTCTTGGCATTGGATTCATTTTTCCACTACAACTGACGGTTAAGGATCATTTATAAAGAATAATTGCAATCAATGGTATTCATGGATGGATAATTCAATTCAAAAATATTTCTTAGGACCCCATAAATAACAACTAAGATTTATCGAGCCTCCATTATGCACTAAGCCTTTGCTGGGCCTGTGCCACAGAAAAGAACTCAGTATCTTGTTGAGGAGACTTAAATAAACATATTAAATTATAATTTAACCCATTTTAATAGAATATTCATTAACCTCTTAGGAATAAATGAGGGTAGGTTCCTTAAGTCTTAATGAATATTCTACTAAAATGGGTTCAACTGCCATATGCATTTTGGAAAAGAAAAGGGACTTCACAGAGATTTTAAGATCCCCGTATGGATTGAGAATCTCCAAAAGCATAGTCTTTTTCAAATCTGTCAAATCATGTCTTTCTTCATGGAGTATTCTTACGAAAAACACCTTGAGAAATGCTGGTGATGAAGAGAAAACAAATGTGGAAAATGTTAAAAATCTAATGTGGGATAAGATAAACATGTTTTTTAAAAGTACGTCCTGTCACTCTTGACACCCAGTTACAGCCCATAAATCACAGACAGAAAGAATAGCTACCACTGCAGTTTGCACAATCTTAGCAGATTTTCATGACCTTGCTATGCCAGCCATTATCATCAAAGGAAGTAACCTGATAGTTTCTAGGCATTGGCTCTTACAAAGTCATAAACATCCCAAGACAACCCCTCCATCACCATAGCAACCCTATCCCTAATTATCAATTGTGTGAGCTCTGTTGTAGCAACCTCTGCTGTGAAAGACTTTTTGCAGACCTACTGTTGCTCAAGGTCCCAGAGTGAAAACAGCGAGAGCTAAGAGCACCACCTGGTGGCTAATCCTCTGTCCCGCATGCTCCAGGTCCATTAGAGGTGCAAGGCCAGGCAATCAGAATGGCAAGATCTGCCCACAGCCAGTGTCCTCATTTTCAGGAACAAATGTGTCATGATCACACAGAATTGCACAGCAATAAACTTCTGTTCTTATCTCAATGAAAAAAAGTCCCGAACTCAGTGTCAAATTCTCAAAACATAATAGAAAGCCAAGACAGGAAAGTAGAAACTAAAATGTGGAAATAGAATCATATTTGGTCTTTAAGTAAACTTCTAGAAACTAAGTCTCCCCATAGACTTTTCTGAGGATCTCTCTTAACTGCATTTGATATTTTTGAGGAGCAATGAGTACATAAGTAAATGAATATCCCCTTTAAAATGAATGCATAGCCCAATGTCGTAAACAAAATCACTGTTGAAAGGGTCTATAGAAATGGTTTAGGATAGATAGTAATAGAACAGCAGTCTAGAAACATGCTTGAAGCCAAAAGCACTTTGAGTCCTTCTGGTTATATGAGCCTGTAAATTCCCATTGATGCTTAAATTTGTTTGAGGTGAACTTCTAGGATCTGTACCCACCACCCCCCCAAAAAAAACATATTAATACATTGTACATTCTATTTAATATTTTTAAAATTTTTAATTTCTCTTTTTTTCTCTGTATCCTGAGAGAAATTGTTAAGCTTGTATTACACTTGGCTTAAATAATCTATTTATGGTGAGTTATTTATTGATTCAAATACATATCTTAATTCTGGTATGCATTTTTTTTTATATTTTCTAATATCATATGTATCTCCATATTTCTTTCATTTTCTTGTCAGTCCATTTCATATTAGTTTGTTTTCCTATCATCTTCTATCTTTGATTTGGTCATTAGCTTCTTGAATTTTATTGAGAGATAAAGCAGACGCTATTTAAAATTTATTTCTCTATTCCATGATAATATATGTTTCTCAAAACAATACCAAGCATTCCTGTACACCTTGAGTGCTATGAAAGCCTTATTTTGTACTTCCATCTCTTTTACAGTTTCAGGTTGGTTTTTCCCTGTTTACACATCCTTGAACAAGGACAATTCTACCTGGCCCTGAAATTGGTAGATTCTTCTTGGGCCATTTCTGTGTCCCCTTAGTTTAAAGTATGGAGAGTCCTTATCACAGATCATAAACTAAGAGACTGGTTGACAATAATCTACACTGCTAGTCAGTGATACAGAAGCCTAAGGTGACTAAAGAGAAGAGGGGTGGTCAGCCTCAGGAGGCCAAATTACCCCTTTGCAGTTTCTTCTATTTGTTTCGGTGAAGTTACATCATGAAGGAAGAAGATTGCATCTAATGTTATGTTTGGTTTTACTTCATACCAAGGTTCCCAGGTCACTGTCCCTGGCTTTTTGCCTGGAGCAGCTGTCCCCGGTGTCAGGAGGACCCCTATTACCCTCCACACCCGGTTATCGGCCTGATAGAGCACTACAGAGACCCAGGCCTCCTAATTCCTCCACTGCCCTCTGACTGCGCTGTTCTTCACTGGCAAAAAGAATTCTAAGACACATGTGACCCTTGGTGTCCCTCAGCTTGCCATACTCTATATCCTTTGACCCTTCAAGTTAGAGTGTGTGGTAGGCATAATTCTAAAGAAGGACCCCGAGATTCCCATGCCCTAGGAATGGAGTTCTTCAATCAAGCAGTAAAGTCAGTGCTGCTGCAAAGGCATTCTGCAGATGTTGTTAAAGTCCCAAACCAGTTATCTTAAGATATAAAGATTATCCAGGTATGTCAGACCTAATGACATGAGCTCTTTAAAGCAGAAGTGAAGCCAGAGGGATTTGAAGCATAAGAGGAATTTGATGTGTCCTTGTGGGCTTGAAGATGGAGGGGCCACATAAGAAAGAATGTGGGTAGCTTCTAAGAACAGGGAGCAGACCCCAGGTGCAGCAAGGAAATGAGGACCTCAGACCTATGACCAGGAGGAACTAGATTTTGACAACCCGAACAAGCTTGGAAGTGGATTCTTTCCTATAATTTCCAGATAAGAGCCCAGCCTAGCCAATGCCGTGATTTCAGCAGACAATCCAACAGAGCCCATGCCGGACCTCTGACCTAATAAATGAGCCACTGAATGGACACTGATTTAAACTGCTAAGTTCCAGCAGCAATAGAAAATGAACACAAAGTGTATTAGTACAATTCCTCTAGGATCTCCTTCGCTTTCTTTCTGGAGTTCTGCGACTTCCTTGGGAAAGGAGCTTCAAGGCCTTAGCACCTGCCTTCGATCTGGTCCTATTAGCACTAGATGTAGCAAAAATTCCTTGAGATAGTACTTCCACTTTACAGAGCTCAGAAATATTAATTTGCAGAATGTCATACAGCTACTCATTTTTAGAGCTAAGATTTGAATGCCAGTCCAAAGCTCATCTTTTTTCGACGATGCCTAGTCGCAGTGATGTGTTTTGCCTAAACCAGGGCTGGGATGAGTAGAGAGAAGTGGAGAGATGTTGTTCAATGACCATAGGTATTTCATTTTGCCAAATGAAGTTCTGGAAGTCTGTTGCTCAACGATGCGAATATACTTAACACCACTAAACTGTACTCTTAAAAATTGTTATGATGGTTAATTCTATGTGTTTTTACCATAATTAAAAATTAAAATTAAAAAAAAAACAGAAAAAAAGATACATTACCTATAGAATAAAGCTGTTATTTAAAAATATAAAATTATCCAATCACTCCAATTAAAAGGTATAGTCAGATGGGTAGAAAGCAGGACTCAGTCATACGCTGCCTTTGAGAAAACCAGTTCAGCTTTGCTTGCATTAGCATTCACATGATATGTCTGTTTTCAGCCTCCAATTTAAGCCTTTTTATGTCTTTATAAGTATACTTTATAAAGTATGTTTCTTGTAGGCAACATACAGGATGAAGAGATAATAACTGAAAATTTTCCAAAAATAATGGAAAACATCAAGCTACAGATTCAAGAAGCTCAAAGAACCTGAAGCAGCTAAATAAAGAAGACGATCTTGAAGGCACTCAGAGAAGCAAGACACATGCAGTATTCCTCCTTCATCGGCAGTTTCAGTTACCTGTGGTCAACCACAGTCTGAAAATATTAAATGAAAAATTCCAGAAGTAAACAATTCAGAAGTTTTAAATCACATGCTGTTCTGAGTAGTGTGAAGAAATCTCACACCATCCCACCCAGGACGTGAATCGTCCCTTTGTCCACAGTCCACACTGTATACAAGTATTCACGCATTAGTCACTTAGTAGCCATATTGTTTATCAGATAGAACGTCACCATAGCGCAGTCTTTGTGTTCAAGTCACCCTCATTTTCTTACTAATGCTATACTCACATAACTTTCATTACAGTATAATGTTATAACTGCTCTATTTTAGTATTAGTTATTGTTGCTAACCTTTTACTGTGCCTAATGTATACATTAAACTTTATCATAGGTATGTGTGTATAGGAAAAAACATAGTATATATAGGGTTCAGTACCAACCGAGGTTTCAGGCATCCACTGGGTGTCTTGGGATGTAACCTCCACAGATAAGGGGGAACGACTGTATAAAGAAACAAAGAATAGCAGCAGACTTCTCATCAGAAAATACACAAGTGAGAAGACAAAGGCAAGAAATTTTTAAAGAACTGAAATATTTTCCTCCTTAGATCAGAAAAAGAGGATAGACATGAGCCGTGAGGTATAGAACAAGTAAACCAGGTGTGAGAAAACATAGGAATATCGAAGAAGTTGATAAGGTCTAACATCTTATGAAGTGGTGATTATATTTCTTGTACCATAAGAAATCTCAGTCACTGTCAGTAATTTTTCATGACTCTATGAACTATTATCTCCATTTTGCAAATAGAGATACAGGCATCATAATAGTCAGTTCTTCAGAGAACCAGAGAAGCTGCACGTCAGGGTATTTCAGAACCAAATCCAGGGCACGCCATATCTGTAGACAAGGAAACGGGAGACATCCAGTGTCAAGAGTCATCAGAATCGAAAAGATCAGCATCAGGAGGGAGATGACAGCTGGCAGTGAGCAAGCAAACTAAAGGCTGTCAGGAGGTAAGGTAGGAGAAACCAGAAGTAAAAAGGTTGAGAACAGACCTAGGTCATAAGGTGGTCATTAAAGAAAAGAGATAGAGGTGCTGGGAGACTTGTTGCCCTTCCTTTTACCCAGCAGCTGAAAGAGCTAGCTTCCCCAGGACCTGTCAGTCATCCATAAACATTAAGCATCCACTAAGTATTGGGTGCTACAAATATAAAGATGTATAAGATGCATACCTTGGTCTCATATAACTAATTAGAAGCAAATAAATTAAGAGATTAAAAACAACATGAGGTAGCAGAACTATAAGTTCCCAGGTAAGGGCAGAGTTTATAAGAACCACAAAGGCTTCCTGGTAGGGATGCGATTTGAGCTATTCAACAAAGCAACAGCAGGGCAGAGGCAAGGAGCCGAAAGACGAGCACATTCTAAGCAGGAAGGAAGGCACAGAGTTGGAAATGCATATTTTGTGATGAACATTATACTGGTAGGCAAAAAAGCTTTACAAAAAAGGAATATTAGAAGTTTGGATTGGAAAGATAGATGCCAGAATGTGTGAACTCTTGAATTCTGGGCTATAGGGTCAAACAAGATACCCTACTCTCCAACCATTACTTTTCTCTACTGCAGCATCCCATAATCTGACAACAGAGCTCTATCCTCATAAGCTAAATTTCCACCTGCAAGTGCATGACAAATCCATGAAATAACCCAGGAGAAAAGGAAGTCAGAAAACTAAATGGACATTACTATGAATGTTCAACTACTTTCCTTGAATTTTAGAAGTTTGAAAAAAAAGAAAAAGAAAAGCAGATTAACATCCTGCTTGATTTGAGATATTCAAGACTGCTGAAACAAACTAAAAATAACACAGTGACGAGGCGTTCCCATGTTCTTAAAGCTTCCCATATGGATCAAGAGCCGTATGCTCCTGACCTTTCCTGGAAGTATATGGTTTATACGTAGAGACTGGGTGACTAAAGTGGCTGAGAATCGCCCAGTTGTTCCTCCTGTCTCTCCGAAGGCCAGAACATTTCAAGCGGCTTCAGTAGAAACTTTTTTTTTTTTTTTTTGCATAGATTCCAGGGATCCAAATAAAACCGCCAACAAGAAAAAAATGTATGAGTGCTATATTTCCTTCCCATGAGAAACTTAACGTGCAGTAACTAGTGCGCCTCACTTCAAGGTTCCCAGAAGCATCTCCTTGGGAATTCAAAGTGTAGCTTAGGAGAGTGACGTCAGCGTCACGGCGGAGGGACAAAGGGTAACTTAGTTCACCTCAGGTTCTCTTGGCCTATGAAAGGCACAGCCAGCATGTTCTCGGTGTTTTGGAAAGAATATGGATTCTGCAGTCAAGCCGATTAGAATTTAAATCTTGCTTCTGCTATTGAGAAAGGACCTGGATACTCTTCAATGTCTAAGGCCCTCAGCTCTCTCTGTAAAATGGGTGCCTCGTGCCTACCTCACGGGGTTACTGTGATGATTAAACCCAATGAGGTAATGTGGGCTAAGTGCCAGCCACATGATAAGCGCATTGTAAGCACTTTATGTCTGTTTTATTCTCTTGTCCCCAGTACAAAATACAATTTTAAGGTTATATAAAATCTTCCTTGGGTAATTTATAGAGTAAATCTGAAATTTAATAAATACCACATATAACGTTTCTAGAAACTCAGTCATAAAGATATTTAACATCTAGTACCATTAACGTGCAGCAAAGCCATAAAAATAGACCAAGGAAGAAAGTGTAAAGAAATCATTACAAATAAATTCAGAGAGTTTTCTTTTTCCCCAAGGCAGTAAATGTTCCATGGTCTTAATTAAGGTCAAAATTTATCTTGATTCTTCCTTCTATTCTTTTGAAATAATTTCTGATACAAGTCTTCAGACTTCGTTCTCTTCCTTATCAATCATCTAGAGCTTCTATTAAATATGCACACATACACATTTTCTCTGTCTCTGTCTGTGCCTCCTTCCCTCCCTTCTGGCCTTCCCCCAACTCCTACTGCTTACTCTAAAAATTGTTTGAGTCCCTTGAAAAAAATTGTAATTGACCTTATATTTCTATAAGGAGTCCGTTCACTATTTTCTTGGCCACAAAATGATGTTCCAAATATGGAACTGCATGATCATTGTCCGGCAGACCATGAATAAAATTCTTATCTTTGCAGATCATTTGATGGCTCTTAAATAACCGTAGACTAAGTCCGAATTCCTTAGTTTGACAATCAAAGCTCTACCAATGGCCCGATCATTTCAGGCTCATCTTCTGCCAGTCCCATTGCATATGGTGTCCTGGTCACTCTGGATAACACACTGTTCCTTAAATGCGCTAGCCTTCCAGAGAACACTGTCTAGAAGTTGTACCTACCATTGCCATTACCCGTGAGGTATGAGCCTTGAAATGCCTTCTCCTCGCACCTCTTTCATACCTGGCAACAGCCTCCTTATGCTGAAAGTTCAGCTTCAACATCACTCTCATTCAGCCTGGGCTAATGACTCCCTCTTCTGTGCCCCCAGCAACAACAGTGGACCCTATCACCTGTTGTTTTAGTTGGTGATGTATGAGTCATCCCCCATAGAACACAACTTTTTTGGCCCTTTTATTTATATACATCATTCCAGAGCTTTCAGTGCATTATTATAATCTCAGGATGTGGGTAAAACAAAAATTTTATATAAATTTTACTAATGAAAATAAAATTAAATCCAACATGATTAGATCAATTGTGATTAACAGAAAAAAAAATTCTCCAAAACACGGTTTATTTCTCTTTTGTACATCTAAAGTAAGTTTAATGACCATAGTGTGAGGGATTCAGGCTCGGCTACCCTGTTATACCCCCATACAAACCTAGTTTCACATTTTCACCTCAGGATCCAAAGTGGTTGCTCAGCTCCAGCCATCACATCCACATTCAATCCAGCAGGAGATGGGAATGTAAAGAAAAAGAGCACACTCCTCCAATTAAAAACAATTCCTCGAAATCATATGCATTATTTCCATTTCCTGGCCAGAAACAATAAACTGACAACACCTAGCAACAGAGAAGGTTGAAAGTGTAGAGATTTTATCTAAAGTTTCATTATGCGAACAAAACACATACTCATGAAACAGATTCCCTGCAAATGCAATGACATGATAATTTGAAGTTATGTCTAAGGCAAATTAATGTGCAATACATTTAGCATTAATTAGTTACTCTACATTCAAGCATGTATTTTCATATGTATTTATAACTAGGACTTAAATTTAACTCAATCCTGTGTTAGGATATTATTGCAGTCACTGCTTCTGAGATTGCCTATATCTACTTTTAGCAGGATTGTTCTCCCCAGCTTGGGTTATTAAACACAGAGACCCAGTACTCCCTAATGTTAATGAAAAACAGCTCTTAAGCAAGTTATATAACTTAATTGTAGTCAATAAATCATCTTAGTTATATTGTTTAAAGAAATCACATCTTAAATTCAATGCCCCAAACTGAATCCTTCCCTACGGAAATTTCTCCTCTCCCCATATTCTCATCTTAATGATAGCACCACTTTCTGCCTACCTGCTCAAGCCAGAACCCTAGAAATCTCTCCATTCGGTCACCAAATTCTGTCGATTCTTCCTGTTTCATTCTTCCCTCTATCCCCTTACCAGCACACTCTTAGTTCGGGCTCTCGCCCAGCCTGGTCTCCTCCTATAACTTCCCCACCAGACACCCTGCTTCTGGTCACAGCCCCTTCCTCTCTGCTGTCAGAATGACCTTCTTCATTACAAGTATACTGCTCCCCTGCTTTAAATCCTCCTTAACCCCCACAGGACTAGCTAGGCCCACCCTCCTGAGCTTTCACCCTTTCTGGCCACGTGAAGAATCTGGAGCCTGCCAATCCTTTTACCTCCAGCTTCTGGCACTCCCCATTATTACCATAAATCCTTGCTTAGAGAACCAATTTTCACTTTCAGAATGCCATGCGGCGTTCCCACCTTTGGCCATGTTGTTCTCTCAGTATGGAAGGCTCTCACATCCTTTTCTTCCCATCCTCTGCCTGCCTGACCTTCTCCTAGTTATCCTCCAAATGTTGGCTCAGACACCATTCTTCTGTGTAACCTTCTCAGTCCCCTAACCCTCCTCCTACTCCACTGAAGAGTGAGGCCTTCCCCTCTGCTCCACTCCCTTAAACAAATAGTGCTTTCATTATGTGACTTATCATAGTATTAGAACTCTATTTATATCCTCTAGATTGCAAGACATTTCAAAATGAGAACTTTTATTGTGTTTTATTTGTATCTTCAGAAGGTTGCACAATAATAAGATCTCAACAGAATGAAAAACTAAACACGCAAATTAGCATTTTGGTATGTTTATGCCTGTATGATTTCACGTTTAGAGAATTACTGAATTATATATAATTTGATATCCTGTTTTTTCTGCTTAAAATTATATAATCATGTTATTTTTATTTCAAATGGGCTGCTGAATCGAGCTCCCTATAATGTTAAAAACTTTCATAAACATCCGTTGTATAACTGATACTTTTAAACTTATTTTCCTATTGCTAGACATTCACAGTGGTTGCATTTTTAGTTTACATTTAACACTTTGATGAACAGTATTGTCCATAAAGCTTTGTATTTGAGAATTGTTCTTTAGAATAAATTCCTGGAAAGAAAATAACTAAATCAATGGGCGGGTATGAACATTTTTAAGGGTCATGTTGTATACTGCCAAATGCTTTGCTAAAATGGCTAAACCCTTTTGGATTCACAAAAGTAATAAGGGTGAACATCATATTTTAAGAGAGATATAGGCCAACTGGAAAGCGTGTATAACTGAATGAAAAAATTTTGAGAATTCGTAAACGTCACATCCAAGTAATTATTGGAGATACACAGAAAGTTACCTGAAGAGAAGTAAAGGTAGACATGATAGATGGTGTTAAATATCTATCATGAGGAAGATATTAGGATAATACTATCATGAGGAAGAGGAAACAGACTTCAGTGTCATTACAGAGAACAATGATAGGATATCACTAGCTGCTATTTATTGAGCATTAGCTGTGTGCCAGGCACTGTGCCAAGCATTTTAGCTATTCTAGTTACTGAATCTTCATTTTATAAATACATAACTAAGACTTCAAAAGGTTTAGTCACTTATCAACAGTCGCAGAAGTAATTAATAGCAGATCTGATATTTATAAGTCCGGATTGCACTGATTCTAAAGGCTGCGTTTTTAACTACTACCCCAGGACTTTCCCAATTTTTCCACCAAAGTGAGTCTAATGGTCTAGAAGAGTGAAAGCCAGTCCTTAGGGTGTGTGGGATATAGATGGAGCTAGTAAATCCCTAGAAGCCTTTTATGCTCCCCTCAAAAATCTATGCACACTTTTGCAACTACTATAGGAAAAAGAATGGCAGTTCTTCAAAAAATTAAAAATCAAATTACCATATGATCCAGAAGTTCCATTTCTGGATATCTGTCCAAAAGAAATGAAAGAAGGGTCTTGAAGACAGATATGTGTACCATGTTCATGGCAGCACTATTCACATTAGCTGAGAGATGGAAGCGATACAAGTGGTTAAGATGGTAGATTTTACGTTATATCTTTTTACTACAATAAAAATATCCAGGGACATTTTTGTATTGTATTTCATTTTTACACTTATCATAACAATGTTTTCCCCTAACTTTCAAATAAAAGTGATCCTCTAGGAAAATGTGCAATTTTTATCTTGTAACTTTGCATATCCCTGCACATCATGGGCTCAGTTTGAGAAACATTACTCTGCAACACACTTCCAAGGAAGCTAAACTCAACGCTACCCATGGGGCACTGAGGTTTTTACATCTTCATCCAGAGAAACAATTCTCTATTTTCTTTCTGTTTTTAATTTCGTTGATTTCTGCTCCTATCTTTATGTTTTCTTTCTGGCAACTTTGGGTTGAATTTGCTCTACCTTTTCTAAATCCTTAAGGTGGAACCTTAGATTACTGATTTATGATTTTCCTTCTTTTCTAATATAGGCATTTAAAGGTACAAATTTCAAAGTATTTCTTTTGTTGCATCCTATAATTTTTGATGTATTGTTTTCATTCAGTTCAAAATATTTCTTATTTTCCTTGTGATTTATGCTTTTACTCATGGGTTATTTAGATCGTTATTTAATTCCCTAATACTGGGGGATTTTCCAGATAACTTTCTGTTGCTAATTTCTAGTTTAATTCCATAATGGTCAGAGAACTTAATTTGTTTAATTTCTATCCTCTTAAATGTTGTGACTATTGTTCTATGGCCCAAAATATAGTCCATCTTGATGAATTTCATGTATACTTGAAAAAGAATATATTCTGCTGCTGTTGGGTATAATATTCTAGTTGGTCAAGCTGGTCAATTATTTCTCCTTTCAGTTCCAAAAAGTTCTGCTTCGTGTGTTCTGAAACTCTTATTAGATGCATGTACATTTAGAATTGTTGTTTTCTCTTGATAAATTGACTTGTTTATCCTCATATATTGTCCCTCTTTATGCCTGATAATAATCCTTTTTCTGAAATCTACCTTGTCTGATATAGATGTGGCTAATCCAGCTTTCTTTCGATTAGTGCTTACATGATATATCTTTATTCTTTGTTTTTTACTTTTCACCTATCTTTGTATTTATATTTAAAGTGGGTAACTTGTGATCTAACTGAGTCTTACATTTTTCCCCAATGTGATAGTCTATGCCTTTTAATTGGAGTGTTTAGACAATTTAAATTTAATGCAATTACCAATATGATATATTTGCAAGTTAAGAGAGTAAATTGTAAGAGTTTTGATCATGAAGAAAAACCATTTTTTTGTACCTGTATGAGACGATAGATGTTAACTAAATTTATTTTCGTAATAATAATTTCCCAGCATATATAAGTTAAGTAATTATGCTGTACAACTTAAACTTTTACAGGGCCTTATGTCAGCTATATTTCAAAAATAGAAAGAAAATTATATCAATATGGTTAGATGTAAATATATCATCTTGCTATTTGTTTTACTTTCATCTCATTTTTCTTTGTTCCTTTTCTTCTGCCTTGTTTTGGATTGGATTGTTTTATATATATAAATATATTTCACTTATCTCCAGTCTCAGTGTATTAGCTACACCTCTTCATTTTCGTGGTTGTCATCTTCCTTGTTGTTGTTGCTATTTTAAGTGTTGCCCTCAGGCTTGCAATACATATACTCAACGTATCTTAGTCTGTCTCCAAACAATATCATACTATTTCACCTGTAGTGAAAGATTCTTACAATAGTACACTTTCAATTTGCGTCTCCAATCTTTTGTGCCCTGTTGGAATACGTTTCACTTTTCCATGCCATAAGCCCACAGAGCCGGCCTGCATCTTGTGTTAACCAAAATTGCCGCAGCACATTTCCAAAATGCCCTCTAGGGGGCGACACTGCCCCCAGTGAAAACCACAGGTTTGGGATCTCATGATTTGAAACATGCCTCTTTCACTCTGCCCTTTTTTGGCTCCAATTCCTCACCTTGCCACACCATCAAGGGAATCCCAAAATCCCTTTTCTTTGTATATTCTTCCAGGATGATGAATTTATTCACTTCTGTACAATGGCAGCTGCTGTCCAATGCTTTTGGCTCTCAACTCATCTCCAGGCCCGCCCTCCTGCCCTGCCTCTTCCTCTGTTCAAAGTATGCTCATCCTTAAAGGCTCAGTTCACGTGCTGCCCCCTCCATGAAACCTTCTCCAATGACTCCTGTTGGCAGCAACCTACCCTTCTTCTTGCCCTTGGAGATACTGCCTGTGGTTTAGTTCTTAATTGTACATAGCTCCACAAACTGTAGTCATGATTGGCCCCTACAAACCTGGAAAACAGCTTGTTAAAATATAGGTTCCAATTCAACATCCTCGAAAGATAATATTTCAACAAGCCTGGCCAATTATTTTCATTTGCAAACCCCAAAACCCAAGAAATGTACATTTTAACAAGCTCTCAGAAGGATTTTGATAGAAATTGAAATTTTAAGAACCATTGTCTTGGTCATTTCATGTGTAGACCCTTTACACATCAGTTGGAACACACATGAATTGCTTTTAAATGCTTGGAAGCGAGCTAGTCCCATACTGAACACATAATTGGAGTTTTCAGTTTTTAGTCTCAGGCATTAGGGATTAGTGGGACCCAGGGTTTGTCTTGGTGGTGGGTTTTAGTCTTCTGCATAATCTGGATCAGCCACCTCTATTCTTTGATATGTGCAACTGATAATATTTTCTGGGTCTTAATGGTTCAGCAAAGGGCTACACAAATGAGGCTTCAAAATAAGTACCCTTGACTTTCTTTCAACAAGATTGCTGCTGCTAATCCCATCCTATATAGAATTCTGGAGCAGCCACAGCCTGAGACACAAATATTAATAAAGCTTGTCCCTGTTTTATCAAGGAGCTTCAAGTCTACTGGATGAGAGATATAGATAAACAAATAATTACACTGTAATCAATACATATAAGAGGTATGAAAGTATTGGTTGAATCAGAGAACTTAATATCAGAGCTGAGTTTAAAATAATTCATAGGAATGAATTCAACTAGGCAGGGAAGAGAAACCCAAACAAGGGAACTGCATATGCAAAGGATGGAGATTTGGATCAATATGGTTTATCAGGGAATGAACGGTATACGCAGTTTCGTGAAAGAGAGTGGTGGGAATGGACCATCCTCCAGGTCTTGGGTATTCTTTTGGGAAGATGGAGATGCTGATGGGGTAAATTTGTGAGACTAGACCTTTGAGGGCCCTTGTGTCTCCTCTTACTCAGAAGCAGACAGTTCTTTATGGCATGGCCACGGCGTCTCACTTTTTCAAGCACAGCACTTCCCATCAGCCCCCGAGACTATAGCTCTGGTCTTCACGTTCATTCTAGGACAGTGACCTTCAAAGGGTTTTGATTGCAACCCCCAGTAAGAAATAAATTTTATGCTGTGATCTAGAGCATATATACACAAATATAAAATTGAAATACAATTTCCATAAAAAAATACTTCCATTATTGCCTGGGATCACTTTGACATTTTGTTTTCTATTCTATTTCATTTTTTTATAACAATTAAAGTTGGGTGGCACCTACTAAGTTGAATTTACAATGCAAGAGTCACAACTCACGGTTTGAGAAACACTGTCCTAGGAGCTCAGAGCCCAGTTTGGAAGTGACGAGAAGCAGCACAGCGCAGTGGCTAAGAGCTTGCACTCTGGGAGCACGCCGCCAGAACCGAAGTCTTGTTCTCTCACTTATTCTCTGTGTGACTTTGGGCAAGTTATATAACCTTTCTATACCTGCTTCCTTGCCTGCAAAATGGGCTAATAAGAGTACCTACTGTGCAGGGGCGTTGTGAAAATTTTCAGATGTCTAGAAAATTGCCATGCATCTATCTAGTAAGTGCTGCCTAAGTGTTAGCGGCTGTCATCATCATCGTCGTCTTTGATCTCTCCCGTTATCTCACTCTAAAATGAAGCTAAATTGAAATACCACTGGTGGGGCGGGGTCGGGGGAAGCAACACCAAACGGTTTATTTACGAAGCTGTACAAAACTACACAGTGCATGGGGCAGGGTGGGGAGATGCCCTGGGACCTGGTTCATGCAGGCTGCCCCCCCACACACATACTCCTGTGTGCAGGGGCGAGAAGGAGGGAGGCTCCTTTCCCAGCCATGGTGGGTGTTCTGGATAAGGTGCCTGCTGGGTCTGAAATGACCCCCTTTGCTTTTTCACTAATATTTTATTTCCTTCCTCTCTTTTTGTGACCTCTTGGCATCCCGCACCTTCAAGGTGAAGAGGACTTCCTTCTTACTGTGCATCTTGGGGGCCATACTGGAATGTTAACCCATAGAAAAGAAGGTTGTATTTTTTTTCTCATCAATTCAGTGCGCTCAATCCAGTAAGGGGAAGTTCATAAAAAGAAAGAGAAGAAGGCTTTTCAGTTATGTCAAAGGCTGACGTGTTTCGACCTACCTTGCCCAGCATCTCAGATGCTCTGATGGTCAAACTAAGGAATAGAAGGGGCACCTGCCCCCTGGTGTGCCCAATTCAAGAACATTCTATCAGTCATCCAAAGGATCAATTCAGGAAATAAAGAACTGGAGACTTGGAGTAAACGTTTCATTGGTCATGATGATCAAAAGATAATGGTTAGCGCGCGCGCGCACACACACACACACACACACACACACACACTCAGACCTCATCTCACTTGCTGCAGGCTGAAGCAACATCTCCGGACCCCCACCCCGTCGCTGGGCTTCTCCAGCTCCACCCCGCAGCCGCTGCCCCACCCAGGACTTTGCCTTTCACTCAGACTTCTACTGCTATATTTTCAACTTCTTTCAACATGGTGCCTGGACGCTGATGGTAAAGAAAAGGCGAGGACTTGACCTGAGTCTGCGGTGGGCAGGGCTGCAATGTCCATGAGTCTTTCTCCATCTCCCTCTCCCCATCTCTCTCTTCTCCCCTTTCCCACCCCATCATTGTTCCCCAGAAACAAATAGGATGGCTTCACCGGTCAATTCTTTACATGTACAAACACCAAAAGCAGAGGAAACACCCCTGGCCACCCCCCTCCCCCCCAAACCCCAGTGCTGGGAGAGCAGCCCACGGCTGGCGAGGCTGCCTCGGGAACTGCAGAGCCGCTGGAGCTGTCCGGCTGTTCTGGAAACTTCTTTGGCCTCTGGGCTTTACCTGGAGGCCTCTTCCTTCAGCTCCTTGTTTTTCCGCACCTCTTCAGCATGTTTGTCCTGGGAGGGAAGGGAGGAAAAAGGGCAGGTCACACTTGGGGGTAAAGGAAGGCCAAGGGACAGGAGAACTCAAAGAGTGGCCGCCACCAGAAGTGAAGAGCAGGGTCTCAAGGCGTCCTGAGGAGGGGCAGAAGGTGGCAGGTGAGACTGGCAGGAGGCGGGTCAATGAGCCTGCTAGTTTGGCCCCAGGGAGCTCAGTGACTGGGGCCAACCTCCCATGGAGGACCCACCTCACAGCGACCCCAGCGCCCACCGGCCTCTCCCTCACTCATGCACTGAATATGCTGCTTGACTTAATATAAGGAGTCACACAAGGCACCTGCTAGAGGAACAGGCAAAACAGACAGGCCTCCTTGCAGGTGTCCCCTACACACACACACGCAACTTGACTGCTGCTTTTACTTCTTGTCCATCTCCTTATGAGAGTTCTATAAACCCCCTGGTGAAAGATGAGGGCTCTTTAAGTATAATAGTCTGAAGAAACTTTGGAAATATCGTCCGATACCAAAACGTGAGCTTTCTTTCAAGTGTATTAAGAGAATTCACTTTTATTTCACAGCACAATCAAGCCAAAAGCTGGAGTCTGACTTCAAAGGATCATCAGCTGTGACCTTGTGCAACTCACTTCACTGATCAGACCTCAGTTCTCTGGTCTTTAAAGGGAGGGCTATGCATGGGCCCTCTAGAAGTCTGTAAGTGCTCACCTTTAGGGCTTATCGTGGGCTGCCTTACATTTCAACTTATTCATTATGCATATATCTAGGTCCTCTATTGAGTGACTTTTTTATGGGCGGGGAGCATGCTTTGTTCTTCTTTGTATCACCCAATTTCTCCCGTGGCACTTTGCACATGGTAGTTGCTTACTAAATATGTCTCTGCCACATCCCGGCATCCATCCAAATATCATCACATCCAGATGTCAAGAATGAGCCCAGAGCAGGCCCACTGAGGTAGTCCAGATTCCCAAGACATAGCTTAAATTACAAATCTGTCCCTGGAGAGGCCCTAGAATTTTCCAGGGCCCTGGGGAAAGTATGAGGAACAGTGCATGTAAAGCAGTGGCTCTCAACCTTGCTATGTATCAGCATGACCTAGGAAGCTTGTTAAACTACGGGTCCTTAGGCATCATCTCTTGAGAGTCTGTGTGAGTAGGTCTTGGGTAGGTCCATGAATCTGTCATGTTAAACTTGACACCAGGTGAGTCTAGTGCAAGTGATCAGTGACCTACACAAACACTAACACAAAAGGCATTGTTGAAGGTGTCCCTGGCCTGGGGCAGGGCAAACACTACACACCTATCTTTTTCTGCCTCCTGCCTTCACTGATGGGGAAGGGTAAATAGGGGTCAAGATCCCAGAGGAGAGATGCCCACTCAAATGTCTACTCTGACATCTCTCTTCTTTGAGTCTTACCTGACCTCCAAAGCTATGACCCCAGAATGTGGGCTTTTCCAATCTCTCTACCTTAGAGTCTACCTTCATGCCCAGGTGAGCTCCCTGGACAGAACTCTGGATTTCTGGACTCTGTTTCCTTGACCTCCAATGGCCACTTCTCTGACAAAAGGCCAGCAGGACTATTGTGGGCTGGTCTTCCTGAAACAGGTTTTGAAAGAGCCACTTGGACTCATAGCCAAAGGACTGAGTTCTAGTCCCAGTTCCACTACTTAGTGGCTGTGTGACCCTGGGCAAGTCATTTGACCTTCTCTGACATAGTTTTCTAATTGGTAAAATAAGGACAACATTTCTGCTTACCTCATAGACTGGTTGTGAGACTAGGAATATGATGAAATCTAAGTGTTTTGCAGTCTTTCAAATGGAAGTGTTTCGTAGCCATATCATAGCTCTAGCCTTAATTATTTCTTCTGGGTTTTGTCTGAGAACCTGTGCCCCAGTCCTATTCCAATCCCAGATATTTTTTCCTGCAAGAGTTTGTTCCTAACCATCCCTCAATAACTGGAGAAGCCTGAAATCAGACCCAGATAACTTCCTTTCCATGCGATGCTTGGCGGAGGCCTTGCTGCCCCCAAAAGGATAGAGTACATGAGAGGAGGGGCTGCCCCATGCTGGTCAGCTGCATGGCCTATGCAACGTTCAGATCTGTGAAGAAACCAGATCCTTCTAGTAGCAGTTTTGAAAGGCCTGAGACTCTAGGTGGATGGGCAGGAAGGAGCGGGGACCACGCTGCTCACCATGGGACGAGGCCACCGATCGGGTCCCTGGAGTCACCGCGCAGCAGGCGGCTCCTGGAAATAAAACACAGAGCTGGAGCTCTCTCAGGAGCTGCAGGAGAAACTGGGGCAGCCTTGAGACTCAGGAAACGAGGCCAGCATGTTCTCAGCAGAACAGGTTGTTATTCTGCTGACATGTGGGACCAACCCCAGTCTCTCACGTATCTCATATTTAGGTGACACCATTTGGTTTATTGACAAAAGGCAGCATATTGGAAAGACCCGTGACTACCTAGGTCTATATCAAGAGGTTTGGAGAGAATCATATTTGTTGCTCAATGGGCCACTCAGCTCATCATGCGCTTAGATTAGAGCCAAGAGCTCGAGTCAGCATCTTTCATTGAATCGAATCGGTCCATTCAAGGATGAAGCCACGAGTGCACAACTGCTTTTTTATCCCACCTCCCTTGCATTAGTCAGGCTTTCTCTAGATGATAAGAAGTCTAATCTCCTAAAATGTTGAGAGATATCAACTGTGTGGCGATGCAGCGTGTCCCCCGAGGAATTTCAAAGCTCGATTTGTGTTTCTTGTCTATGACTTCCCAAACCAACCTTTGGAACTCGTTAAGAACCCAGCCTAACAGAAATATCCCCATTCCCACCTGAGGTTGCTTGTTCCCTGAAATGATATATAGGTCCATTATACTTGCCACAGAAGGAAGAGAGAGTCTTAGGAATCTCCCAGGTCTCTGATCCGAGACCACTTACCTTCTCTTGCAGCCGTTCCAACATGGCGGCAAGGTGAGCTTCCCGGTTCTCCTTATTGGATTCCATCTTCTGGGCCAGTTTTTCCTTAGCCATCTTGATGAAGTTGTTGTTTTCCTCAATGGCTTTTTGGATTACCTCGCGCTCATGTTCCCGCTTTTCCGCCAGGTGCTTCAGGAGCTCAGCTTCCTGGTACTAGGCACGCACAAAGGACGAAAGAGACCCTTGAAGATGAACATGCTGGGGATATGTTTACCATCGTGACTTTAAAGCTCCACACCCAGGACACACATCTCCCTGAGCTGGGTCCCAGGTCCATTGGCAGGAAGCAAGGATAGTTACTTCCTGGGTTCTCCCACCATATACTCAGCTCTCTTTTTCTCATCGCCATCATTGATTCATTCATTTATCCATTCAAAAATGCTAAATGACCATTTCTATGTGCCAGGCACTATTCTAACAACTTAGAAAAGAAAAAAGTCTAGTACAACTAAGACATACATAAATAACTCTAACCCATACTAGCATGTAACATATGCCTTAAAAGAGAAAGTACTCTAGGGATTCAAGGAGGAAGATTATTTTCCGCTTGAAAGATAAAGAAAAGCTTACACAACGACGGCATCAGAGATGGGCTACAAAGATTCAGTAGGAAACATGGTGGAGACGTGAGGGGAATGGAAAGATACCACACCATGACCTTCTTTCCCCTCCCTCAATTAAGGAGCCCTTTCATAATTGTCTAGACTTTCCTTAAATCATTAGTGTTTGTCTGTCTTACTCTTGTCACTATGCATATAAGGCCACCTCTTAGAGGTACATAAAGCAGTGCCTGACCCTCCTACCCAAACCGTAAGCTCCTAGAGACCAGGGATTTTTACTTTTTTGTTTCTCTCAGTGGTGCCTCGTTCTCTGCCTTGCAAATGGGAGATGCTATTTAAATATTAGCAGGTTGGTGGTAACCTGACCCAGTTCAGACCACCACCTGTCTTCTCCAGCTCTCTCCCCGCACTGCTGCAATAGAAGGAAGAAAAGACAACACTTGCCTTCCTTCGCTCCTCAGCTGCTTCTAGTTTCTTCTGTATCTCTTCCAGTGATGGGTCTCGCCGTCTGGGTAGGGAGGCGTTGAACTCGGGCACCCCATCAAAGGAGGGCGGCTTCAGGATGACTTCAAAGGACTGGCCCGAGGTGCATTTGTTCAGCTCGATGACTTCCATATCAGAAATTACACACCAGTTCAGGTCCACTGTGTCTGCTGCAGAGATCAGAAACGGGACTGCTCACCCCTTGAAGACTGCATGGGCACCCATAAAGCATGCACGCATACATGGGAGATCTGGGGTCCCCAAGGCAAACCAATGACCAGGGTACTGGATCTGTCCTGAACATGACACCTAAGGTAATTGGGCTCTGGTGGGGCTGGAGGGGTTGGTAGCCACAGTGAGGTCTCAGGCTCCAAGTTCAGGGTCCCAGGATCTGTGATTGCTAATAATGGCTATAGCAACTGCTTTTGCTTTTGCCAGAAGGGTCCTCCCATAGTTGAGCTTTTGCTCAAACTTTTCTCTATGGTGGCCAACAGCAGTGCATTTACCCACCACCCACCACCCATCCACTCCTCGTCCCGCTACTGATCTGATGGCTCAGCCTGTTGACACCTCTCCCCCTCTCCCTCCTACCCTGCTCTCTTCTTTCTCTCCAGTCAGCACTGTCTTTCCGCTGGCTTTGATCTTTTCTCCTACACTGTCTCCCACACCAGCCTAAACAACAGAAAAAAACAATCTCAGGTAACCCGAGCACCCCCATCTCTCATTTCCAGACCAAACCCATCCTTTCCTTTTAACCCCCAGGAAATTAAGAGGTGGCCTGTGCCCCAACCACCCCCAGTTGGGACGTGGCCTTTCAGTGCTCCCTGCTGGCATCCTGGGACACGGTGTCCTGTCAGCACGGCTATCACAGAGCTTCCCCGGGTGGCCACAGGCGGAAGTCTTCTTCCCACCTCTGGACTCACTCAGAGCATTATCCACCCTTCCCTGAGGACACTTGGCAACCGTAGAATCCAGTGATTACACCCGTCTTGGCTTCTCTTCTAGACTAGGTGTTCCTTGAGGGCACAATCTCTGCTTCACCTCAGCATCCTCCAGAGCATCCATTTGTTAAGTGAACGAACGAAAGCTAAGATCAAGAGCACTGCACAGAGGGTCTGACTCAGACCTTCCACTGCTGTCTACACCTCCAGGCCCAGCCCCACACCTGCCTTCACATGGTGCTTAGACCCTCGGACCCAGCTGCAGTGATTTCCTGGCTCTGGGAAAGAAAAGATGATGTGGGGAGGAGCGGTGCAGGATATTGGGGTAGGGAGTGCTGTACTCATGGACACAAGCCACAGGAACCCTCCACCCACTACTCTCCCAACTGCAGCCCTCACTTACCTTCGTATGTATACGATGACTTATTCAGGGGATCAGTCAGGAAACAGGAGCAGAACAGAGATACCAGCGGGAGCTCCTTCATCTTCTCTTTGTAGGCTGCAGAAACACCCGGCAGGTGAAGATGGTCACCCCCACCTAGTCTCAGAGCCAGCATCCCTGTGAGTCCGGATGCCAAAGCAGCCGGGGTCCCCGGGCTCAACAGAGGCACCCAGACCCATGCCTTGGCGGGGGACCCGGCCCTCTTCGCCCCAGTCAACCCTCTTTAGGACTCTGCTGTGTGTGATTCAGACCCACTTCTGTTCACCTACTAGAACCTAAGCCTTCCAGCGCACACAGGTGGCCCCGTCTTTTCCCTAGCATTTCACCCTCCTTCACAGAGCCAAATGCAAAACGCCCTCAGGTCAAGACCCCAAGCACCATGCCTTTGCCCCGGCCTGGAAGCCTGGCCTCGGCTATCTCCCCACACTTGCCTACGGTTTCCCATTTCTTTTGCCCCAGCATGCAGGAAATCCACATTCCACTTTACTCAAAGTACTTGGCAGTGCTTCCCTGAAGGGTAGAGAAGTGCACGCCCATCCATCTGGTCTCGCCCCTCACTGGGTGGCGAGGTCAGGCCATGAACCTTCCCTGACCTTCCCAGTGCGGTGGTCAGGGCCAGAGGGGCTGCTGTCCATGAGGGCTAGAGCAGCACCCCCGCCACTGTCTAGTCTCTCTGTGTCTGGGGAGGATTTGAAAAACGGAAGGTCATGCATCAGAGCTGAAGTGTTGACGTCCAGCCCATGCCCACCCTGGCATTGGCACCCTGCTCCTGCCACGGCCCGCCCACCGCCTTGGGGCCTGTGTACCTGTTTTAGAGCCCAGGCACCCTCAGGCTCTCTCAGCTGATGCCCAGTGCCCTGCCCAGGCTCTCTCCCCCTCATTTCCTTTTACAAGTTGAAAACATAATTAACTGCAAAACTAATACATGTGTATTGTAAAAACTTTTTAAAACACACAGAGATGAGCCAAAAGAAATAAAAAGCTCAGCTGTGATCCCACCCATTGTGTAGAGATAGCCGCTTTTTAACTCTTGGGTGTAATTCTTGTCAGTCTTTTATCTTTTTCTGTGTAGATACATATATCCGCATACAGACATGCCCTGTGCTTCTGTGTCCCTATCACATAAACGGTTTTGTACCTACCGGCGAGGGTCATGTTTTCTGGAATGTGAGATCCGAATCCAATGAAAAGTCACAGAATAGGTCTGTCACCAGCTCAGGAGGCTGTCACAAATCTGAGAAAAAGAGAGTATTTTATTGCTGACAGGTTATTACCATGAGGAAGGTTTTTATACAAGCGGGGAGGGACCCCCGGGAGGCGCCTCATCCGCTCCCATCTCCAGGCCCCCTCCACACCAACTCTCTTCCCCAAAAACCAACCATCACTCCAATCAAGTTCGGTTTCTGCACGCTAATGTGAGTTTTATAATTGACTTCCCAGCCTCAAGCCCCATGAGTATGCAGACATGGGTTTCCCAAAACTGTGTGGATCCATCTGCCTCCCTGCACAGCTCACTGGCCTACACCAAAGTAAGGATTAGGGTGAGAGAAAATCCTAAAACAGAATTACATGGAAGATGGCTACAAAATAACTGCATCGTGGATCTCTCCCTACACCCACACAGAACTCCCTCCACCCCAGCCCATTCTGATAGAAGTGACAAGGAACTGGACATGGGTTGTCAAAATACTTCTTCAGATACCCTCTCACTCCCTTTCCCCTGAGAAGCACTATCCTAAGTACTCCCTGATCCCAGTTAAGACAATCCCGGACTATGAGAAGAACAAACATTATTTTAAAATAACGTTATAATGTGGTTAGTCCAGAGATGGTAATCGGCGTGTGGGATTATCGTGGGAGCAGACACACGACTCTATAACATGCATGAGGCCTGGCGAGCCAGGGTGGGTCCCCTGGCATTAGCAGCCCCTGAACTGGTTCTTAAATGATGAGTTGGAATTAAGCAGGCGACAGCAGGCGGGGCATTCTGCCAAGAGCAGCGCCTACAAGGGGCAGAGGGAGAAAGCTCATTGTCTATGAGGATCTCAACCTGGTTGATGCTGGACCAGAAAGTATGAAGGAGGAGGGGGTGGTGAACAGGAGAGGCAGGGAGGTAGCAGATCAGAGAGTGTCTGGGGGACAGTAGATGATGGGGTTCTACTGAAGGCTACTATTTGATGGAGTGAGAATAGCCAGAGGTGAGTGTCCATCATGTGGCTACTTGATCCTTGGACACTATGATGGTTTACTTCTATGTCAGCTTGACTGGGCTAAGGGACACCTGCATAGCTGGTAAACATTACTTCTGGGTGTGTCTGTGAGGGTGTCTCTGAAGGGAATTAACGTTTGAGTCTATAGACTGAATAAAGGTCCCCCTCAGCAGTGAAGGTGGGGCTCTTCTATTCTGTTGAGGAACTGACTATAACAAAAAGGTGGAGAAAAGGTGAATTTGCTCTTTTTGCTTGAGTGGGGACCTCCCTCCTCTCTAGCCCTCAGACATGGGAGTTCCTGGTTCTCACGCCTTCTGACTGACCACCAGCTTTCCTGGGCCCCAGCTTGCAGATGCTGATCGTGGGCTTTCTCAGCCTCCATAATGGTCTGAGCCAATCCCTCATCCTTCATAAAAAAATTCGATAGATAGATAGATAGATAGATGATAGATAGATAGATAGATAGATAGATAGATAGATAGATAGATAGATAGATGTGCTGTCTCTCTGGAGAACCCTGACTGACATAGTTAACTTTCAGTGGTCACTGTGCCAGCGGTGGGTGGCATGAGCAAACAGCTTCCCTACCTGCATCCTCACGAGACAAAGGGACCTGAGACTGACTTAGAACCGCTTCTCTTCTTTAGTGAGGTGTTTTCCCTCTGGGGACCAGGGTCCATACTGGCTGGGACAGGCAGTAGGGATGATGCAAGCTGTGGGCTCAGCTCTGGCTTTAGAGCTCAACCAGAGTGGAGTCAAATACAGACTTCATTTCTCTTACTAGCTGTCACTAGTCACTTCACATGCCTAATCTTGCTTTCCCGATCTTAATTCTGCACAGAGTTGTACAAATTAAATGAGAAGAGCATGTCTGCTTTATCCAGCAAAAAGGAGGAGCTTAATAAATGCTAGTTCCCTTCTCTTTAGCCTTTTTCATCAGGGTGGTTACCAGGTACACATGCCTGCTTCAGAATCATTGCCCCGGGGCCTCACCAGCCCTGCACGTAAGGACTATAGTCTCGATTTGCAGATGAGGAAACGGAGGCTCAGAGGGTTTGTGTGGCTTGCTCAGGGTCACACAGCTAAAAAGTGAAAAAGCAGAGATCTGAAGCCAGGTCAGCTGGCTTTGAAGTGCTCTGTTCCTGAAGAGTCTCCTTGTTCTTCTGAGCTAGAGGCCCCTGCCACAGCCCTCCCAATGCAGCACAATGGGCCTCTCTCCTCGGAGTCAAGCTAGTCCTGACAGTACCAGTGAGTCCTTGAGCAGGAAGGCAGCCTGAGTGCCTGGACGAGACATCCCTGGTCATGGGGCTCCATTCTACACAAACTCTGCTCTCTACCAGGCTGGTTGCTGAGGTGATCAGCGGAGTGAGCGAGCCCGTGCCAGGAGAGGGAGCGGTCTCAGGCTTTAACCTAGATAATGGATCAGAAGTGGGGTCCAAGTAGGTGAAGGGGAGACAAAGAAAGGCATTCTGAGAAAGAAGGGGGGACAGAGCTGAGCTTTTTCTGTAGGAGCAGGTACCTAGAGTTAGGGACCATTCCCCTTGGCCTGAGCTGGGGATAATTAAGACCCTACACTCATGGGGCACTTTACAGGTTACAGTCCATGTTATCCACATTATCCCAGGTGACCTTTGTACAATACCTGGGTAGGCTAACGAGACAGGTATCATCAGCCTCACGTCCAGATGGAGGACCTGGGGCTCAGAGAAGTTAGGACTTTTGGCTAAGGTCACACAGCTAGTTGATGGTAGAGCTGGCTCTAGGATTCAGGTCTTCTGACTTGTAAGCTCTTCCCTGTGGCCAGCGGAGGGACTTGATACTAACTGCTTGTTTTTCCGTGGTCCTGGGAATTCAGGGAAAGTCAATCTGATCTGAGGATATGATGTAATTAAAATATGTAATGAGCGCTTTCCACAGTTCTATAGAAGACATTATGCTAGAAGTTTTAGGAGCAGAAGGAACCGGGTAGAGAACACAGGTCAAAGAGGCAGAGAAGGAAGACCAGGGCAGGGAATGGGAGACATCCCAGAGGTGGGCAGAGGTGTGCGTAGCCAAGGGATTTGTAACTGAGAGCACTCAGTTTAGCAGGATTGGAATCTGCATAACTAAAAATGTGTATTTATAGATCATCTACTGTGTGACAAATGCATTCACTTAAACTTTCATGATACCCTTGTGATATAGGAATTACTATCCCTGTCTTGCAGATGTGGGAATTGAGGCTCAGAGAGGCTAAGTGACATTTCCAAGGCCACTCAGTGTAGTGGGTTGAATGGTGTCTCCTAATAAGGTATATCCATGTCCTAACCCCTACAACTTGTAACTTTGTTTGGAAAAGATCTTTGCAGATTTAATGAAGTTAAGGATCTCAAGATGAGATCATTCTATATTACCTAGGTAAAACCTAAATCTAATGACAAGGGACAAGAGACACACAGATCACAGAGAGAAGAAGGCTGTGGGAAGATGCAGGCAGAGATTGGAGTGATAGTGCTATAAGCCAAGGAATACTTGAAGCCATCAGAAGCCACCAGAGTTTTTGGAAGGAGTATGGCCCTGCTGACACCTGGTGTTTGGACTTCTGGACACCAGAGCTATGAAAGGATGTATTTCTGTTGTTTTAAGTTTGTGGTAATTTGTTACAGCAGCCATAAGAAACTAATACACTCAGTCAGTGACAGAGCCAGCGTTCAAACCCTTCATTCTTTTACCTTATCTCATGTGCCAGTCTGATAGTGTAAATCCTCATGCCAATAGTTACATCATTTCTCTTGCACTCAAGACCCAAAAAATGTTGCTGCCCACAGAACATTCTGAGAAAGGATGTAAGGGTGCAGGGGAGGGCAATACTCTTCCGGAGGGCCTAGCATTGCCAAGTAACCTTAAGCCATTGGTTAGTGGGAGCCACAGCAGGGAGTCTGACTTTATCCTTAATTAACCTGTGGCATCAGCATTAAGTGGGCCGGTCACACAGCCTCTGCATTCTGGCTGTGAGAATTCCAAGATGTCATAGGGGTTAGACCAGGATTGAACACACACTATTTGGAGGATCTAGTTATGTTAACCCATGGCCCAGAGGTCCTGCAAAACAGCTCTTAGGCCTCTGCTCTCCCATCTTAGACACCAATTGCCCAGGCCATTCTCCTAGCCATGTCCAATCAACCTTAAGGCTCACAAACCAGCCTTAGTCCTAGAGGCGCGGACCCTACCAGCGTCTCACAGTGCTGTGGAATCTGTCAAACAGCCTTTGAGTTTGAATTATGTTGTCATGCTTGCAACACCTGCAAAAGGAATGAGGCTACTGGGCTTGTTCTGGGACTTTCAGAGAGTGAGCAGTAAGGCTGTTATCGCCCAAGGTCAGAAAGAACAGAATGCCTAGAATTCCAGGATGCAGGATGAAGGTTAAGAGACAATGGAGGCCAGAGTGGGCTTGAGGCCAGGAGGTCAGGCCCATCAGTAGGTGATTCTAGAGAGGGCATCAGACATCGAAGCATCGGGCTTGAGGCCAGGAGGTCAGGCCCATCAGGTGATTCTAGAGAGGGCATCAGACATCGAAGCATCATAAAGCAAAACCCCCCACCGAGGCAAACCTCTGGCCCTCCAAGAGGCTTTTTGCATGTTTCCTCTAAGGCAGAGGCCAGTCTCGGGCCTCAGGTGACCCCTAAGGAAGATCTGTAAACCTACCACATTCAGCAGAAGATAGCAAGAATCAAAGGCTCCCACCTCTCAATCCTCAACTGAAGGCTGATGTGTCACAGTCACTCGGCCTATAACTACAGAACCAGGGCTAGAGCTCAAGACAGTGGTCTCTAGACTCCTGCTCAGTGCTTGAGCCCAGACAGGGACAAGAGGCAAGGGTTTCACTGGGCAACCCAGCACCTGAGTTGTCAGTTATTGACCCAGTATAGCAGATAGTGAGAGGACTCAGCTTTGAATGGCAAAGGTAAGAATGTGGTGGTGTTATTATGCAAATTAGATTCTGCATTGCCTCTAATCTTGCAATGGCCTTGGAATTTGACTGTGTGCTAGGCGTGTGACAGGTTTTATTGGTGGACAGAGGGGACCTGATGAGCTGCATGCATGAGCTGAGAAAAAGATGAGGAAGGGAAGGCTGACAGCCAAGACTAGGTAGAAAGTGATGAGGACTGGCCTAGGACGAGTTACACCCTGACTGCTGGCGACTCAACCAACATTGTTTTCCTGTTTGAAAACTAATCCACACATTCCCCAAGCTCCAGCATCTAAGAGTCTGTATATGGAAAAGCAAGTAATTGCACATTTTTCATTTTTCCTAAACAATTAACATAATTGGTCAAATTAATTAGGTATCAATAGCCCCACCAGGCAGAGATTTGGGCCATCAGGAGATAAGACACAGGAGTAGTTTTGATTGTGGGGTGAGGTTAGCTGATAGTGAAGGTTTAGCATCAAGGCTGTTGACTGAAGAGGGACTTCGTGGATCCCCCAGTTTCCCCTAGAACATCAGAATTTCAGAGATGGGGAGACCTGGCCATCGCTAGCCAGTGGTTCTCAACTATGAGCAGCCTCACTCCCTGGAAATGCGTGGGACTTTCTGATGGTCACCGGACTGGGGCACTATAGGCATTTAGGGGCCCGAGAGGCTAAGCATCTCACATGGCATACAACAACCACACACAACCAACAACTGTCCCTTCCAAAATGCCAATACCCTCCTCCCTAGGGACCAAAGCTCCTGAGGTCACCTTGAGTTGGTGGCAGAGATGAGACCGGAGCCCAAGCCTCTGGATTCCAGTGTCGGTGCTATCCCCTTCATACTGATCCCTTCTGTCTCCCACATACGAGGGTGCAAGGGAACAGTCCAGACAGGTGCCAACAGACCAACAATGAAAATATGGGGATGTGGAAGGGACAGCACAGCAGACGGACTTGTTTACGTCGCCAGAGATGATGACCCACACTCCAGGCTTCCTGTAATGTAGTCAATGACCGGGAGCTGACAGAGAAGAGCAGCTGGTTCTCAGATGCCAAGTGGCCATTGATTAGGTGCACACCTGACTTCCTGAGGCACCTCTGACTGCTTGAATAAGTAAGCATTTTATTTGTCACTACAGGAAAGGCCTAGATAATGCCAACAGGATGTTTGAAATCCCGTGCGAACTATTTTTGAGAGATAAGAAGCTAATGCAAATCTAAGTGGTTTGAATAGATTGGTCCTTGGCAATGGTGTTCAAAGATAGTACAGGAAGTTTGCACAAAATCAGGGCACGGAAGCAGTGAATTTGGACCCAGGTCCTCTGACCACAAGCAGTACAGGAAGGAAGCTCTTTAGATCTGGGCCAATTATGTCTTTTTAATAGTCCTGTTGGAGTTATATATTACCTGAAATAAGCTGCATGAGCTACTTAAATGTCATAGAATCATATCATCTCTGTACAGTAGCCCTGGGTATTTCATGCCGATCAGAACGCTCTCACTGGCAGCCATATGTCTTATTTGGGTTTTCAAAAAGAGATACATTATTTTTTCATGAATGTGGTTTTCATTCTTTCCACAATATTTATTGAATATTTAACTCTGTGCCAAGCCCCGGCTAGCCATAGGGGTTTTTGATGATGAAAATGTGAAAGCTGTCCCCTAGGTGGAAATTTGGAGCCCTCAGAAGTTTCGCAGATGCTCCGTAGTTCTCCTGTGGTTCTCAGGCAGCCACTGCCCTTGTTATTAAGGGAGAGGCGAGGTTATGAGAGCACACGCCACGGAGGGCAAGAGAGACGCAGGGAGGGAGATGGGGCAAGGCAGAATAGTGTGCGGTTAACTGACTCTGGAGACCGGCGCTTGTTTAATTGCCCCCTTCAGGTTTGCTTCAAGAGGAAGAGATGGTGGAAGCCGTGGTCAAGAGGAGCCTCAGCCAGCACCTAACAGGCTTAGAAACACAGCTTTGGTTGTGCTTCTATGCAATAAGGTGGTGTCACCTGTTGGCAAATGCAGAGCTCTGGGCTTTATGTTTATGTTGAGAGGCAAGCCAGAGAAAGAAATTTAAGCCTGGAAAACTGACAGCCCCAAATGATCTACAGTGATGGCACTTTCTGGACTATTTTAAAATTTTAATTCAATATATACAGAAGATTCAACATATTGGAAGTAAAGTTCAGGAACACAGACTTCCATTCAAGGTCCCTGGATGGAGTGCAAGGCATTGTGACCCAAATACCATGTGAAGCTCTGGAGCCAAAGCACTTGGAAGAATGAGCACATGAAACAAGCCTGTGTAATGTTACTCCTAGTCACAATAGTTGGAGTATTTCGTAGTGCTTTACAGTTTACCAGACACTTTCACATGTATATATATAGATATATGCATTTTATGTATATTGTTTTAACTATAAACTAGTAACATCATATTTCAGGACATCTATGTGACAGAAAAAAAAAAGAAAAGAAATCTCTGCCATCTTGTTAGTTTTTGCTATTAGCATTTCCTTCTAGTTTTTTTTTTTTATGTCTATTACTTATAATTTGGATATATATATTTTATCATTTTATTCTAAAATCCTATGAAATAGATATTATTATACCTATTCTACAGATGATCAATTCAGTGAGTGACTGGATTGCCCAAAGTCATACAAGTAGAAAATGATGAAATGGAATTGGAACCCAGTCTTCTTAAGTCAAAGCCCGCGCTGCTCCTGGTAAAGTCCCATGGGACTTCCCCAAACCCAGGGCCAAGCATAAGTGGAAGCAAGACAAACGATCCTCGGGTGAGTGGTTGAAGGGTGCATGAGGGCTCGTCTGCCCCAAATCTGCCTCTCCACTATGGGCGGCCTCAGTGCTTAAAATCCTCACCCTTAAGCTCTTCTTTCTGTCAGATGTTGCCTCAGAAAGCGTCTGTTACAATGCACACACACGACCTACCAAGTGTAATAAATTAAATCACCTTCATATCAGCAGAGCACAAACAATAGCATTTGTAGACATTTTCAGGAGTCAAGCTCTCTACTCACAGGTGGGAGGAGCCACGGAGGTGTCTAGCATTTACATTTCCCACCCATTTTCACAGGAGGAGACAGAGCTGTCCACTGCCTTTCCCAAGACTCAAGCAGGAGTCAACGGAGCCAGTGTTCGGGCCGGCATTGAGCTGCACTAAAGGGAAACTCTTATCTTTTGCAGTAATACTCTTGTTTTCTTTGTTCTTTCGTTCTTCTCTAATGCTTTGAAGTTTTACATTTTGTTTTTATCTTTAAGTTAAAATCATTTAGACCTATATTTCATTACATTAAGAATAAAACAGATTTAGCATGCTTTTACTTCCTTTCACTATAAATCTGGTTCTGTCAGAATTATCTGGATTTTTAGTTCTGAATTATGATTATTGATTTCTTTCTTACATTTTATTCAACAAATATCTATGTATGTATTACGTGAGGCACTAGGAAGGAATACAATGATAAATTTAATAGACATATTCCCTAGCTTCAAGTTATTTGACAATTGCATTCAGCTTTATAAATGTGTTGATTATAATTAGACAATATCTTTAAATTCTAGTGTTTTCTTTCTTTATGACCATTATCAATATCCTCTTTGTACTTGAATTCTCTAATTTGATTTTTAAAAAAAAGTATTAGCTAGACTACTTCTGGAGTAATTATTCTCCAGGAAGGACTCATGGAATACTTGTTGAGTCCTTACATTCTGGTCTTGTGGTAGGTGCAGAAGATAGACCTGTCCCACTATCAGTAGCCAAGCTGTGTTTGTGCTGTCAGCAGGCAGAGCCTATCCACCTGTTTCCACATACCATAGTCCTCCCTTAACCCAGGGAATAAGTCCTAAGATTCCCAGGTTATGCCTGAAACTGCATATAGCACCAAAAACTGTATGTACTATGTTTTTTTTTCTATACGTACATACCTTTTCCCTTAAAGAAAGCACTTTCTGCCTTCTCTTTGGCATATCCAAATATCCAACATCACTAATCTTGCCTTACACTTTAGGCTATTATTAAGTAAAATAAGGGTTACTTGAACACAAGCACTGAGATGCTGTGACAGTAGATCTGATAACTGAGAAGGCTACTAAGTGACCAATGAGTGGGAAGCAAGTACAATGTGGAGACTCTGGACAAAGGGATGATCCACATTCCGGGAGGGAGCGAGCTGGAGGGCGTGAGGTTTCATCATGCTACTCAGAACGGCGCACAAGTTAAACCTTACAAATTGTTTATTTCTGAAATTTTCCGTTTAATATTTCATATTACTGTTGACTGAGAGTAACTAAAACCGCAGAAAGCAAAACCGTGGATAAGGGTGGACTACTGTATTCATTTTGAGCCTGGCTTCCTACCTGGTCTAGATGTCTGGGCACTGACAACCCAGATTATTCATTGGAACTCTGTGCTCTGCCCATCCCCCTCCCCCACTGGGCCTTTTGCCTTAGAATCTGTGCTCAGATCCTTTTTCTGGATTCGCATTCCCTGGTTTGTTCTCTGAACTCCCGGGTTGCCTGTGTCCTGTCTTAAATCAGGCCAACCACCCCAGACTCCTGCCCCTTCTGATCTGTTCTGTCCTCCTGCCTCCCACCACCTACTTCTGACAGCAGAACCCTAACCGGGTGGACACACAGCTCTCTGTCTTAATTGTTGGACATGTCCAGTGAGCTTTGGTGGGGAAGGAGAGGAATGTATGGGGAAGGGGATAACACACCTACATCTGTGTGTCTTTCTATCTTCCTAGTGGGTTTAAAATTGCAAAACCCTGAAAAAGAGGTTTTTTTGGCCTTTACTCCTCCCCAAAGAAAAACAGAAAAAAGTAACATTTCCAGGCTATCACGTCTCTAAATACAGCAAATTCTAACTTAATAAGCACACTAAATTTGTGCATGATGTTTATTTCCCAGGAAGAGAGAGAGAGAGAGAGAGAAGGAGAGAGTTTGCTTCTCTGCAAGTCATTATAAATTATATTTTGCGTATTTTACATATAATTTTCCCCAAAATTTCTCTCTCCCTTCACACACAAAAAAGTCTCATTTCAACTCACCCATGACTTCAAAATCTCTGGGAATTCTGTATCTCCAAATGAAAATCCAGGTAAATTGGAAATAATATAAAAATATCAAGAAGGTCTAGGGAGAGGATCTTAGGAGTTCAGGAAAAATTAAGCCTTTCTTTGCTTATGATCTTGATTTTTTTAAATATCCAATTATTTAAAAACAGAAACATAAAAGATCTGAATTTTCTCATTTTTGTTTTCTCTATAGTTGGGTTAAGGTACACACTGTTTCCTCTCTCTCTCTCTCTCT
>NW_006439757.1:2063752-2108314 GCF_000325575.1 Pteropus alecto
TCTGTCTTTCATTCCTGTTCCACTGCCTTACTCTCTGGATCTCAGTTCGTCAATCTTCGCTGCTCTATTTTAAAACTTATAAGCCGGCCCACTTCTGTCCCGTAGGGCGAATGTGGTTAAAATGGCCTGGCTGAATGAGAGAGGGCTGCCAACCTCACTTGGCTCTTGGATTTTTTTTTTTTTATGGAGCCATATGAAACCTAGATATTAAACAAAAAATGCAAGACACTCCCACTACCGCACCCCCCCCACCCCACCCATCAATACTGTGTCTGCTCAACAGTCTGCTCAGGATACCAGATTTATTTATCTTTGATGGGTTCCTTAGAACAAGTATCTCCCTAAAGAGATGCAGTTTTCCATTTGACATAATACTTGTATTTGGGGCACTTATTGGTAGCTGGTATTGGGACACATATGAACAAGGCAGTTTTCCTTGCAAGAAGTTCAGAGTCTACAACATGGGTGAAACTCGAGGTCACTAGGCTAAGTGAAATAAGCCAGTCACAAAAGGACAAATACTGTAGGATTCCATGTATATGTAAAATTCATAGAGACAGAAAGAGAGTGGTAGCAGCCAGGGCTTGGGGGAGGAGAGAATGGGGAGTTGTTGTTTAATGGGTACAGAGTTTTAATTTGAAAAGATGAAAAAGTTCTGGAGACGAGTGTGGTGATGGTTGTACAACAATGTGAATGTACTTAATACTACTGAACTGCACACTTAAAAATGGTTAAAATGATAAATTTCATGTTATATGTTTTTTTTTTACCACAATTAAAAGTTTTTAAATGAAAAAAAAGAAGCCCACAGTCTAGTAAGAGTTATCCATAGGCTTATACAGATAAGTCTTATAGTTAGAAAAAAGAATTAGAGGTTTCTTAGTCCAGTGTTTCAGAACTCAAACCTTTTTATTACTGGAACCCACAATAAAGAATTACATTTTATATAATAACTCGGTATGAATCGGATGATACTGATATATACACACACAGATGCACACATACGTAGTCACTGATACATACACACATACAGACATACACATGAATATACACATAACTGAAATATAAACATAAATATATACCTGAAAATATATAACAAAAATGGAATAGGAAACATCATTTACTCTACTAAATGGGATATGTTCTGACTTTTTTTCTAAACTATTGTATGACATCTTATTAAAAAAAAAAAAAACCTGTTACAATCCACAAGTTGACTTCGCAATCCACTTACGGATCTCAATCTGCAGTTTGAAAAACATAATCTAGACCAGTCTCCAACACAATGCAAAAATCTCCCTCGCCACTCTGCTGTGCAGTCCTCCAGATCCTGCTTGAATGCCTTCCTTGATAGGAAACTCACTGCCTACAATGCTCTATGGTGGGTCCATCTAGCAATTAAAGATCCTCACCCACTCCAAACCTGTCCCAAAAAGGCTGGGACCCGCAGATAGGTGCTCAGGCACTGTTGATGATAAGTGGGCTTCAAGGAGGGGTGAAGGCATAGTTCCAGAAAGCAAGGTGGGGGTTTGGGGAGAACTGAAGAGAGGGGGTTGGTTGGTCCTAGAGGGCCTCTGGGATATGCGAGCTCCCCTGATCAGACCTTTCCTTTCCCCTCTGCCTCCTCACTGCTCGCCTGGCACTGTGATTATTTCCTCATCTGACAGATGATCTCATTCCCCCAGCACCCTGACTCGCCGCCTGTGGGAGGGGTTGCCTCCCCCTAGAGGGGGCCTCAGCCACAGTAAAGGCTGATTCCCCCACCTTCCTTTTCAACCTGCCAGCTGCCCTGCAGGACTCCAGCCGGCTGTCCCTCCTGCTGTGCTCTTGGTCTTGAAACATGGGGTAACCCTGACCCAGTGTTTGAACATGGGCTGCCTGATATTTCTGAGTCCCCCTCAAGGGGTTCTGAAGACCTGCCCCTTTTCAGGACAATAGGACTCCTCCACACCTGCCTATGTCTTCCTGGGAGGAATAAAACAAAGACAGCACCACCACGTGGGGACAGAGCTGGCCGCTGGATATTAAATCCCAGGTCCCGCAGGAGAAGAGGACAGTGCCTATACTCCAGGCGAGGATGGTTGGCTGAGCTAGAAGGGACCTGGCTCAGCCATAGGCAGGGACCAGGGCGTGGCAGTTGCAGATTTACAGCCAGCCACCCTCCCCAGGTAAGATCAGGTTGACCTCAGTGCAGGGCGGGGCGAAGAGGAGGTAGTGATCTCATTGCATCCTTAGAACTAAGAGAAAAGAATCACCCAGTGCAGACAGAAGAGAAAGAAAAGAATGCTACAATGGGAAATGGAGAGGAGGAAAAGGGGCTGAGAAAGGAAATGTAAAACACACAGGGCAGCTTCTGGCTTGAAAGGGGTCCGGGGGTCGGAGCCAGCTCCAGGGAAGCCAGACTCTAAACAAAACCTTTCTCCCTCAGCAACAAAACATATTTTATGCAGAAAAAACACAATAGACATCTGACCCAGGCAATTCCTGCCAGTCCTCCCTCTCCTGAGCTCTGGCATAGAAGGACCATCTGTAGCTCATCCTCACCTCTCTGTCGAGCCATTCTTTTCTCCTCACACCATTTCTTCCAGGAATTGACAAAGTTTAATTGATTAAGTAAAACCAAAAGGCAGGACAATGGATGCCAGACCCCTGCTGTTTCTCCTCTCTGGGGCCGCTGTTTTTTTTTTTTTTTTTCTTTTGTCTAAAAAGCCTCAAATAATTTGCATTTCATTTCTACTTACCTGCAGTCCAGTTAGAAGCGAGCTGCTCCCTTCCTCACTCCCTCAATTAGTGGTACCCTGGGCTTCTCTCCACATCAGCACCACAGCTCAGCTCTTGCCATGACATCACCTCCGAGCTCTGTGATTGGCCAACAGTAGGTTGCTTGGCAATTGGACGGTCTCCTCTGGTGGAGCAGGGATTGCCTGAGTGAGTAACTCTTAGCAGGCCAGAGAGTGGAAGATGATGTCAGACAAGTAGCCTGCTTTCCATACTGCCTGTAGAGCTGGGGAACCAGAGGATGAGGGTGGGGATGAAGAAAGAAAGAGGGAGTGGTACGGGAAGGTGGGGGTGAAGGCACAGCTCGCAAGCTAAGCCACCCAGTGAGAGAGCACCTGAAGAGGGGGAATGATGAATGATTTCCAAAATCTTTAGCTCTTTCAAATCTGGGGGTGGGAGAATATGGAATCTAGGGGAGAAATCAGAAAGCACAGATGAATCCTAAAAATAGCTTCCTAGAGGGCTTGCTGCCTGTTTCCAGCATTGTCAGAAGGGCTGGTGGGTTTGAACAGTGACTCACAAGGCAAGGAGGGGCTGCAGGCCCGCCAGACCCTGGAGCTGGGGAGGGGGCAGCACAGGGGTCCAGGAGGGCAGGGCTTCCCTCTCAACACCTCACTGTGATGTTGGCCACACCTGTGCTGTGGCTATTTGACCGGCACTGGTGGGTCGTCACAGCCCAGCCAGCCCCCTGGGCCTTCCAGAGGAAGGAAGATTGTGATGGAAGCTGAGGGTCATCACTACCCCAGAGATTCCTAAAGGAGGTGGAATCTTGATGGAGGGGGTGGGGGTGATGGGTCATCCAAAGGATCTTTTAGTTCCCTCCGGGAGTTGGGGCAGAGAGCCCCTGATGTAACCTTCTCAAACTGCTTAGCCAGGCAGCCGGAGGTGGCAGGGCGAGGCAGTTGGAGGGAAGACAGCCTGTAGAGCGAGCCCCGCTTCTGCAGAATGCTTCTCCCTGTCAGAGCTTCCCGGGGAGCGGCCTCCATCCTGCGTTCCCACGGCAGGCACAGACCGCTCCACCGCCCAACCTTGCCTCACCCTCTTTTTTGGGGGAGGAGGATTTTTTTATTGTAGTAAAATATACATAACACAAAATTTACCATTTTTACTATTTTTAAATGTACAGTTCAGTGGCATTAAATACATTCACAATGTTGTGCAACTGTCACCATCATCTGTCTCCAGAACTTTTTCGTCTTTCCAATTATGAGTCTGTACCCATTAAATACTAACCCCCCATCACTCTCCCCGCACACTCCCAACCTCTAATCTACTTTTTGTCTCAATGAATTTGCCTATTCCGACAAATTCATTACCTCATATATTACCTCATGCAAGTGGAATCATACATGATTTGTCCTTTCGTTTCTGGCTTATCCTTTGTCTCACTTAGCATAGTGTCCTCACGTTCCATTCACGTCATAGCATGTGTCAGAATTTCAGGGCCTCGCCCTTTTCCAGGAGGGTTTTCTCAACCACACTCGATTTCACGGACCCTCACCCTCTATCACCACACATAATGACAAAAAGTTACCGTGAATTCGGCCTATGCTTTTAAATTATGTTTTTTAAACTACAAGAGCAGCAATGAGCATTTGCACACCACAGTTCGTGCATGTATAAGAAGTGTGGTACGGTCACTCCGCAGGCAGCTGAGAAGGCAGCAGGTTCTCAGGCCCTGGCACTGACCCCGGCCTGCACCCCACGGCTGGGGCCCACTGGTTGGTGTCTCACTGCCCAGTGCCCTGTGTGGTTCTCCAGGGGTCTCATGTGGACGTGTATCTCCAAATCCCCCACTTCACATTAGGCGGGGGAGTACCCACTGGGCTGCTCCCTCTGACCAACCACATGACTCCGGGGTAGCCAGAATAATATACAACCGCAACAGCCTTTGGAGGTTTTGAAGCTCACCCAGGCTGGGGCTGTCTTGTCATCTCCCAGCAGCGCTGCAAGGACAGAGGAGGAAACCGTTCTTCTGTTTGAACAACACGCTGTCATGCCTGCCACATACCACTAACCCAGGCCCCTTGGGTCTTGAGCTGGCCCATTTCAGAGGCCATCAGGCATGTTTAAGGATTCAGAATGGTTTTTCAACATGGGGAGACAACAGAGACCACACTGTACACCAGGCTGGAATCGTAATCCAAGCAAACCTGAACTGTGTGGCTGCCTTTGCAGTCAGGGGAGCCTCTCTCCCCTCCCCCATCTCTCTTTCCTCTTCCCTCCCAGCCCTGAGAAGTCTGGAACTCCACAAATCTGCCTGCTCTGGAAAGTGAGTGGATGGAGGAGGAGACAGTGAGTTGCCATGGTGATGGCAGCCAATGAGAGATCTTGTGTTAGTAGGGGAGGGGAGCACTCTGTCTATGTCCCCCTAGCTGACTGATAGGAGGGTGGGGCTGGGATGGGGAGAACAGACAGGACAGGACGGCAAGAGACCAGGGTCGGGGAGAAGGATAATGGGGAGGGCCGCCTCATTTCCAGGATTAGCTAGCTACCATCTGAGTATTAGCCTGTGATGGGAGATTATGTGTTTTTTCATAATGTTGTGCTGCCATCACTGCCATCCAGAATTTCTCTTCTTCCCAGACTGAAACGATGTACCTATTAAATACTAACTAACTCCCTTTCCCTCTCCCCACGATCCCTGGTAATACATAATCCGTAAATCTCACAATAGCCCTATGAGAAAGAGCTTCGCCTGCCACCCTATTTACAGGGTCAGATAGGAAAGGTAAATTGAAAACAGCCTGGCTGTCGAGTGGTGAGTCTAGATTTGAACTTTTGTAGAGGAGGAAAAATATTTTGGGGAAGAGGGAGAGGCAGTAGAGCCACGGCCCCTTGGGTCTCACCAGAGAGGAGCGTCCCAGGTCTTCCTTGAGGTGGCATAAAGCAATATGGTGATGAAACAAAGAAAGAAACGTGTGCCAAGCATTAAGTTCAAGGGATAAAGGGTGATGAGAGAACAAATGCAAGAGAGAAATCAGCAAGATCAAGCTGGGAAGTTCAGAGGGGTCGGGGCACGACCAGGGAACAGATGGAGGGAAAGGAAGATGAGCACGTGCTCCTCACACCTCAGTGTCCAAAGTTGCAGCGAGGTTCACTGAGAGAGGTCGGCAAGCAGAGGCTGTCTCTGGACCTGCTGAGACAGCTGTGGGGTGGGCCAGCTGACTGTGATCAATCCATCTAAATGCAGCAGCTAGACGTTAGTCAAAGGGACATGAGGTCCACAATGCACAGACTTGTGACTTTGTTCCGCTGACCCAACTTTCACAGCTCAGGTTGCACTGTGGCAATGACATTGGGAGGGGGCAGGTGTGGCCATTCTCTGAATCCCATGTGCTGCCTAGCTGCACATGGGGACACCATCATTTATTCTTCAAAGGGTGGAAACATGACTATCTAATGTGTGGAAACGGAGACTCTATATCCTCCTGTTGATTTTGAAGTGTGAAAAGAAGCAACAGCAAACGCTAGCAATAAATGATTGATTATCCAGAAGCCAGGCATCCAAGGGCACTCCCTGCTCAATGAATGACTCACAATCATTCACAGCCCCTGGGCCGCAGAGAGAGCCCAGTCCCCAATAGGCCCAGTCTGTCACAGGAGCAGTTTTGCTGTAGGCCCAACTGCACAGTCATCTTGGAGACCCTTCACAAACCTCTGATCTCCCCAAACCTCAGGAAATGCGATCCTAGCATTGCACAGGAAGTCAGAATATCTGGTCACTGCATGTATATCTCCTTCATTCACATCGATGGAATTTTTTTCACTGTATTAAAAAGCAAATGGATTCTTATTTTCTGCCTTTTTTTTCAGGATGAGACTAAAGTTTGGGGCATATATATATATTTGTAGAGTGTGTTGGACTGAATATTGTCAGATATTTACTTAAGACAAATAAAGATGTAAGGACTCTGCATTGTTTTTAACTGTGAACACTGTTACTTTACTTGAAAAACCCCTATGGTGACTTGTGGCACTCTTGTGACATCAGCGGCCTAGATTTTTTCAATCAACTGAATTACAAATTCAGCCAATTCGAATTTAGGCAATGCTGGATTGCTAGAACTATTTGTTTTGCTGACAATGATTTGTTATCTAAATTGTAATGGTGGTTAATATTTAGAACAATAACACATGACATTTATAAAAACATATATGAAGTGAGCTGAAACTGTAAGTCAATTACATGCCTGCCACAGAGTTTGTGCTCAATAAATGTTAGCTATTATTATGGTCATTAAAGACAAAAGTAGAATACCCATGGGTTTGCAAGTAACAGAAGCCCATTTCAAACTCGTTAACAAAACAAGATAATTTATATCAAAACTTGGCAGTAAACACACACACAGCAAAAATGGGCAAAAGATATGAAGAGACATTTCACCAATGAGGATGTACAGATGAAAATATACACATGAAAAATATGTTCAATGTCACTAGCAATAAAGGAAATGCAATTCAAGACGACAATGAGATATCACTATATACCTATTAGAACAGGTAAAATAAAAAACGACAATACCAAATGCTGGAGAAAATGCAGAGAAACCGGAACTCCCATACATAGTTGGCATGAATGTAAAATGGTACAGCCACTCCAGAAAATAGTCTGTCAGTTTCTTAAAAACAAAACAAAACAAAACAAAACAAAACAAAACAAAACAAAACAAAACACACACTTACCATACAACCCTGGAGTTGCATTCCTAGGCATTATTCCCAGAGAAATGAAAACATGTTCACACTTACCATACAACCTTGGAGTTGCACTCCTAGGCATTATTCCCAGAGAAATGAAAACATGTTTGCACAAAAGCCTGCACACAAATGTTCATAGCAGCTTTATTTGTAATAGTCCCAACCTCAAAACAACCAAAATGTCCCAACAGGTAAATGGTTTTAACAAACTGTGGTACATCTATACCATGGAATACTAGTCAGCAATAACAGTGAATGGACTATTGATATACGCAACTTCAGTGGATCTCAAGGAAATTATGCTGAGGAAACAAAGCCATTCTCAAAAAGCCACAAACTGTTCCACTTATAGGCTATTATCAAAATGACAACATTATAGAGGTGGAAAACAAATGGGAAGTTGCCTAAATCGTAATAGTGGTTAATGGTGGTTAATGAGGGACGGTGGGAGGGGGGTTGATGGTATAAGAGTAGCAGTAAGAAGATTTTTATGGACTAAAATAGTTCTATATCTTGATTACAGTGGTGGTTACACCAATCTACACATGTGATAAATGGCACACATTGTACCAGTGTCAATTTCCTGGTTTGAAATCCTACTAGAGTTATGTAAGTCATAACCATGGGAGAAACAGCGAAGGGTACATGGGACCTCTCTGTGCTATCTTTGCAACTTCTTCTGGATCTACAATTATTTCAAAATTAAAAGTTTTTTTTCTTTAAGGCAAAGGGAATGTCAGGAATATTTCGTGGAACCCAAAGCAGGGCGGAACCCCTCCTCCCAAGAAACAAGAACCAGGAAAGCAATTATGGTCCCCACCCCTTTGCCACTTCCTTCCTTTCTCTTTGTAGATGCCCCTCTGCTGCTCCGTGCATGTGGCTGCCTCACAGCCGTGAAGGATCCTGTCGCCATCTGGCAATCACTGGAATCCTTTGTACTTGAGCCACACAGGGAAATCCATTAGCTCTCTCTTTGATTCAATTCAAAATTCCCAGAAAAACAAAATTAACCATCCCTGTCTGGGCCAGGATTCCATGCCTTGTCCCATGGCAGTGGGGTCACATAGCACAGACCTGCCTGCCAACACGAACACCTTCACCTCCCCCTCATTGAGACCTTGATCCTAAGTCATGCCCTTTCTCCTTCAAGACAGTCCCCAGCTGGTCTGGTCTATGGAGGAATGATAAAATCTGACATCTATATTCCACCTGATAAAGAACGTGGGGAGAAAGACTGGACAATAGCCGCAAAGCTCCCATAAAAATTAAGAAGGAAGGGACCAGGCAGAGCCACGGATTACCTAGCACCCAGCAAAATGGAGCTCAAGGCCATGAGCAGATACACCAGCTCAGTGAACCTGGCTGTCTTCCCCCATCTGACCATGGTGCTGTGGGCCATTCACATGTTCTCCACTGCCTGGTTCTTCATTTATGAGGTCACCTCCACCAAGTACACTCGGGACATCTACAAACAGCTCCTCATCTCCTTGGTGGCGTCACTCTTCATGGGCTTTGGAGTCCTCTTCCTGCTGCTCTGGGTCGGCATCTATGTATGAGCTCCCAAGGGTTCCAACCAGGCATCTTCACTGAATCCCTGCTTTTGTAAATTAATTTTTTTGCTGTTGCTGGAAGTGTTCCAGGTGCTCTAAATGCAGCTCACAATAAAGGTGGACATGTGGGGGTGGGGCAGGGGCGGAGGAAAGGACCTGCAAGAAGGCAGCCACGTGTTGATTGCTTGGTATCCGACAAAGCTCGTGGCTATGTGTGGTGACTCCTGCAGGCACATGGAGAAGCTCCTTGGTGAGCCAGTGTAGCTACTCCAGGTTCTTGTCCAGGGTCCTCTAGGGCCAACCCGGGGAGGAGATTGGGCAGGAATTGGTTGTGGGGCATGTGACACTTTCTGAATGGAGCTGACAGCCTCTGAGCTTGGGCCTGGGCTTGCCCGAGGGACTGAGAAGCCGGTGGTTTGGGTTTGTCCAAAGACTCGGTTTCCCAGGATTGAGATTTTCCTGGCAGCATAGTGCTTGTAAAACCTTAATTGGCAGCCCTTTGATTTAATACAGGGAGTCTTGATTTGCTGGAAGTTTTTTCTAGATAGCTTGCTAAGCTGGTCAGGCAGAGACGGGCGATGTCTGAGGGGCTTCAGCCTCTTAGAAGGACACCTGCCCATATTTTCTGCCTCATGGGTTTCACCTTAGGGTCTGCCTCGCCTCATTAGGCTAGTAGGGCATCCCAAACTTGGTCTTAAAGTGTGCTGCACAGTGGTAGGAATCGTCACCTCTGTCTGGCAAGAGGATGCAGCAGACAGACTTGAAAAAAACATCAAAGGATCAGGTTCCCCAACAACCTTGATGTGACCCAGATGTCCTTGTTTCAATGGCCAGGACCTCACTGCTTCATAATTGGTGTGCCATATTTAGTTCTCAACATAGGTGGCTGCACAGAATATTAGGCATTGCAGCTCCATAAGTCCTATGATGAATTTCGAGAATGAACTCGAAGTGCTCTCAGCTCCTCTACCATAGGCAGAAAGAACTGCCAGGAGCAGAATTGCATAACTGACCTGTTTTCCCCTATTCACTTTAAGCCAAGTGCCTCAGACTGGTTCATGTCTCCCATGTACCTTACTGAAGTCCCAGGGAGAGGCTGGCACAGTCGGACATTCTTTAAGGTGGCCTTTCAAGCCCTCTAAAGCCTCAGCCTCTGGAGGTAAATTGTCCAAGTCCCCAAAACAACTGACCTTAATGTCACCAGCTGCTCAGTCTGTGTTCCATGAACATTCCTTCCCGTCCCAGAAAGGTGGACTCCTTATTGTCCCCAAGCCCAGAAATGGGCCAGTTATGTGGTTATGTGCTGCTTCATTTCCTAGTAGCAGGTTGCATCTTATTCAGAGTCTTTTGGCTGCAAATTAACAGGAAACTACTCTAAATTACCTTAAGCAAAACCAGGAAGTCCATTCAAGTTTACAGGGACATCACGAAGAAAACCAACACGAAAGGACAGCTGGACTGGAACTGGGAACTGGGAGCTAACAGAATCTGGGCAGTTGTCTTTCTCTCTTCTCTCTTCTCTCTCTCCCCGCTCCCTCTCTTCCAGTCTCCCTGTCTCCTTCTCTCCTTTTCTCTGTATGTGGATGTGGGTCCAGCCCCTAGCACCACTTGGTCACTCATGTCCACCTCTGCATCTATCCACAAATCTATTTCCTTCCATCTCCATGACAGACTCTCTGTTTTCTGAGAGCACCATAGCCATCCCATATTGCTTGGGGTGACAGAGAGACTAACTCACTCTCTTTCAATGCCAAGTTCAAATGTCCAGACAAGAGAACTCATCTGGCCCAATTTCAGTCAGGTATGTGTGTCTGATGGCAAGGATTTTAGCCAGGGGGTAGGCTGCCTAGTGAGAATTTGCATGGAGTAGGGGTACTGTTCACAGAGTGGGCATTGTGAACAGAGAGAGCAGAGCAGACATCCCACACGGGTTCTCCAACCAGGTTAGTGACTAATAGTAAAGCGGCAATATTGTGCTCGTTGCCTTTGAACAAAAGGTAACTGCCAACTGCAGAACATTTGAATTGGGTTTCACAAAAAGACAAAAACTGGGGACAGGAAGAGTGTTTGTCTTATGCATATCTTGGCCTCTAGCACTACACTTGTTTCTTCCGTAGTGCAGAATTTCCAGAGGTTGAACCCCCCAGAGAAGGAGCTAAAAAGGATGCTTTAAACACAGGATGTCAGAAGGGTTGGGGGCTGGGAAATGTGAGGGCCACCTGTCCCGTCAGTCAAGGTCACGGCTGGCCAGCCATTGCGTTCTGCCTGCTATGTGCTACTCTGTGTGTGGATGGTGCTGTTACCAGGGGACTGGCATCACGTCTGGCTCCTCCTGGCATGTCCCTTCCTTGCTCCACTCAGGAGCACAGAGAAAACAGTGGGGAAAGGATCAACTAGCTCTCCCCTGCAGAGTTTATGTTCAAGGGACTTAGAAGACTGTAAAGGTAGGTTTAAAAGAAGGATGGAACAGGAAGAAACACATATATCTCGCCACAATGACAAAAGGCCAGGGTGACTGTCATTCACTACGTAGGTTAGGCTCAGTCTTGTTCCGTTCAATGGCTTCAGAACCATTATAGGATTATAGGCCAATAAACAGGCCAAATTCAGACCAAGTAAACTTGAAGATATATTAGCTCATGAAAAATCAATTTGTATCCTAAAATCCAAGGAAATTAGAAATACCCAAAAGCAGAAAGCCAATGGCATTTTCATTTATTATTATTATTTAATTTATTATTTATTATTCTTGCAAAATAAATAAGACATCAGAAGAAAATAGAAACACAAATTAAAGGTGGGTCCTGAAGGAGGAGGCAGAGATTTTGAGCTAACTTGAATATGTATTAGAAAATATTTTATTTCTGTGTGTTTACTTTCTAGAAAGAATGAATATTGGTTTGCTCGTTAGAAGGAAACAACTCACATTTTAAACAGATTTTCTTATTTTTCTAGAAAGAAATTGGCTTCCTATCTAGACAGATTTTTCTTAATTAAACTTGGGTTGTCATGTATGATTTCGTTTATGCTAAATTCTAAGAAAGATAGATCTCATCTGCAGTGATGGGATGGCAATCAGGGGCTGCCAGGGGCTGGGTGGGGGATGAGGATTATCTGGGGAGGAGCACAAGGGAACTCTGGGGTGATGGGAATGTTCCAGATCTTGATGGTGGTAGTGATGGCATGGGTTAATGTATTTGTCAAAACCCACTGAACTTAAAATGAGTTTATTTTATTGTTGGTAAATTATATCACAATAATGTGATTTAACAAAAAAAAACCAAAAAACAAAAAAACCTACTCTGTGGGAATGGCAGAAGAAAGAAATTATAAAGAGTGTCTTCCACCAAAGCTGGGTACTGTCCTCCTGGAATCAAACTGGTACACCCTTCATTTTCCCCAAAAGGAAAGTGGGTAGTTTTAAAAGAGAGAGTCTTGAAAGGAGACAATGGTTGGCTTGCATTTGGATGAGGGAACAGGGTTTCGCTAGGAGGCCAGCAGTGGGAAGAGTATGTCAGGCTGAGTGATGAGCATGCGTAAGGCACTGGCTTTACTGAGTTGTGTATTCAGCGAACTCTAATAATAAAATCATCGTGAAGATGAAGAAGCAAGACCTGTGAGAGGCAACCAATCATTCCTGGATGAAAACCATGGCCGATCCCACGATTTCCTGCTTATGCTCTTCTCAGTTCCTAAAGCAGCCTCACAGGTAATTAGTATGTCCCTTCAAAATTTCCAACTTTGTTAGAATTTACCACTTTCTCCCCACTCCTGCCTGAGTGTGTTTGGGGCTAGAGTCAGCTCCTTCTCCACCCCTCTGCCTTGCTTTCTTCCCCTCCTGCTGGATTGGGATGATGGCGTGGGAGAAGGGAGTGGGAGAAGCAGGGGCTCTGAGGATGCCTCAGTCCTGATGAGGAACTGGTGCTCTGGCCTTGCAGGTGTTCGGAGCTGACCTTTCCCTCGGAGCACTTTGGAGGGTTTTGCGAAGAGCCTCCCATACCCCATTTCCAGCATCTCTCACTTGCAGCTCCCTTGCAGTGGGTGGGTGGGCGCCTCTCTAGCTGATTGCTCTGGGCTCTAGCAGCCCCTGGGTAGGGGAAGTAAGTCCATGCCAGCTTCAAGGGGCTCCTCTCCCTTCAAGGTTTTGACAAAACTGGGCGTGCGCAGGCTGTACCTGATGCAGCAGCCTTTCTACTCTGCAATCAAAGCAGGTAACCGCCCCCAACTCTAATTCCTCAGGCATTAGTCAGACGCCAGCCCACTGTGACCTCCAAGCTCCAAAGGTCACACGGGAAGTATTCCAGGTGGTCCGGGTGAAATTCCTTTCCTTAGTCCTGGAGTAAGAGCAAGGGACGTCCTTCACTCCCCATGGTCATGGAAGCACAGGAGGGGGGCTGGGAGGATTGGGAGGGAAGAGGGGACCCACAGCACCCTGACAGCACTCCTCAGAGAAATTCTTCTATTAATTCCAGGCCTGCCCTTGGTTTCCCAACTTCTCTTATAAATTGGGAAAAAGGGAGGTCAGCTGAGGTTTGGAAAACAGACTGCCAGTCTCTTTTACATGCCCTGCATCAGGTCCCACTCCTCTCTTTAGAATGTGGGAGTGGTTGGCCCTATTTTCTTGGAGTCTCAGCCTAAAATAATATCAACAGAAGTGTCAGCTACTACATACTGATTCCCACAAGGGTCAGGCACTCTGCTAGATTCTTGACATAGATTAAGTCATTTAATTTTCACAATAAAGCTACATGTTGGGAATAACTATTATTATTTTACAAATGAAGGTTATCTGACTTGGCCCAGGTCACATTGCTCAGGAAGGTTATCTGACTTGGCCAAGGTCACATTGCTACCCACAGGATGATGAATTCAGGTGTTCTTGTTTCAAGACTCTAGGCTGTGCTGGACCCAGGAGTAGGTTGATACCGTGGAAACAAAGTCCATGAACACAAAAGCTTTGGAGGAGTTTACAATGCAGACAGTACAGGTTTGACCCCATTCTCTTTCCAGCCCCACCCTTTCCTGCTAGTCCTTCCTTCTTCCTATGGGACACCCCTTGCCTTCCCCATCCCACCCCACTCCTCTGTGGCCTCAGGCAGAATATTGACACTAAACATTCACAATATATTTTGCTTACCTTTCTCTCCATTGGATTGTGAGTTTCTTGAGGGCAAAGACTTATTAGTCTGTTATCCTCTGCAAGGATCTCAGAGCCTGGCAGAGTCTCAAAAACTCCAAAATTAAGGAAGGCATGAAAAAACCATGAACAAATGATAAGGAATGAATTGCCCTTTCAAATCTCAATCTGTACACAAGAGTTTGATCACAGACGCAGGGGGCGTGCTAGGTATTCTCTGGATGGAGAAAGGAAGTAGGGATTCAAACTCTCAGCTTAAAAATTGAGGGGGTTGAGCTGGGTCATATCTAAGTCCCCTTCATGGCACATCACAGTGACTCTTAAGGAGTCTGAAGGGAAGAAAAAAGTGAGAGAGTGCACTGTCTCTGTCTGCTCCCATCTTTTTTTGACTGGGTGGTAAATTCCAACAGAGATGCATGTGTAGACAGTGGGGATTACCCCAGCACACTGTGAGCCTCGATTGTATCGCAAACATCCTGGGAAGAGGGAAACAAAGAAGAAAGGGACTTTGGGGGACAGAGGCAGTAAATGGATTCGTTCCAAAGCAATGAAAGCAAACGTTTACTACTTTATCATCATGCATTTCAAGTTTTGAACACCTATGCCCCACAGGAGCTATTAGAATTCAACCGGTTGAGATTTCAAGTCTGCCTTCATGAACTCTGAGAATGGCTATACAAAAGTAGAGGGGTAGCCTAATGGGCCAAAAGGAAATAGGACCCAACTCAGAGGTCTTGCACAGAAGACTTATTGCCATTGCGTCACTTTACCATTTCCCTAACAGAGTTGATCCAGAAATGGAGAGAATGGAAGCCACTATCAACCCCATGTTTAACATTCTGAAAACAGCACAGCCATCTTGGGGCCTTTATCTCGGCCTGAATCTCAGCTCACCTGCCTTGGCCTTCCTCAGCCTGTGAGCATGATCTCTGCCTGGGGGGAGAGTTACTGGTAACAGGCACAGTGAACACTGTCCCTGGGGGAAGGAGGACTCAGGTCACATAGCGCATGACATCATCCTGTTGCTGAGGCTCTGAGGACTCCAACGATACCCTCAGCTCCCCAAGGACTCTGCTGGGCAGGTCCTGCAGGGACCACGTGTGGCCGCAGTTCTTTAAGTAATGAGTATTATAGCTGTAAAAGTGAGGCCAATATTGGCATCCTTTCCTCATACAGAGAATAACCTCACTGGGCTGGGAGCCAGGGGAAGAGAGAGAGGGGGCACATGCTCCTAACCACACCTTGACCCTCCTTTAAAACTTTCCATGGCTTTCCAGCACTGACAGGAAAAAGTCCAGATCTCTCTGTGGCCTCAAGGCCCATCATGGGAACCACTCTCCCCTCCTGCGCCCCACCGCTGCCACACACACAGACCCACCCTACACACAGAACTCCTTTTCGAGCTTCGGCAAAATACACTTGGCTCCCCAAAGAAGCCACACACCAGTTCCAGCCACACACCTGTGAATACACTGTCCTTCCTCCTGACTGGGCTGACCTCCCTCACCTCTCCAGCTAGCTCCTACTCATTTTTTTTTTTTTTTTGGTATGAAAATGTTTATTGCAGGATTTTTTTAATTAATTTTTTATGGTGACACTGGTTAACAAAATCCAATAAATTTCAGCTGTACACTTTAATAGTAAGGCATATACATGTTTACACTGCGTGTTCACCTCCCATAGTTAGATTTCTTTCTGTCACCACGTATTTGCCCCCCTTTACTCCGTAGGCCTGCCCCTACCCTCTGGCAACCACTAGTCTATTGTCCAAGCACACATGACACCCCCTCTGGGAGCCTTTCCCTGGCTCAGGAAATAGTCGTTCTCACCCTTGTGTTTCCCAGAGCACATGACAGAGACAGTGATTAAGAACAGCTAACATGAGAGCTGAACATAAATCTAGCATTTTTAAAGGGAAACCCACAGGGAGTGGACTTTTTAAATTATAGGAAGCATAGGAGGGAAAGTTTAGATGCTGAAGTACAAAGCGGAAAAGGAATTTTCAGTAAGGGTGGGGATTTTACTGTAGTCCTCATTCCACATCATTACCCAGCCGCCTGGTTGCTTTGCAGGTTTTTATTATGAAGCTTAGCGCTTTGCTTTTAATTTTAAAAGTAATACATGATCACTGTAGTTCAGTTTTAGAAATCTGGATTTATAAAATTAAAAGATGTTTCTTGTCTCTCTTCATTTTGGCCTGGGATCTATCTAGGCAGAGAACATCCTTACTTCTTCAAATATTCCGAATTCAAGTCCTTTGTCAGATTGTATTGCAAATATTTCTCTCCATCTTTGGATTGCATCATTACTTTCTTAATGACTTCTTCTGATGAACAGAACTTGTAATTTGAAAGTCGTCAGGTTCATCAATCACTTCATCATAGTTAGATTTCCGTGTGTGCTTTATTTCCCTAACTAAAGTCATGAAAATGTTTACATATTTTATCTTATAGAAACATTATTTGCCTTTTACGTTTGGATCTAAATCTGCCCGATATTATCTTTGTAAACCCTATGGAATTTTGACTGGAATTCCATGTTGCATCTATAGACCAACTGCAATATTGAATTGCATCTTAGCAGTATTGAATGTTACAATCCATAAACATTGTATATCTCTCATTTATTTAAGCCTTTAATTTTTTTGAACATGTTTGATAATTTGCTGTGTGGAGTCTTGTAAATATTGTTATATTTATTTCTAAATATTTAATTGTTCAATGTTATTGAAAATATTTGATTGAAAATACTTTTTGTTGAATTTTACATTCTAGTTTCTTGCTAGATTCATTTATTGATAACAACTTATATATAGATTGTTTTGACCTACCTACACAAATAATCATATCATCTGCAAATAATGACACTTTTATTTTTTTTATTTTCGATCCTTACACCTTTTATTTCCTTACTTTGCCTTAATCTGTTGGCTGGGGCCTCCAAAAAGATGGTGAACATCCTTGTCTTGTTCCTGATTTCAAGGGAAAAGCTTTCAACATTTCACCATTATGCATATTTTTTTCTCTAATATTTTTGTGCATACCCATTGTCAGATTCAGAAAGTTTTCTTCCATTCCTAGCTTTCAAAGAATTTTTTAATGAATGGCTGTTAAGTTTATCAGATGATTTTCCTGCACCGACTGAGATGATCATATACTTTCTTCTCTTTGTTAATGTGGTGAAATGATTGATTGATTTTGTACTTTAAAAACTAAGCCTGAAATAAATTCTTGAAATAAACTTATCCTGGTTATATACCATTTTGAATACTTTAGGATTTGGTTCTCTGTTTATTTGGGATCTTTGGTTTTGAATAAAATTGGTCTATAGTTATTTTTCTTAGAATGTCCATCCCAAGTTTTGATCTGCAATGCTAATTTCATAAAATCAGTTTGGGAGAGTTAGTTATGTTTTCTGATAAAGCTAAAGATAACAACTACAAAAACCACATATAATGTAAGTACTTACCAAATTTCCAGAGGGAAAAAATGCAAAGGAAATACACTTTACAGAGCAAAATATTGGGGGGAGAGGGGAGTGAAAGAAGCATAAAACATATAAACCAGAGTGACAGTAAAAATGAGTTTTAGATTTTTCTATTAAAAACAACATCTGAAAAATCTCATCTCACTATTTTACTACAGGCATATCTAAAAAAAATTACGCAGAAAGTTAAGACTAAAAGGATGGTAGACAAATACACACAAAAATAATGATCGTGGCACTATTATGTCAGATAAAATAGAATTCAAAGGGAAAAGGAATGTGTTTGTTATCTATTGTAAAAAATAGTACTTCAAAACTTAAAATGACAAACATTTATTATCTGACAGTTTCTGGGGAGCAATAGCCCGGCAGCGGCTTAGCTGAGTGGTTCTGGGTCTGGGTCTCTCATGGGGTTTCAGCTAGAATGTCAACCAGGGCTGTGGTCATCTGAAGGTTTGACTGGGGATGGAGGATCTGCTTCCAAGAATGTCCTCCAGACACAGCAGCACAAGTGACCCAAGAGGGACGAGCAGCCACAATGAAAGCTGCAGCTTCTTTATGTGACCTAATTTCCAGAGTTGCACCCTGTCACTTTTGCTTCATTCTATTCTTAGAATTGGGTTGCTGAGTCCAGCCCACACTTAGGAAGAGAGCAATTAGATCTCTCTAGTTTAAGGAGTAGCATCAAAGAATTTATGAACATATTTTTAAAACCATCACATGAAGCACGGAACACTTTAAAAAGATGATTATATACAGAACCACAAAAAAAAGTATCAACAATTACACACAGCAGAAGTTATATAGGCCGCATTCTTTGACTTCAATAAATAAAACAGCTTAACTAGTTTATATTATAAAGATAACCACTAGACCAAAAGTACAAACCTTCCAAATTATCAGAAGAAACACATAGATGCACACGAACAAACACAAATACATTGTAACATATTAAAAATTCAGAAGAAATAATAAAAACAGAATTCATAATATAAATTTGATGATAGAATTAAGTATAAGCTTACCTGACATGCTAAGTGTTGCAAGTGGATGAAACTTGCTTAATAAAAGGAAACAACTCACAGATTTGATAGTTATGTGTAATGATAGTTATTATACCATTATTTGTAATGGTAAATATTACAGATAGCTTTAATTTCTCTCACAAGTGAGGTGGCTAAGTAAATTATAAGTTTCGCACAATGTCACAATATATAGCTCCTAAAAAGAATAAGCAATTCAAAAAAAAGAATAAGTTAACTCTCTCTATATTAAATAAGACATAATCTTCAAAATATATCATTTTTAAAAAGCAAGATAAAGATATTTGTAGTCTGTGACTCTACTGTGGTTTTGAAAATAAAAAGAATGTGCTTATTTTTAATACATCTCTGGAAAGGGTCATAATAAACCAGTAATACTGGTCACTGATGGGAAGAGGAGAAAGATAGTTGGGGGGAAGAGAGAAGGGAGAAACTTGCCTTGTACTGTCTTCCTTTTGAGTTTTATATTTGTATATAAATGAATATTACCAATTAAAATTTTTATTAAAGAAATTTTAATAAAGTTTTAATTAAAACTTTAATTATTTTAACAAAAATAATTAAAATTTAAAATTTAATCAAGCAAAGAATAGACTAATTGAATTGACTAAGAACAATGTAAAATATTTTTTCAGTGGTTAAAAATTTACCTCCAATAATGGCTCTAGTTCTTTAAACTTTCCAGGAACATAGCAAATAAAAACTATTCCACATCACAGAAGAAAAATAGGAAAGCTGTTCAGATGTAATACAAAAGTAACAGAGCACTGAAACGAAAACCTGACAAAAATAGCATAAAAAAAGAAATTAAAAAAAAAACTACACACCCACTTCATGTACTCTATTTACCTGTGGAGTCAAGAAAATACTGTCAAGTTGAAATTAAAGATCTTGCAAATGGATTAGAAAATGACAAACATCCTAATATAAAAATGGGCAGAGAAGACAGAAAATTCAGGAAGAATATATGAGGCACTGAATACATAAAACCATGGTCAACATCAGTAGTAATGAAGGAAATGGGGAAAAAAAGATTCATGAGCTATCATTTTATACCAGGTTATTAAAGATGTAAAAGATTGAAAACACCCAAGTTTGTTTAGGGTGTGGAAAATTGGACACTTTCATAGACTGTTTCAATCTGGCAACATGTATTTTTATTTTTGACTCAAGAATTTTGCTTCTAGGAATTTATCCTAAGGAACGAATTGGTAGAAGGTCCTACAATACAATGTATATACAATACTGTTCACTGCGGCAGTGATGTGGGCACTTAAAAACTCAATTATGATATATCCATATAATACAGTTTGTTGTAGCCAGTAAAAATGATAACATAGATTTATATACTGGAAAAGGTACACTTATGGAATGTCCATTTACTTGAAATCTTTTGCAGCCATTAAATACTATGCATTTGAAAATTATTTAATGACAAAGGAAAATGCTCACAGTAAATTTTAAAATGTTGCAAAAAATAGTGTAAATAATATCTGTAAAAGTCTCACACTTTTGAATTTAAAAATATAGGAAGAAACTGCACTGAAAAGTTTAATAGTATTTACTCTGGGTGGTGGAATTGTGTGATTCTTTTTAAATTTTTCTGAATGAACATTCATTACTTTTATACCATGTAAAAAAAATTATATCTATACCTATATCTACAAAACCTGGACTATCTGCTTTTCGTTTATTTCCACCTCCACATCCTCACTCCCCTACCCTGGAAAGGTAGAGTCAAAAAAATGAGGAACACTGTTTTTGCTTGGCCCTATGGCTTTGTAAGAGTTAATTAACTCCTAGTTAACACCTTAACTTGGGAGGAGCTTCCGACTTCAGATTGGATGATGGTGACATCGTGCTAACAGCAGGAACAAATAGTAGCGTCCTGGCTCAGAAAGTTTCCTTGAGACCCGGATGTTTTCATGAGGTGTCTGGAACGCTAGGCAGACACTTCCAATCTAGACGTGGCCACCCACAATGCAGACCTGTACCTTCTCGCTGTGTCTGATTTCCAGGCACGCTCCGCCTTGGAGTCTTCTCCGAGTCCGTGAGGCCTGGCCCTTGCAGAGCAGCTCTGGGAAGGGCTCTGCTTCCCTCTCCCAGGCCCTCTGTGCCAGAGCTTCAACGCTTTCTTTCCGGCCCCTCCTGCTGCTTGTTTTTCACCGGGTGGCCCTGTATCCTGAGAGCCAATGCAGATGTTTCCGTTTGTCCCCACGCCTTCACCCATCCTCTGGCGCCCCAGACCAGCGGTTACGCCCTCTCTCCCTTGACTGTTCGGGCTTCCCCCTCCTAGCCTCAGTTCTGAAAACAAAACCCTGCTTAAGGGCACCAGTGATCAAACTGACAGCCATATCGAATAGGCTGTTGTTGTCTTAATGTTACCTTTTCCTGATTTTGAGGGTAATGTTTTCTCTTTAGAAAACGAGGGGTGGGGAGGGACGGCGGGGATCCCATGTAAACATCTCAGCCAGAAATAGCCATAGTTAACAATATTGGGTATTTGCTTCCAAAAATACGATAGATATACAAATTTGGAGTTGCTCTGATTATACTGTGTTTTAATTCGGCCTTTGCCAAGTAAGCATTTCCTGTGTCTTTAAATATTCAATTATTTAAAAAAAAATATTTTAGTGGCTTCATAGTATTCCAGCATATGGAATGATTTAACGATTCCCCTTCCCTTGTATATCTAGACTATTTCCAGCTATTCCCTATTTTAAATAGTTCTGTAATGAACAAGGATCCCTTGTACACAAATTGTCCCAATATCTGACTATTTCCTTGAGATGCAATCTTAGGGATATCATTTCCCTCCAAATATTTGGGTTTACCCTCCTTTCTTGTCATTCTAACTGAAATTAAAATCATTGTCTAATTTCAAAACCAAACAGGGATTTTTGACTGCTTATTCTGGTCTTTTTCTTTTTTTAAATTCAGTAAAAGTTTTATAGTTCTGTTTAAAAATTTAATCCAAGGTAGTTTGTTTGGGATGCTTTCGTAAATGGTATCTTATTTCTATTATATTTTCTAGTTGGGTATTGCTGGCATAAAGTGTTAATTTTTATAAACTAATGGCACTTGAATTTACTTTATCAAATCTCTTATTGGGTTTTTTTTCAGTTGATTCTCTTGGGTTTGCAGGCAATTATTACAGTAGCAAACTTATTTTCTTTCTTAAAAATATGCCCCTCACCTTCGTCTCCTTGCCGGGTTTCTCAAGTTTATCTTTCATATTCCTTGCTCATTTGTTCTCAGGCTGTTACAATTCAGATCTTTACTGCCTCTTCTATGGGTTTCACATCTGCTGTTACCTTTTCAGTTCTGAAATTCTGCTTTACCTCATTCATTCCATTTTAGCTTCCTGTCCTTTTGCTTTTTCTGCTCCTGTTCAAATTGAGATGACTCCTTATTGAGGATGCCAACGATTTCTTCTGGATGTTGCAGACAACCTTTTAAAGGGATATATGCTCCACTGAGTCTTTGATTCTTCTCCTTTGTTCTGAGGTATTTTGTCATGCTCCCATGTTGTTTTTAACCAACAGACAGATCTTCAAAGGAATAGATACCTAACTAGACACGTGGATTCCATCAGCCTCACACAAGATCCATTCAGGTGACAATGTTTACAACTGAGGGCAGTTCTTCAGGTGCCCAAGCTTCTAGCACTTCTCGGCTTCTCTCAGACAAAAGTGGGGCGTTGATTTGCATTTCCCTAAAAACTAGCGATGTCGACTATCTTTTCATATGTCTGTTGGCCATATGTATGTTTTCCTTGGAAAAATGTCTATTCAGATCCTCTGCTCACTTTTTAATCGGATTTTTTGTTATTGTTATTGAGTTGTATGAATTCTTTATATTTTGGATGTTAGCCCCTTATTGAAGGTATCGTTTGCGGATACCTTCTCCCATTCGATTGCCTTTTTGTTTTATTGATGGTTTCTTTCGCTGTCCAGAAGCCTTTTAGTTTGAGGTAGTCCCATTGACTTATTTTCTTTTGTGGGCGGAGGGCAAATTGGGTAAAGGGAGTCAATATGGTTGCAGAAGAAAACTAGACTTTGGGTGGTGAGCATGCAATAGAGTATAGAGATATTGAATTATAATGTAGACCTGAAATTTATATAATGTCATTAACAAATATTATCTCAAAAAAATTTAGTATAAAAAAGTGGGATGGATCTGCTGTCTGGAGGTGGGATCTTCTAAACCTACAGCTTTCCCAAAACTATTTAAAATGTGAACTAATAAAAAGAGACACAAGCAATAAACCCATGTGCATCGCAGTACAGGTCTTTCCTATCGCTGCGTCATTTCGTAAGGACTATACCCCCTGGGATGCACATGTGGTGCTGCCACCACTTCCCCTGCTTTCTGTCTGGCTGTTTTCTGGGATGTGCAGTAACTGAATGGGTATGGCAGGATGGAGAGAAGAAAACACTATTCTGTATAGCTCGGGAGCAGCAGAGGGTTAGGATATGTAAGGAAAGTCCCTTAATTAAAATAATACTCTCTCAGTCTCAAAGGTGAAGAGATCATTTCCATGTGAAGAGAATGGCTGGATCTCACAACCTCAATTTTGTTTCCCAAATTCACTCCACAGGTATTAATCATTCACTCCACAGGTATTATGCATTCACTCCACAGGAATTAATCTCAGCTCCCCTTTCGCCACTGTGCTATCATCCAGGGGCTCACAGTGGGGATCACTCCTCCTTTAATTCCCACAGCTGAGACCAGGTTTACAGAGAGTAAACAGGAATAAAGCAAATAGCCAAGGGGCATGACTTCGCAGCATCAACAAGACCACCTCATTAGAACCCAAACGCCCAACATCAGAAACCTCTGTAGTGTCTGGTCCACATAGTACAGTTAGAGGAGAGACAGAGGGAGGGACAAAGTTACTTTTGATGTCTTTTGGGTGGCTGTTTCAAGAGGCAAAGTGCTGAAAATCCAACTCCCCTGGCTTTGTAATTAGGGCATTTTTCATTTCTGGCCGTCTATTACTTCTTGATGATGTTTTCATCTTTTCTTCTGTCTTCACTGATATTGGGAGCTGTGCCAGGGGTTACGATTAAACTGAAGTCAGTGTTATTGTCCCTCCTCATTTTTACCTGACTTTCTGGGTCTTTTGACATTATTGCTCATTCCCTTCCACCTTCAACATGTTTTTGTTTTTGTATGTGTTTTTTGTTTATTTGCTTCTGACACACCACGTTCCCTTGATCTGCTTCACTTTCTCTATTCACTCCGTGCATCTTTAACCCAGAATCCTCAGCCCACCTCTAAAATGTGTCAGAGCTCCACAGGACTGTCTGTGCCTCTTTGGTTTATTCTAAACAATCTGCATGTGAGAGCACAGCCTTCAGTGACCTCAACAAGACACCCTGCTAATAACTCCTGACTATATCTCCCATCTAGATCCTGAGCCACAGAGCTATATCTAATGATCCTCTCTATACTTCCACCACAATGTCCCTCTGCCCCGACACACAACACTGCACCTGCCTGGTCTCTTCTAGTCCACACCTCAGTGACTAGCACATCACTCAAGCCAGAAACCTGGCACCATCGCACTCCTGACATGCCTCACCTGGAACATTCATTCCACCATGATGCTTCCTGACCATCCTAGTACCTCCAGTATCTCTAATACCCATTTCTCCTCTTTATCCCCACTCACTCTCCCTTAGTCCAGGCCCTCACAAGCCAAACTGCCTCCATCATGCCACATTTACTGCAGATTTGGGGATGGCAACTCTAGATCAGGGTCTAGCTCTGCTACAGCTTACTCACGTGACCTTAGACAAGTCTCCCGCCCTCTTAAGCCTGTCTCACACGGTGGTCAGGTGGTAGAGGGGATTAAAACAAGAGGACATGTGTGGAATGCTTTGTAAGAAAATAAAGGAGTTTCACAGGCTGGTAGTTATTGAAGGACCCTTTTAACCCATAGCTAAAATAAAGGGGGAGGCAAAAGAGCCTGAACATTTGTTGAGCCCCAAGTATGTGTTGTGCCCCATGGAGGGCACCGATCACGCACAGCTTGCCTCACTCCTCAGGACTCCATGTTGCCACTTCTCCAAAGAGTGGAGTAGGATCGCAGACTCCTGTCCCTGGGGGACGGCTGAAATGGAGCTTGACCCTCCAACTTGTTTCCATGTGCCTTTATGTCCCTCTTGGGTCCATATTGTTCCCAGCCTGTCTGTTCTCTGAAATACATTATGCAAATCCCAGCTAGTCCAGTATCCATAGAAACCAAAATCTCCCATCTTCCTCAGCCTGTTCCCTAGCAAAAGAAACCCACCCCAGCGACACCCACGAATAAGGACAAAGAGCATCCAGAGCAGGAGGAGCTTCCCTCTGCCCTGGGGTATCATGCTTTAACAGTCATCAAATCCATCTTGCCTGGTCCTCCAGTTACGGCTGGGGAAAGGAACCGGTGGCACAGGCCAGTGCAAGAAGCTGCACTGTCTTTTTGAAACCTTGAAGAGAAATGCTACAACCCCCAGCACAAATAGTCATCTTTTGACCAATCCAAATAGCTCTGCTGCCACTGAGATCATATTCATGGTGGACATGAGTCACTATTTGATATCATCTTTAATCTGGTACATACAAGCACATGAGCCATCACTGGAACGTGACAATACAATTTTATTGTGTATGACTGATTACTAATTTTAGGAACAATTTTTCAAGACCTGCTCCCCTTTAGAATGACCTTTTCTGTACTTCAAACATTATGACTCGTCTTCTTTGCGTCTCTACACTCAGAACACAAGGCAAATCCTGCCTGTTACCACGCCCAAGTTCTGGAATGTTGGTTGGCAGCAGTCCCTGCTGCGTGCAAGACACTAGGCTTTTGCTAGCGACAAACTGGATCACAGGATGTTAGAATTGGAAAAGACCTCGAAAAACACGCAAGCATCCTGGTTACCTGATTACAGAAGCTGAATGGCTTTATCGAAAGTCCCATGGCTATTTAGTAGCAGAGCCAGGTAAGCAGACTCTCAACTGCTAAGTATGTGCCAGGTCCTATTCTAAGTGTTTCACACATTTGCTCATTTAGTCTCATAACCACCTTATGAGGTAGGTTAGCTCCATTAATCTTAAGGTATTTTATTATTTCCAGTTTTTACATGATGAAACTAAGGCACCGAGAGGTTAAGTAACTCCCAAGGTCACACGGTGGTTGAGTCAAGAGTTTGAACTCAGCTTGTCTAATTCCATATCCCGACCTCTTAACCACTAGGCTACTTAGGTCACTAAACACCTTTGTGAGGACTGAGATTTTTAAAATGTATGTTGAGGTCTCAGGTTTAAGGTTTACCTTCTAATGCCAAGAGCAGCTAAATTCTACTTAGTTTTCTCGTTTTAAAATCCTTGGGTAAAATATTTAAAAAAGAACAAAGAGCTAAATCCACCAGTTGAACTGACTGCATGAAAACATCTATGACAAACCTCCCCCTTGAGGGGAAGAAATTATTTTAATAACACTTTATTTTTTCTCCTCTTGTTGGGTTGCTTAGGGATACAGATCTAGAGTATCTGCTCTTAAATTACAGTGTATTGGGAGAACCAGATATACTCATGAACAGAATATTGCTGTGCATAGAATATCTCGAGAAGGATTTTTTTAAATGGTAATATGATTGCCCACAAGGAGGGGAGCCAAGTGCTTGGGCAAAAGTCAGGGAGACTCTTCTAGTACTTTCTGTACTTTTGGTATTTGCAGCCATGTAAATGGATTATCTAATCAAACAATACACAAATTAGAAACAAGATCTCACTTGTCTTTTTGTGTTGCATGTCTGTATGTATGACTCTGAATCCTATTTTTCTTGGTTACTACAACACAACCATTTTTCCATGTTATTGAAAATTTCCATAAACATAAGTTTCATGAACATAACCTTGTTAAAAATCTCAAGAAATTTAGGCACTCCCAATACAGATAACTTACATTTCTCAATTTCCTTTGGGATTCTTTATTAGTGTGAATCATGATGTCAACATTCAGAACCTCCCACTTTCTGAAGAATTAGCCAACATGTATTAAGTTTATAGATAAGATAAAAAAAGTTCAAGATAAACGGCATTTGTATTGGAAAAAAAAAAAAAAAAAAAAACCCCTACCAAACCTGTTATGGTGAGGTACAGTGGAGGGGGAAGAGAAGCCTTCTATATTCCTGTGATTAGGTCTCAGCCTTTTATTTAGCTTGTGTCTCTGGCGAATTAGCCAACATGTATTAAGTTTATAGATAAGATAAAAAAAGTTCAAGATAAACGGCATTTGTATTGGAAAAAAAAAAAAAAAAAAAAGACCTCATTCAATCCCCACAATGGCCTGAGGTAGATATTCTAATTCTCATTTTAGACAAGAGAGCAGAGGTTCAAAAAGTTCAGGCAGCTCGTAAATGATCTGATTGGTGTCTGGGTCCAGGAATCTGGATTTAGGTTCCTTCTCTCTACTAAAGATGCTACCAGTTTTGTGAACTTTGAGGACAGCTCCCCTGAACTCCAGTGCACACACACACTCACTAATCATTTGTTACTCCCCAGCAGCGGACCTGGAACTACGAGTAGAAGGATGAAGATGGTGAGGTTCCTGCACTCAAGTCTCCATGCACAGAGGACACAGCAAAGGCAGCTTTGCTACCAAGAGCCCTTCCAACAGAATGGACGACATGCAGTGACAGCCAAAGAGCCCTGGGCAGGTCTTGGAAGGTACCACGGAGCCAAGACAGACAACTGCAGGTAAGTAAGGGAGGATGAAGGCCCTGCAAGGAAAAGCCACAAGAGGCAGCTCCCAGGGGTGTGTGTGTGCCTAGGGCTCAAGAAGGCTGGGCACAGTCTGTTCAGAGAATGGTGGCAAAGGTGGGTAGGAATGCAGGGGGCGGCTCTCGAATGTCACTCTAAAGAGCTGGGAAAATTCCAGGGTAGCAAAGTCATTCTGTGTGCCAAGGATCCTGACACTGTCACTTTACTACCCATGGGGGTCATGGTCAACTAACAGACCCTCAGACTCTGTTGAGAGAAACTTCATCCTCCACAAGCAGGAGGAAGCAAGCAAGGAGATGGCCACTGTGCACCTAATTCTGACCAAAAAATAACTGGCGGCCGATGCAGAAGTGACAGGGAGCCACGGAGGTCAACGAGGTACCTTACGTGATCTCCTTTGGTGCTCACAACTCACTTCCAGTGGCTGCTATTGTAAAGTGCTCACGTGAGACAGCACTGTGCAGGCATGCTTCATCAGATCTGCATGAGGTGGTGGTTATCCCCATTTTTACAGATGGGGACGTGAGCTCAGGAAAGCAAAGAGTGTGCCCAAGGAGACACGGAACGTAAGTAACAGACAAAGTAACAGATGTCAGGACATTCCACAAACAGCTAGCCATCTGAAAAGGCAACAAGAAGCCTGGGCTGTTTGGAATGTACATGTGATGAAGTCAGGGAACTTCAGGTCGAGAGGCAGAGCTGGAGAAAGAGGAGCTCCGAATCCTGCCCTGGAGAACTAACTGTACCTGGGCAGGTAGGGGTGGGGTCATTTGGATGAGAGGTGAGACTGAAGGCTGGTGCGTCTGGCAGCAGCACGTAGAACAGACTGAAAGTGGGAGAAGCTGGAGAAGGGGAAGCTGCCTGGTGGGCTGCTGTCAGGATGTAGTGATGAGTCGGAGAGTGCAAAGGAGATGAGCGAGTGGAACACAAGGGTAGGAAAGGGTTCAAGGGAAGAAAGAACAGACTCTCAGACTAGAGCTCCCTGTCCACAAGACGACTGCCTCTCGTCCAAGCCAAAATCCAGAACTTGAACTATATGGGCTTAAGGGCAATGTCGAAGGTGACAGTTCTGGGATACACAAGCAACAAAAGAACAAAATAAACAAACTGAACAACGTTAAAATTAAAACATTTGTGTTTCAAAGGACATCACTGAGAAAGTGAAAAGACAATCCATAATCTGGGAGACTGTTTTTGCAAATCATATATCTGATATGGGACTTCTATCTAGGATATGTAAAGAAGTCTTACAACTCAGTAATTAAAAATACAAATAACCTAATTAAAAAAGGGCAAAGGATCTGAAGTCAATTCTCCTAAAAACATATGCAAGTGCAAATAAGCGCATGAAAAGATGCTCAATGTCATTAGGAATCAGGGAAATGCAAATCAAAACCACAATGAGATACCACTTCAACCCCAATAGGATGGCTAAGTTAAAAGAGAACAATAATAGGGCTTGATAAGGGTATGGAGCAACTGGAACCCTCATACACTGCTGGTAAAAATGTAAAATGGTCCAGCCATGTTGGAAAACGGGCTGGTAGTCCCTTAAAAGGTTAAACAGTCACCACATGATCCAGCCAATATATTTTCCAAGAGAGTAGAAAATATATGTCCGTACAAAAACTTGGACAAAAATATTCATAGCAGCATTATTCGCAATAGTTAAAAAAAAAAGTGGAACAATCGAAATGTCCACCAACTGAATGGAAAAATATAATGTAGTCTATGCATACAACAGAAAATTATCTGATAATAAAAAGGAATAAAGTCAAACACATGTTACAACATGGATGAACTTTTGCTTACAAGAACACTAAAAGGAAAATGTCAAAAAGGAAAGTGGGCTTTAGCTAAAATATCATTTTTATTTTTGTAAAAATGGTCCTAGGCTATCTAAATGATCCCCGTTAAAAAAAAAAAAATCATCTAACATCTAAGGTGGAAATAAAAAACATTTTTAAAAGTTTATTATAACTAACAAAATAATTTCAGGTCAAGATAATTATATAGAAATTATATTAGATGGGCTAGATAAATACTTTATCATAGAGAGTGCGCACTGGCCTCAGATATGTTTGGTTTCAAAGTGCCTTGAGCGCTTCTGCGTCTGAGCACCTTTAGAGGGGCCCGCTCACGAATTTACCAACACCCTCACGCTTCCAACCGGTTTGCCTTTACTCAGTGGCATTTCCCAGCATGTCCTTCCTGGGCCCCTATCGAGGTACACATCACTTTTATGACCAATTTATAGTTCTGAGTTACCATTTTCTGTTTAAAATGTCCATTTCTGTGAACCGAGGGGGCACGGGCAGGGGAAAGGATGTGAGTCCTTGGTCACGAACGTGTCCCCAATGAGAACGTTGCTCCTACAGGAAAGTATTTCCTTTTACAATGTCGTCCCCAGGACATGATGAGTTGACCATTAAAAATTACCTGTAGGCATGTGTGAGGCAGGAAAGGTGGAGGTGTAAAGTGTGTCGGCATGGCAGAGGGAGAGGAAATCGGGATGAAAACACAAAAGGTGGCAGAGCGAAAATGAGCAGGTTGAGGTCTCCAAAGACAAGGGGGACCTCCCTTCCTTCACACTCCCGGGATACCCCTAGACTGCATCCTCTTCCTTCCTTCCTAACCAAGAAGGGCTCCTCTTTCGTTCCCTTCCCATACCTTTGTAACAGTGACCAGAGGAATATCCCCCACAGCAATTACAGAAGCATATCCTCTTCCAGTCCTGCTGTCTCATTTATAGGTGAGGAAACCAAGGACCAGAGAGGGAATGAGTCTAAAGCATGATTTTAAAATTGTGTTTTTTAAGTGCTCTGGAACCTTCTGTTCAGAGAAAATAGTCCAAGAAGAGTGAACACATACATCAAAGCTGATCTGATGGGCAGCCCTGCCTCCAGCCCTGTGGGCCCCAAGGAGGAGGCACTGTGAGAGTTTTAAAATGCTGATTTCACGTGACAGAGGAGCAGAGCCCTGGTCATGCCCCAAAGCCATGGCTATGGCCCTGTATTAACTATATTTTATTATATTCTGTATTCTTGATACTCTGACATCTGGAGCTCACTGACCATGAAGAACTGCTGCCCCTACCCCAAGACTAGCCAAACTAGCAAATCCTAAACCTGTCCACCCTGTACCTGCCTCCTTTGCTCCTTCCCATGGAAACCACAAGAGTCTCTGGCCCATGTTCTCCCCTTACCCTCCCTCTGGCTCTGAGGGGCCCTGGTGCTTTGCTGTGTGGCTCCCATGGCACAGCCCCTCCTCTTAGGAACTGTTAGTAACTCTTTCCAATGGCAGTTGTCTCGTGGTCTGTTGGCCTCACCATACCTGGATAATACTAAAAGCTATGTTTTAAAACAGGTCTATTTTAGAGGCAAACATCATCGCCAGAAATCCTGGAATTAGGATTCAGAAAATTCACAATTCAGAATATGCCACGACTCTGGTAAGAGCCTGGCCACTGGCTGCCTCCTGAAGGGCTGTCTACTGTGATTGGAGAAGGAACCAAAAATGAAGGGGGAGGATTGGAACCTGGAGCCATGGAGAAGGACCAAATAGGTCAGTTGCAAGATCCTGTCAAGAAAGCAGGTGGTAGAGGAGCCCAGCCGAGTGTGGGCTCCAGGAAGAGGGGCGGAAAAGCAGCAGGATCATGGCGCAAGCCTCCGGGGCCAGCCTCAGCCATCCAGCTCCTCCTTGACCGTGATGCGCAGGGGGCAGATGCGCAGGGGCTCGGGGGGCCCGTCCCCTCGCGTGCCCCCTAGGTAGAAGTAAGGCCGCACCTCCCCAAAGCGGGCGTGGAAAGTGTAGAGGTGGCAGTGCCGCTCGGCATCGTAGAAGGACAGCTCGCCCTCTTCGCACTCCAGCTCCACACGCAGGCGGCGAGGGATGGCGGGGACCAGGGGCGACGTGGCTGGATCCGAGGTCACGCAGTGGTCACCCTCCACCCCCTGCGTGCGGCACACGTACCAGAAGCCTGAGCGGGTGTCGTGGTAGCAGCTGTGTGAGTGGCCCTCCACGCCGGTGTCCTGGCGCATGCGCACCACCCCCACCCGCCAGCTGGGCAGCGCCCCCAGGTCCACTTCCCAGGCATGGGAGCCGTGGGAGAAGGTACGTGAGCCCAGCAGGCAGGGCGCTGAGGAGAAGCGCTCAGGGTTCTCGACCTGCACGCGATAGCCATGGTTGGTGACACTGGTGAGGTCTTCGGACACGGAGAGCCAGCCAGCTGCAGTGTTGGGGTCAAAGCTGAAGGGCACTGAGGACAGAGCACAAAATTGGGGAAAATCAGCAAACCTAACATTCCATCCTCTGCCGTGCCCGTGATGCCCCAAGTCCCCTGAACTCACCAACAGTGTCCCACCTGGACCCAGTGCAAGGAGGGAGCTGCCTTGGGCTGAGGGGCGGTGTTATTGGTTGAAATGTGCTCAGCCAGAAAATGTGCGTAGAAGTCCTAACCCCCAGTACCTCGGAAGGCGACCTTATTTGTTTTAGATGTAAATAAACTGAAGTACAGTGGCCCCTTAATCCAATGACTATTGTCCTTACAAAAAGAGGAGCCACCAGACACATGAAGGGGGAAGGTCATGTGACCACAAAGGCGGAAATAAAAGTGCTGCAGCCCAGCCAAGGGTTGCTGGCAAACACCAGAAGTTAGGAAGAGGCAAAGAAGGATCCTCCTCTGCAGCGTTCAGAGGGTGTGTGGCCCTGCTGACACCTTGATTTTGGACTTCAAGCCTCTAGAAGTGGGAGAATAAATTTGTCGTTTTAAGGCATCCAGTTTGTGGTCCTTTGTTACGACAGCCACAGGAGGCCAATACAGGCAGGGATCCTGGTGTTCATACACCAACATTTCTTCTTGTAAAATCATGAGATCTTAGCTTGGGCTACTACAACAAAAGTACCACAGACAGTGGCTTAAGCAACAGAAATTTATTTCTCACAGTTCTGGAGGCTGAAAATCCAAAATCAGGGCACCCCGCATGGCCAGGTTCTGGTGAGAGCCCTCTTTTTGGTTTACAGATGGCCACCTTGCTGTGTCCTCACAAGAGAGAACGAGAAGAAGCCAACTCTCTTGTGTCTCTTCTTCCAAGGGCACTGATCCCATCACAGGGCTCCACCTTCATGACCTCATCCAATCCTAATCACCTCCCAATACTAAAACATTGGAGGTTAGGACCTCAACATATGATTTGGGCGGGAGGGGACACAGACATTCAGTCAACAGTACATGACATAGTGACTCATATGGGCTGATTTCACCCTAGGAGAAGTCGTCATGGACTGAGATATTTCATTATATACACAATGTTTCTAAGTAGGGAAGTCAGTTGCTCTTTCTGAAGAGGTGGCCAAGTGTCAGGACCCAAAAAGAAAGGAGTTCTGCCAGGAGGGGTTTGATCAGTGGGGCAAGAGTGGAGGAACAGGGTGCCGGGGGCCTGTCTGAATGAAGCTGGAGAAGGGAGGAGTCAAGGGATGACAAGGTCCAGTGGGGTGGGAGGCTGGAAGAAGTGAGTTCAGCTGGTTCTCTGCCTTGCATGTAGTTCTCCCCACTGCCTGTATCACCTGCCTGCACCCCCACTAACCAGATTCAACAGACATGACCATCTTCCTCCAGACGCGGTACTGCAGGGAGTCCAGGTACTTGCAGACATCGATGAGCATGCCGGGCTGGACGGGCTCTGGTTCCATGGTGCAGAAGAGGCTGGGAAGGGAGAATTGGTCTGGTGGGCAGGGCCAGGGCCATGCATCCTGGGCCTTACAGGGTCAGCTGGATTTAACAGACAAGACTTGCTCCCTTGCCTCGGGCCTAAATTCCCCAGCCACCTTACCCAAGGGAAACCCAGACTGGGCTGTGATAGGAGATGAGCACGGAATCAAAACTTGGTGGCTCATACCCCTTCAGGATTCAGTACTCGGGCTCACCCTGCCCCAGCGGGGATAAATATAAACAGGAGGTTCTCAGTCATGGTTCCCAAGCTTGTGGGCAGAAATCACACTTACACATCTGCACATAGGATGTCTGAGTCAGAAGGGACCTTAAGGGTCCTCCAGTGCAACAGTCTGAAGGTGTCACTGGCCTTTGCTTGAACACCTCCAGTGACGGGGAACTCACTACTGCTCAAAGCGCTCTCGTCCATCTCTGTGCGGCTCTGACTGGGGCATAGTTCTTCCTTATCCATCCCTGTGAACCCAACAACCATCAACACAAACCAGTATATGTCCTGAGGCTCTCAGAGGGAAGGGGCTAAGAAACAAGTCAAAATGTTGGGATAACCCACTGAGAACTACGAGCCATGTGCAGGATGGCACATTCTCTCTCCACACTCAGGAAAACAACACTGCGCCAGTGGGATGCCTTGAAAGAGGACTCTCTCCACCTCACCAGTCCCCAGCACTCCCTCTGTATTACACCCAGCTGGCTTCATTACCTGCCTGGCCCTGGAGGGAGCCACTGGAGTTTGCACCCCTGGTAGTTCTGACTGCTCTTTGCCTCCCCTCCATCAGCCTTGGCAACTTACCGGCGTTTTCGGCTCTTGTGTTTCTGAAACAGAAAAAATCACAGACACAAACATACACACAGAGAAAACATCAATTTGTGATCTCAAAAAGAGCCATACATTCCATGTTTGTGAATCGGAAAACTTAATAATGTTCAGATTTCCATACCCCCTCCAAGTCAATCTACAGATTCAATGCAATTCCTATCGAAATTCCAGCTTGATTCTTTGTAGAAATCGAGAAGGTAATCCTAAAATTCATATGGAAATTCAAGGAACCCAGAATAGCCAAAACAATCTTGGAAAAGAATGAAGTTGGTGACTCGCATTTCTCTATTTCAAAACTTATTAAAAGCAACAGTAAACAAGACAGTATGGTACTAACAGAAAAACAGACAAATGGACCAATGGACACCGAATGTCTAGAAATAAACTCTCAATTGGTTCTCTGTAAGGGTGCCAAGACCATTCAATGGGAAAAGAATGGACTTCAACAAATGGTGCTAGGACAACTGCATATCCACATGCAAAAGAATGAAGTTGGATTCCTACTTTGCACCATATACAAAAATCAACTCAAAATGGATCAAAGAATTAAATGTAGAGATAAAACTATAATACTTGTGACCTTGGATTAGGCTATGGCTTCTTAGACATGACACCAAATACACAAGCAGCAAGAGAAGACATAGATAAATAGGACTTCATCAATATTAAAAATTCTTGTGCTTCAAAAGGTGTCATCAAGAAAGTAAAAAGATAAGTCACAGAATGGAAGATAAATCATATCACTGAAAAAGGTCTAGTATCCATGTATATATATAACAAAATTTTACAATTCAACAACAAAAAGACAAGCAACCCAATTTTGAAAATGATCAAAGGCTTGAATGTACATTTCCCCAAAGAAGGTATACAAATGGCCAACAAGTACATGAAAAGATCATCAGCATCATCAGCCATCAGGGAAACGTAAACCAAAACCACAGTGAGATACCACTTCACACCTATTATGATGGCTATAATAAAACAGACAGGTAAGTGTTAGCCAAGATGTGGAGAAACTGCAATCCTCATACACTACTAGTGGGAATATAAAATAATGCAGTCTCTTGCAAAACAGCCTGGTAGTTTCTCAAATGGTTAAACCTAGAATTACCATATGATCCACCAAATCTACTCCTAGGTGCATATCCAAGAGAACTGAAAACATGTGTCCACTTAAAAACTTGTACACAAATGTTTATGGCAATATTATTCATAATAGCTAAAAAGAGGAAACCACCTACATGTCAATCAATTGATAAACAGATGAAGAAAATGTAGTATATATCCATTCGATGGAATATTATTCAGCCATGTACTGAAACATGCTACAACATGAAGTTTCAAAACATTATGGTGAGTGAAAGAAGCCTGTCACAAAAGGCTACATATTGTATAATTCCACTGATATGAAATGTCCAGTATAGGCAAATCTAGAGACAGAAAGTAGATTAGTGATTGCTAAGGGTTCATGTGGAAGACGGTGATAGTTAAAGGGCTTCTGTTTTTGAAGATGAAAGTGTTCTAAAATTGATTGTGGTAACTCTGTGAGTATACTAAAAACCCACTGAACTGTACTTATTAAATGAGTAAACTGTAGAGTATGTGAATTATATCTTAATAGAGCATGTGTGTGTGTGTGTGTGTGTGTGTGTGTGTGTAGAGGTGGGAAGGGAGAGGGGAGAGAGCAGAGGAATGGGGAGAGGGAGATGCAAAACCATCCCTGAAAGCATACTGGGTACTGGGCGAGATGACATTCTCAATTTCCTAGACAGAAACACACGGAATCCAAATTTTAGAACCCATTAAATGATTTTATTGCCTGGAGCATTTTGGAGACAGGAGACATCATGGTTCAGAGCTCTGTATGAGACAGAGAACTCACAAAGGTCCCCAGCCAGGATGTGACATCCTGCCTGCATGGAGGATGTCCCTCTCTTCCCACTCCACTCTACAAGGACTTCCCTTTCCAGAGAGTTCACTGTTGTCCACGTAAGCGAGATACTGATTTCTAAAACAGCATCTGAGTCACAAAACCTCCATAAAGACACAGTGACTCAGGGCAGGGGAGGGGCAGGGGTTGAAATCAATACGAGGAAGAAAAGAAAAGAAAATCTATACTGTTTTTTATCTTAATTTAATTTTACTATTTATATAATCCACAAGATAATTTTAAAGAAAGACTGACATTCCCCAGAATGAAGTGATGGGGGCCTTATCTTAAACTATTTGTTTAAACAAATTCCAGTGGTCTATAGTATATAAATGAAAACTATTTACACATACACACATGAAAAGGTTGTAGCTATTGTTTAGGTGACTTTATAATTTAGCATTTTAAAAGAAACTTTCTAAGTGATTTCATTTTGTACATATTCAGAATTTCTTTGTGTCAATATTTTAGGGAAGCATAAAGACAACGTCTTATCTGAATGAGGCTTCTTCCCTTTTGTAAAGTTTCATAAGACAGCGCCAAGTTCTGCCCTGCCTTGTAAACCTAATTTCTGTCTATTCAGAATACTTAAGAATGGTAATAACATTTATTGAACAATTATATAGTGCCAGGTTCTTTTATGCTTCATCTGATTTTTTTATACTAGTTTCGGGTATACTATACATTGGTTAGACATTAATATAGTTTACGAAGTTATCCCCCTATCTATTGTTTGTAAAGAGAGAATGGAGTCATCCTTTTCTTAAGAAAACAGAGAATACCAAAACATCATCTTCAAATCAAAAAATTTAAATAATTGTAAAATTTAAAAATATTCCATTTTGTATTCTTTGTAAAATCCTACAACCCCAATTTAATCATGAGAAAAACATCAGACAAACCCAGATTGGGGAACATACTACAGGACATCTAGCCAGGACTACTCAGGGCTGCGAAGGTCATGAAAAACAGAAAAGGAATAAGAAGCCATCACAGACCAGTGGAGGCTGGGAGATGTGACGACTGAATGCAATGTGGGGCTCTGGACTGCAGGACTTCAGTGGAAAACCTGTGAACCCCAAATAAGTCTGGAGTTCAGTTAATCATAATGCGCCAGTGTCAGTTTTCTAGTTCAGACGAACGAGCCACGAGGTAATGTGAGGGGTTAACAATGGGAGGAATGCGGGGAAGGGTATACAGGAGCACTCTGTACTGTCTTTGCAACTTTCCGTAAGTCTAAAATTAATCCAAAATAAAGAGTTTATTAAAAAAGTACTTCTCTGTATTAAGGAGTAGAGAGAGAAGAGAGAGAGAGCAAGAGTGGATGTAAGAGAGAGAAAGAGGGAGAAGAAGAAAAGGAGAGGTAGAGAGAAACGAAGAGGCCCTAAGGAACTCTGCTCTGATTAAAATCTTTTCAGCCTCTTGACCCAAGCAGAGGATGTGGTCTGTAAGCCTCTCCAGCCCCGGATCTACAAGCTACGGGAAGACTGGGTTGGCCAGGGTCGCTGGTTTCCAGCTCCCCTCTGGTTCCTGAAAGCCGGGTCCCTGTCACTGAGTGAAGAGCTCCTCACCATGAGAAAAGAAACATCGTCCTCCTTCATCTCCATCTGAAGCCGTTCGATTTCATGGGCCAGAGCCTCTGTGTCTTCCGCGAGCTGCTTCATCTTCTCCTCAGCCAGAAGCTGCTTCTGCCTCGTCTCCTCGGCCATGGCATCCAGGATGGCCTGCTCCTCCACTCTCAGGAACTCACGAAGCTTATCAAACTCCTGGCGGATTCGCCCTTCCAGCCAGGCAGCCTCCACCTACAGCAGAGAGCGGGAGGAAGCCACAGAGGATCAGACGTGGAGGAAACCTCAGCCGTCACCCAGCCCAGTGCCTCTCAGAAATTAGCAAAGAAACTAAACGTAGAACCCAAATGGATAAAATATAGATGCAGCTTTCTTAGAACAAATTTACAAGTTTCAATTTAAAATAAGTCAAACAGGTAATGAGGTTCTTTTAATTTAAAAACTGAAATCGCTGTTGATACATGACAACTGTAGTCCTATTCTGTATCTTGTTTAGACTGCACAATAGCAAGGAAAATCTTGCATCACAGAAATGAATTGTTGTTAAGTAGCAGCAATTTTTAAAAATTATTTGTCTTCCAATCTTAGGACTTGAAGTTAGTCTGATCAAGAGGCTTACAAAGAATAGTAGGAAGTATTTATTTTAAAATGGAATTAACAATATGCATACTCATAATCATAACTACAAAAGCCTTTAAAAAGTTAAAATAAAACCACAAATGTACTCAAAGAAAAAGCAGAAAAAAATTTCTCATCTTGGAATGAGAAAGACCTTTCTCACCATAATATGAAACTGAGAAGCCTCAAAAAAAGAATAAGATGACTAAATGCATGTAAAAGTAAGTTTTATATGGCAAGAGACTTCTAGTAATGTTAAATACATAAATACAAGTCCATGATGACTATTGAGAAAACACCTCAAAATGTGTGCCCTAGCAATGGCAGGTTAAGTAATCCACATCTTTGGATTGAAAATTCAATGTTTATGACTCTGACAATATGATAAAACGATTCACTGAAAAAGTGAAAATGACCAAAAAAGTGAAAATGATTCACTAAAAAGGAATGACAAGCTAGGAAAAATATTTCCCACATACATCTATATATATGTATATAAGCACAAATTTTTCTTAATATACAAAGTGCTCTTATGAATCCACAAGGAGAAAAGAATATTCCAAGAAAAAAAGATTGTGAATTGGTATTCACAGAATTACAAATGGCTATTATACTTGTGAAAGAATGTACGAACTTAATAATCAAAGAAATGCAAATAAGGTACTGCTGAAATATCAGGCTAAAAAGACTGATAATGTATAGTGAGGGAGAGTAAAATCTGGGATGATTCTTATCACACAGGAAGATAAAAAACAGAGTAGGCAGGAAAAACCAGCCAGTGCAAAGTCAACTCTTGCCACCCTCACTGCGGGCAATGGCAGCCTTGCAGCTAAGTGGGAAACACAAAACCTTCACTTCACTCATTAACCTGGACTGACTGGATTGAGAGGAAAAGCATTAATCAAGCTGGAATCCTGGAATCTTCACACCTGACCATGTTAAGAGTTCCACACCGTCAGAGATGGGCAGAAAAGCGATGTCACTTGGACATATGGACACTCCCCAAGTATCCCAACTGTGGTCCCACACTAAAGGAAATCAAGTTCAAGCACAGAGATGAAGCTCCAGGATTCCATGATGACTGCTGGGAAACCAACTCAAAATGTGTGCTCTAGCTACACATGTTAGTAATCTTGTGTTTAGGCTGGAAATTCAACATGTGTTTGTGGCTCTGACAATATGATGACAAAATGGTTCACTGAAAAAGTGAAAAATATCTCTCAAACCAGTTTGTTGATGTATGATATGAGAAACACTGAATGACTTTTCACTTGGGCATTATCTCATTTGAACATGTAAAATAATCCCAGTAAGAGGGAACTGTCCTCTTTTTATAGATGAGAGATTAGCTTGGAGGGGTGAGGGATCTGTTGGAGAACAAGCCTGGATCTGAAAATAGGTGTGCTGTGCAGTTACTGCCCCGGCCACCAACTTTCCAGAATCCTTCCTTCTGCTCTGTTCCACCAGCTCTGCCCTTGGCCAGATGTTAATAAGGTTCTTTCCCATGGAGACAAGGCACTGGAGGGCCCTGGCCAGCTCTTTAGGGGAGTACCAGGCAGCTGAGTCAAGTGTGTCTTAGCTGAGGCTGTGATGAGCCCACTAGTAGTTATTAGAAGGACCTGCCCAGGAAGTGATGGAGCAGAGCCAGGATAACTAGTCAGAAACCAGGCGGCCAAGCCTCACAGGATGCAGATGAGAAGTTGCCAAGGTATAACAAAGGAATTGGGGAAAGAAGGAAGCCAATTCATTCATTCGATTAACAAACATTTATTGGTCATCTATTGTGTCAAGAATACTCGATACTAGTGTCTTCTGCTTTCATTATATTTTAATGGAAGATTAAAAAATAAATAGAAAACAAAATGTTAATTCCAGGTAATGAAGTGTTATGGGGAAAATAAAACAGGGAGATATGATAGCAAGTCATCAGGGAAGACTACTTTGGATATGATGATCAGGGACATTTCTCAGGAGGGACATCTGAGCTATAATTTTAATGACAAGAACTGAGGGTGGGAGGATCTGGGAAAAAGATCTAGCTCATTTAAGGGACAGAAAGAAGGCCAGTGTGGCTGGAGCAGAGAGCGCAGCTCAGCCTGGGAGGAGATGAAGTTGAGAGGCAGGCAGGGATTGGATGAGGCCTCAGAGGCCATGCTGAGGAGTCTGGATTGTATTGTGTGTGTGTCATGGAAACCACTGGGCAGTTTTAAACAGAGGAGTGACATGATTGATATGTTTTTCTAAAACATCAGTCCACTCTGTAGAGAGTAGATTGCAGAACAAGAGTGGAAAATCAGGGCCCAGGTAAGGGGCCAGGTGAGAAATGATGGTGACCTGGACTGGGATGGTGCAGTGGAAATGGAGTGTCAGATAGATGGCATGTATTTTGTAGACAGAGGGGACAGGATGGCTGATGGAGTGGATGTGAGGATGAGTGGGAAAGAGGAATAACTAATGAATCCCAGATCATCGCTGGCTTGAGTACCCAGGTAGATGGAGAGGTGTGACAAATGCTGAAATTAGTCTGAAACCTTAGTGCAGATGGCACAGGTGGCTTTTTAAGCTGCTCCAATGGCTGCTAGCATGGCCATGACTCAGGTATTTAAAAAGGCCATAGCTGTGCAGCCACAGTCGGCGTCCAAGGGCATGGCTGTGTTAGACCATCAGGGCTGAAGGCCACCAACTCTGTGTTGGCCAGGGCCCACTGACTCCTGCCTATCTCTCTGATGGCCCTGGATGTCCCCAGTCTCCCACTCAGCCTGAGCACTCACTCACCTGATTGTGCTTGGCAATGGCCTCGTAGGAGCGCCGCATGGCCCAGAAGGCCTTGGCTTTCTCCCTCAGCGCGTGCTCCATGTTCCTGCACTTGGCCTGATGGGAGGAAGGAGAGGGAAGAAAGGAGGCGAGTTAAGGCAAGAGGCCAGGCAGGGAGGATGACGCCACATTTACAACTGGAATCTCACTTCTACAAGGGTACAACTCAAACACGATGACTATCCGGTCTGTCCACACACTACAGGGCACAGCAGAAAGCTAAGAAGTATGGCCCTGACCTTGAATCTGAGGTTTACAGCATAAAAGACCCTCAGATATCCTTTAACCCAGCCCCACCATTTTATACCTGCTACAGATGGGGAGACAGGATTCAGGAGGTCAAGGGATCTGTTCCCTCTCAAGTTGGTCACAGTTCAGCATAGAGGGGCATCCTACTCAGGCCTAAGTCTGGTCCAGGCTGTGGGTACAACTGTAAAGACAATGTGCTCACGGGCTTCCTTTGTGATTTTCTAAACTGGACTGGCCGGCAGTCATTAACCAACAGGTCTGATTACGGCATTCACCAGTTATTCCCACGGGGTCTTTATCTAAACTACATGTCTCCCCACATTCGGCCCTCATCTCAATCTTCTAATAGTGCTTGGATCATGTGAAATACTTTAACCGGCAGATTTAAATATCTTTTATTCAGTAGTTTTTGTTTTTTAAACTTTAAGCAATGCTCTGATCTCCTTGGACTCCTTGCAGAGCGACTAGTTTTAGGTTGAATTCCCACCTTTTGCATCCAAGGCCTATCATTTTCTCACCATCTTTCTCCTTTCCTCTCTATATTCTGAGCAAGCTTTTCAGTTTTTTTCTTTGGAAAAATAATCAAAATAACAACTCTAATAATATTACTTATAAATGACTACTATTTATGGAGCATTTACTATTGGCTAGGGAGTGACCTAATTACTTTACAAATTATGTCACTTGATCATCACATAAACCCTATTAAGTAAGTAACATCATTAGCCCCATTTTACACATGAAAAAAAAAATCAAACGCAGAAAGGGAAAGTGACTAGCTCAAGGACACACAGCTAGTAGGTGGCAGAGAAAGAATGTGAACCTAGACAGAGGTGGTAGACTGCCCCTAAGATGGCCTCTAGTGATCCCTCCCTCCTGAGAGATAAGTTGCTGGTTCTAAGCCGCCAAATTTGAGGTGATTTGTTATACACCAATAGGTAATACAGCTCTGTCCTCAAAAGCTTGACGCTCATCTGGACCGGATTTAGATGATGAGATTCTGGACTTTGAGCTGATGCTGTAAAGAAATGAGACATATGGGGATCTCAAGAGAAGGTGAGTGTGTTCGGCATGTGGGACGGACATGAATCACTGGGGGCCAGAGGGCAGCATGAAGGAGGCAGCCTCCAAAATGGCCCCAATGATCCCCATCTTCTGGTATTCACACCTTAGTGGAATCCTTCGCCTGCAGACTGGACCTAGTGACTTGCTTCTAACTAATCGAATGTGGCAAAAGTGATGGGATGTCACTTCTGAGATGTGGTGACAGAAAGCCTGTGAACACCATTTCTTGTGCTCTCATTTCTAGCCTATGGCACAGCCCATGGAGCTAGAAACTGAGGATAGCCTCCAACCAACAGCCCACGAGGCCCTGGAACCTGCCAGCAACCACCAGAGCGAGTCTGAATGGCGGTCTTGACCTATTTGAGCCTTCAGTGGAGACTGCAGCCCTGGCAACACCTTGATGGCAGCATCGTGAGACCCTCGTGAGAGGCAGAGGCATCCAGCTAAGCCATGCCTAGATTCCTGATCCACAGAAACCATGAGAAAATAGATTTTTTTTTAAGCCATTGTGTTTTGGGAATAATTTGTTACACAGCAACAGATAACTATAGCCCACGTATCCTGCTCCACAACCCATTCTTTTAACCGCTACATCACAGAAAATCCTGACTGATTTTATTTTCTGCAGGTATTGTTTTCTTTTCTACTCATTCTGGTCACTTTTATGTTCTTCTTGAGAATATTTAACAGATTTTTTAAACACCATTTTCTGTAGTGTATCATCTCTAAGTGTGTCTCAATAGCAAAATAACATTAGTGAGCACATCCCACAAAACTGCTGAAATATTATCCTAATGTTTTATTTTGTAGGACAGGATATTTCATTACGAAATCAGGTAATCAAGTCCAGAAGGACAATTCCTTGATTTGCCAAATAAATGTGAATGGTAGGAGTGTAGCAACTGTCCACACTCATAACCCAAGGGTGTGCTGGCCCCAAAACAACACAGCCAGACCCTTAGCCCTTTAACTTCGACAACTAGGGAGTTATGGGACAATAAAGATAGATGGGTAGGGGTGACAGTCCCCTGTCCTTCCCAAACTTTTCAATCACTGAGAATGTTCTGGTTTAATTCAGCAAAGACCAACCCTAAAATGGTCCTTCTCTGAGACATCAGCTGGTGAGATCAACCGATGATTATGTCATTACTAGTAAGAAGTTATTACTGTGTGTGTACTATGGACAAGGCACTAAATTAAGCACTTTACAAACATCGTTCTATTTAATTCTTATATTCCTGTGCGGTAGACACTGTATTCCTCTTTTACAGAGGAGAAAATAAGGCCCAGAGGAATTAACTAGTCAAAATTTCATGGACAGTAACAGAACCAGGATTTGTACTAAGAACTGTCCAAAACTAAAGGCCATGTTCTTAACTACAACATTACACACCCTATTTCAGTGTAGTTTCCCTCTTTCCAAATCTTATACCTTTTATTTATGATTCCTGACTTACTTTATTAGCTTAGGGTCTACCATGGTACCTGGCGCTGGGCCCCATAACTCAGGAGCCTCCATGAGCAATGCTCAGTAAGACTCCATCCTGCCCCTGGGCACATACTTTGCCAAGTGGGCAATGAACATCCTCTGTTGCCACTTGGACCTGGTAGGGCATGGCCCATAAGTGGGGATCTGGGATGGGGGTGAGTAGTTAGCAAACGGGGGAGAGAACTGTAAGGGGAAAGACATTAGAGATGCCTAGAGTACTTGTAGGTTAAATTTGGCCAGACTGATTTCTAAGCAGGTGACCCTGGAAGGGGCAGGAGCAGGGGAAGGGGCAGGAAGAGGCTGGATGGCAGATGATGGCCTTCACGTTGACTCCATGGGATGGATAAGAAAGGGGTCTCAACATGGCAATTCAGAAGCCTGGGACGTGGTGCAGGTTCAGGGCAGGTTTGCTTTGGAAATGTAAACCAGGGTAAACACTAGACTGGGAGTCAGGAAACCCGAGTTCCAATCCTAGGTGTTCCACTTTCACTCCCTGACACTGGCACAAGTCACTGTATTTCTCTAAGTTTCCATTTTCTCTTCAGTCAAATATAATCATCCCCTCGCAGTCCCGCAGGCTCTGGATCTGTGTATTTGAGGGATTTGCAAGTTTTCCATGAGTGTTTTAAATTAGTGTTTTCATTCAGTGATAACCTAAAAAAAAATACTAAGATAAGCCTCTTGTGAGTCTCCTTATAAACAGTGCTGACACATGCTTTCAGTTCCTACAACTTTAGTGCCAGCATTTGTATTTTCTTAACAACTTCCTCGACTCCAGGCTATATGACTTTCATTGTTTTGGTGTAAT